>NC_060222.1:7505978-7857779 GCF_907164935.1 Osmia bicornis bicornis | reverse complement strand
ATCGGCCATATTCAGAATGCACTAACTGTCAATTTTCATTCATTGTTTACAATTGTAAATAGTCGAAGCGCTCCGGTCACCAATGACCACCGTGGCGTCACAGGACAAATCGTGGCCGGTCATATATGACCAACATGGCAGTCAAAGTGTTATAGTATTCCCAGTCAACAGTGTTGTCAATGCTCTCGGATAGGCCCGACATGCCAGATTTGGCGAGGACAACAGGAAGGTGGTCAGAATTTCCGTAGTCATAATCATGTACTGAGCAGGTAAGGGAATAAGGACAGGATGTAATGAAAAAATCAAGAGTAGATGGTCTCTGTCTAGGATCGCGACGAGTGAATTCTTGCGGGAAGGTGATTTGGTACTTGGATTTCATCATGTGATTATATAAGATTTTACCACTACTGTTGTTAGAAAAATTATTCCATGCCTTATGACGGGCATTAAAGTCACCACCAATGATAAAAGAGGCCCCCATTCGTACAATTAGCTCGTAGTTCTCGGCTGAGAGAGGGGTTGATGGAGGTGCATATACTCCACCAATGACAAGCTTGGGATGATCAATTTTAATGAAGCAAGCATCGCATTTTAAATTATTTGGCTTAGGTAAGACAGTAAAATTAATAGTGTTATTAATGGCTATCGCAACACCCCCGCCACGAGAAGCGTCAGACCGATCATCACGAACAATCCTATACCTAGGAAATGTAAAGGAAATGTCAGGTTTAAGCCACGTTTCGGTGATAATGAAAATATCAACCTGCAACCCGGCTGTCAGCAAAATCAGTTCATTTCTTTTGGCTGATAAAGAACGAGCATTCCATAAAACCAATTTTTGGACCAAAAGGCCTGCAATTTTTCAGCGTTCGAACGGCAAGCACGAAGCCTTGCAATAAGGATCTGGGTGACAGATAGAATTTGTTTAAGATTGACCAGTGACTCAAGTTCGGCAATAGAATTTTTTATCTCCAATAGCGTGCCTATTCCACTATCAGCTAGGATGTTCCCGGAAGTAGGGGAATCAAATTGAGTGGATTTCTTACCGGCGAGAACATCAGCGTAGGACTCCCGCAATCCAGTTGACGGGGGAACAACGGGAGGCAAAGGAAAGGGATCCATCATAGGATTTTTAAAAGCAATATCACGTTGCTTGGGTACATTGCTACTGTGAGCCGCAAGATATTCTGCCAACGACTTGCATTGCGAGTAATTAGCGGTATGATCACCACCGCAATTGACGCATTTTGGAGGGGTATCCAAAGATTTCGAGCAGGCAGACGTGTGGTTATCCCCCGCGCATTTAACACATCGAGGTGGGAGATTGCAAATCGAAGCAGAATGACCGTACTTTTGACACCGGAAGCATTGAGTATGTTTCCGATTTGAAAAGAATTTTTCCCAGTAGACTCGAGTGCTGAATAGGAACCCGACTTTCTGAATCTCGCCAAAAGAGGTACCAGGAGGAAAATTGACACGGTATAAGGTGTGTCCAAAATTATTAGAATTTTGTTTAATAATGGAACAAGAAATTGGGCAAAGCCCGCAGAGCTTAATTTCCTCTAACAATTTCTCCGGTAATACCTCTGATAAGCCTTTCAGGACAAGACTGAGAGCCTTATCGGAGTTTGGGGTGAAGGTGAAAAAGGGAACGTTCCCCTGTCTAAGTTCTTTTTTGACTTGATTATAGTGTTCAACTTTGTCAAATTGCAAGCGAATACGATTCCCAAGATATTTAATTTTAAATATTTTACCATAAGTGGCTGTTAGCTCCTTATGGAATTTGGCAATACTGTACGAAAAATTAGAAACGTATAATGGAGGAGGCTTTACCGTAATACGTTTACTTGTGAGAATCTCAGAATTAACGACACGCGGCAGTGGTCTAGCGTCAGCTGCTGACTTTGAACCAATGTTTTTATTTTGTTCATGAGGTTCGGCCGAGTTTCGGAATGCGGCAAGAATTGTGGCAGAATGTCAACATCCATGTTTTTGTTGTGGTTCGCATGCGAGCTACCGGCAACCGGAGCCGGTACAGCCTGCTCAACAGTAGCGTTAGATGAATCAAATACAGCTTGAAATCCTCTCGGTCCACCACGACCGTGGTCACGTGATTTTTTAACTTTTGTGCCACTCACAACCGCACTTGCAGAATCCGAGTCGCGTTTCCACCGCAGGAGTCAAGTCAAGCTCAGGGACAGGCGTAGCCCGCGAGTTATTATCCATACTATTAGCAACACTTACCGACAATGAATGAGCGCCTAGGTGGCCCTCATTTACCACGCCACTCCGGGCAGCATCAGAAGACTCACCCACAGTTGGCGTCTCAGCTAATCTTTGAATGTTAGTCGGAGATAATGCTGGACCAGAACGCTTAACGGGACTAGCCCAACCATAAAGGTCAATCCTCTTGATATTAGCACGTTTCCCCCTCTTCGGGAGTGCCAGTCTCAATAAGGTGAATGAAGTAAATGAAAATTAATATTAAATTAAATAGGAATTTAGTAAAAACTAACGATTATTTAACTTAAATGATAAGGAAACAAGAACTGATAAGAAAAATATTAACAGAAGAGTAATGTACTGAAGAGAAACAGAAAATAGAAGCTCAGAAGATAGTAACACAATAAACGCACAAACTCGGAAACTCAGAGAGCAAATAAACACACCCGTCACCGATGAGTGTCGCGAGACGAATGATTGCTCGAATCTATAAATGAAGAACAGAAACTCTATTAACTCTTGGACGGCGGACCATGGAGAGAGCCACAATTTATTTTGTGTTATTTTAAAGATGAATTTTTATAAATCTGAATTGACTATTTTTTTAAACGTTGTTGGTAAAAAATTCACTTCGTAACAATATTCCAATATTAAATAAATGTATTTACAAATCATAATACATGTCGAAAAAAACATTTTGCACTCCGTTTTTTAGAAAAAGGATAAAATTCAATGGCTAGTAGCAATCCCTGGTATTTAACGGAAACAGATCTACATTACTTGCCCATAAGAGTAAAAACATTGACAGAGTATTTCGTCCGAAAATACAAACAAAAGTTTTTTTTTATTTAAATATGGAGTATCTTAATTTTTAACCTCGGAATCTAAAACGATAATACATTATGTGTTGAAGCGCCTATTACGTTCAAACTTGTTTCTATTTACATGTTTATTGTATTTATTTAATAAATATAGATGTGAATCCTAGTAAAAATTATTTATAACTGTTAAAAGTAAAAATGCAATATTTTTTGTATTCATAATAAAATCAATATGTTTTGCTAAAATAATGATTGAAGAGTATAACACATAAGTATTTAAGGTTCTAGAAATAAATAAATTTCCATTTTTTATATAAGGCAAGGCATCTAAAAGATGTGTATTAAATGATCTGAATGAATATCATAATTATATACCTACAGGGTGTTGAATGCATCAAAATGCTATAATTAAGAATTAATCACTGCTCAATCATCAATAAATTGCAAAAGTAAAAAAGTATATTTTTTAATTGAGAAAACACTTTTTTAAATAATAAACGAGATCCTTGGTACTTTTATTCAACAGTTTGTTGAAAAAATTATTTTTAATGCAATAAGTAGACTACAGATGTTTATAAGGTTGTTTATACAAAATATGGAAACTAATTGATACATATAAGAAAACAATATAGGTAAATTGTTTAACCGTTTGAATGTTAAGCGATGCGGTCCCGCTTTGCTTGTTGTTCCACAAAAAATGCTACGGAATCGGCTCAGTGTATCCAACTATCGGTATGTTTAATGCTAATAGCAATACACTGTTAATGTTACATGATTGAATACCAGTATTTCTGCAAGCTGACTATCCTAGAATGCAAATAACTGGATAATTAACAAAACTGTAAAATTAAATGAAAGAGTTATCGCGCTCCATGACCTATTATGACCTAAAACAGAAGCGCGATCGCGCCGCGTGGCATTTTTCGACCGGATTTTTGCAAAATCCCGTGGCACACAACCGGTTAAAATGTGCGAAATATGCAAATTATGTGAGTTACGGTAATGTCTCAGATCATCTGGAAAGAGAAAATGTTTTATATTTTTTTAAAGCATATATGTGAATAAATATCTGCAGCCTAGTAATGAGGGTACTTGTATATATGATACTTACTATTATACATAAAAAAGAGCAAAAACGGTGTTTTGCATATAGTGCCGGCGTTGGGAGGGGGGGACGGTCGGGCAATCGTCCAGGACACTAGATCTGTAGGGGGCGCCGCAGCCCGGTGTCGTATGCGTTTATTCATTTATATCCGTTTAGATTAGTAAAGCTGCTATGTAGTTTAACAATTTTTACAATCTAACTACAGATTCATCGTTTCATATTATTACCTTGTCTTTTTTTCTTAAAAATTTGGAGCCTCTGAATGGGCGCCACGATAATCCTGCCCGGGACGCCAATATTGCTAAAACCGGAACTGATTGCATATAACACCATGCACTTCCTTGATGTGCAATAGCAGATAATACGATTAAATACCATTATTACATACCATTTCCTGCTTTCATTCAGTGACAGAGTATTGATGAATAATATTGATGCTCAATGAATACATTCATAAAAATTTTTATTATTTAAAAATAATTTTTTGAACAAATTATGAACAAAGGTACCTTTAATATGTGAATTAAATGTCAAGGTTTCAAAGGTCTAAAATCCAAATTTTTAAGAACACAAATTCGGAACACAAAGTTTCAAATAATACTAGTAATAAAATAAATACATATAATGTAGGTACCTATAAATTTCTCGAATAAATGTGTACCCAAAATTTTGGGCTCGGGTCGGCTCGGGTAAAATCAACCGGGCTCGACGGGTACTCGAGACATACGAACACACTCGGGTAGCTCGACATAGGTAATAGGGCCAGTTCGAAAAAAGTCGAATGAATTCGAACGAATTGTTTTGATAATCGGGAACATAATACATATTATGTATTAAGTTTATAAGGCAATCTTTAATATATTGAACTATTCTTGCGCATATAACTTGTACTTTGCAAACATGTGCATAATCTTTATATGTGTGGAAATTTGAAACAATACAATTTTCATATGAAAAAGTAATATTTTAAAGAGATTTATATATTTAGAATACACTTTATTCAATGCAATTCATATTCATTTTATATAAAGTCTATAAGTTGTACGTATGTATAATGTACGTATGCATAAATTCAGCCTATTGACCTAGAGTTTGGATTTGGTCTTACATTTTATTTCGTTTCGTGCTTTCTGTTCATTCACACTTTCCTATATCCTTACTGTTTCACAACTTTCACTCGCTTGGGCACTGTCTCTCTCCTGCCCCTTTTCTTCATTTACTTTGGTCCTCTCCTTCATTATCATCTCTATCCATTTTATCGCCTCCTTATTCCCTCGATCATTCAACAAATCCACTATCCTAATTCCACCCCCACCCCTCTTTCACATTCCATCAGCAGGTGTTCGAAGCATCCCTGGCTCCTGCCACAGTGTCTGCAAGTTCTCTTCTCTTCTGCTAGTCAATATCTGTTCTTCTCTTCTTCATTCCCACGCCTCAGCCTTGTTATTGCTAGCTGTCCCTCTAGCTGTCCTCAACAGATACCGGAGGGTATCAGCTGTCATCCATTCTTTATATCGAGGGTTGTATCTCGCTCTCTCGATTCTTTCTATAAAGTCTATAAGTTGTATTTTTAATTTGCCAGAATTTGAAAATATATTAGGTACATTAATTGATTAATTTTCTTCTTGACTGTTTGGCTGCTTAAAACATTGGGGTATTCGCACACTCTTATCCTAAACCATGGCTTACGAAATCTTATAGAAATTTTCACGAAAAGAACCATGACCACGTGAAGTCAGCCATTAATCAAAGGTGTCCAGCCACAATCGTTGAGGTACTTACAAGGGAAGTTCGGTAACTCGAAAATTCCGATTTTTTTTAAGCTTTGCAGATTTGTAGGTGACCTCGAGAGAAGTATAGCGCAATTTTTGTTTTTGGCTCAATTTCAGTTCTTCAGAGTGAAAACACTTCCTGATGGTAGATAGGTGTTTCCATATTTCCCTGTATATCTTTAAAACTATCGTAGATATAAAAAAATGGTTATAATAAACATTGAATAGTTTTAAATGCTCTATAAAACGAGGCAATTAAATTGATAAAAATTCTTTATTTAAATAAAAGAATTTCCCCTGCCACTTATTTTGAAAAATTTTGAATTCTCTGTCACGTCGAAAAATACGTAGAACCTGATTATAAATGCAGATATGTATGCTTTTGTCGAACAAAGTGATATTTAAATAATTTTAACTGATACGTGCACTTTGCACGCCCATAGTAGCACTTTGAACGATGCGTTATCACTTACCACGTATGTGTGCGAACACACATGTATAATATGTATAATATGTGTTTATTATAACTATTTTTTTATATCTACGATGGTTTTAAAGATATACAGGGAAATATGGAAACACCTATCTACCTTCAGGGGGTGTTTTCACCCTGAACAACTGAAATTGGACCAAAAACAAAAGTTGCGCTAAACTTCTCTTGAGGTCCCCTACAAACCTGCAAAGATTAAAAAAAATCGGAATTTTCGAGTTACCGAACTTCCCTTGTTAGATGTACACGTGAATGGGGGGCGTCTTGCCCTTGTAACATGGTTTAACAAAAGTGTCCTTGACGAAAGGCATTAAGAAAGTTTTGAGGTTTGTTCATCGTATATGCAATAACCATTGTCAGTACACCTTTAAATATTGAAATTGTAACATCATTGGTCATATTTTAAAATTTGAATATTCCAATGCGTATGATTATTATTTTATGTCATTATGAAAAACATTACTTGGAGAAAATTTATATAAGAATTGAGATCATTAAAAAAATTGAGAGAATTCTCTGCTTATTTCTGTACTACGACACTGACAGATTCCTTTGAAGTGGGACGGTCTCTTCTTTATGCGGAAAAAGGAACCTAAATAAAGGTTTCGTTAGTAATCGTACTCGATGTTACAGACGTTTAATATCCTGGCTTAATAATACAGAAAGTCTTCGTTCTCTCTTTATTCTGATTGACCCACACATTCTATTTTACAAGCCAGCGCAGCTGCCGTTGTTGCACCTTCTTCAGCTCGGTGTCTTGTCCTAACGATCGAAATCTCATTTTCCACTGTCACAGATCTGCCGCTTTTATTCTAGGCGAGATTTCCTCGCTAGAGGGAATAACGCCTCGTGTCCTGATCGTCCTCCGCCATTTAATTTCCTCCGTTTTCAAACAGACCATATAAATTACGAGAGCATCGCAAATAACGGAATTCCGCGGCTCGTTGTTCACTTATTCGAGGCGTACAATCGTCTAAGTCCGTTGTTACTCTTACGGAAACGAAGATGTCATCAAAACTTTCACGAAGCTTGTGATTAATTCCCGTAATTAATTGGACTGCTCCAGATTCAAGGCTTTAAACTTTCTTGGAAAGGCACTAAACATTACAATGTGAGGATCAATTAAGTTTCGGGTAATTAATGCAAGCTTTTTCTACAATACGTAACGAACATACTACAAACTGTAGGTATATCATTGAATTATACAGAGTGTCCCAGTTGAAAGAGGCCACTTAAATATATCCATTGTTTTTGATATTATAAAAAATATTTGTAGACTTAAATGGTTTTCAAAAGAGAATATTATGGAAGACAAATTTTTTCTTTGTTTTTTCTTTTTTAATTGTGATCAAAGTCATTGTCACTTTTTATGTAGGAAATGTGTATTTCTTTCTGTTGCCTAAACATTTTTCTTCCACGATATTTCCCTTTGAAAACAACTTAAATTACACTACAAACGTTTTCATAACATTAAAAGCAATGGAGATATTTAAGTGGCATTCTTCGCTGGGATACCCTGCATAATATAATTTTAAAAGTCCAAGAGAAACACGATCATGCCGTCTTTGGGGCGGTCTTTTTCTAAAATATGCTGCGATCGGGTGTTTCCACCGCATACTCGATGATTCCAGACAGACCACACATTTTATACGCACTAACACGGACTCCGCACCGTGTTGTCGAGTTATAAATATTAGAAAGAGACAGATATACACGCTTTGTCTATATTCGGCTACTCAAAGGTTGACAATTAGGACAAGTTGAAAAAATTTTTGTAATTTTGCACCGCCTCCGGAAAGATTGAAATGTATGTAGTATACTATTTAACGAGTAAATAGGTTTTATTCATAGCTGTTGGGCATTTGTATAAATGAAATAGAAATTATTTCATTAGCAAATAGAAATGATTTCATACTTTTTAGTGCATTTTGTTGTAGAAATGAAGTATAAGTTATTTTACACTTTTAGCGCATTTCGAAGTCGGTTGTATTTTTTGTTAAAAATTATTTTATTATACATTTAAAATTTTAAATAAAATGTATCTCTTAATCTAATAAATACATGTACGTATATTTACATACTACATACGTGTCTATAGGTCTATTAAGTAAAAATAGTCTAAAAAGTTATCTAACCTTCTGTAACTTTGTAACAGTTGGAGGAAAATAAAAATACCTTTCAATATAAAATATAGCAAAAAAATAACAACAAATTTATGTGTTATTGACTTTTTGTTGTATTTTACTATATGCTATTTTTTACAATTGCTAGATGGCTTAATATTAAGCTATCTAGCCCTTTGTAACTTTTTAATAGTTGCAGCGAAAAAATTACTTTTTACAGCAAAAAATAGCAAATAATTAGCAAATAATTTTCATATATGTTTTTTTATATTCTGTTGATTTGGCTCAGATAGTTTAATAGACTTCCTGTCTATCCCATGTACTCCGACTTACGTTCTTTTCGACTTACCTCGCCCTCTCTGGCACCAATTAGCACATATAAAGTCGGGGATATATATATACATATATATGTATATGTTAAGGGCACTCGTTAGTCATCAACAGTGGTGGTAATTCGCATTTGTATAAGTAGGTAATGCTAGGTTTAGGTTACGATCAGCTATATAACCAAGGAAACTCGCGTTACGAATTATGCATTGCTCCTACAGATTAAGACGAGGACTCGAGAAATAGACGTTGCGAGCGCAGCGCCTTGATGTCCTTGAGAACTCCATTCGCCAGGACTCGACACATATACCCGGCTTGTCAGTGACTCACGTGCGTTCAAAGGGCTGGAACTGCGTGCTCGTACCGCCTAATGGGATCCTTTGTACGCCACCACACGACTGTCGGCCGCAATACGCGTTCACTCGTGTACAAGCACCACATATTCCTTTCCGTTCTCTCACAAAACAATCACAAAACTAATCGCAGCTTTTTGAAAAGAAAATTCAAAATGCTGCAATACACTTAATCAGTCATCCACGATGTGAACTTTATGCATTTCGAACAAAATGTTTTACCTAACAATTGAACATAATTGTTTTCTCAAATTGGTTTCTGAAAATCTTAACACGTTTCTGAGTTTCGTGTTTGTTTGAAAGGTTGTACATATGTGTAAAAGTCTTTCAGGGCATCAATGCTTGAGAAAACTGCTTTTCCCCGTTTTCAATCAACTGGTGCAATGTACACTAGCGATCAAATCAGGCTTCCCAAGGAAAAATTGCAGAGGAAGCAGAAATTCTCAAAATCTTAATTTTGACGATATCAATATCAAAAGTGATTTAGAAACAAAGTAATATAATTTTTAGTTATTAAATATTAAATATATAACTGAGAAATATGGATAATAAATAAATATCAATTCAAATTTTTCCGGGTAAACGTTCACAGGCAAGTGGTGGGAGGTCACAGACATATAGGTATATGTGTGTGTGTGTGCGCGCCTTTCTCCTACATTATCAGTCTTTCCGGGGATGTCTGCGGGAGAGGACGAGAACCAGGGGTATAACTATTTTCCCTAAGGAAGCCCGATTTGATCCAGAATGTATGAATAGCCAAGAATAGAGCTGCAGAAGTGTTACAAATCATTTTACTTAATCCTCGGACAACGTACCGCGGAAAGAGCCACAATTTTAATTTTATTTTCTAAATTTTACACTGTTCCTTTAACAACCATTCTTCCAATAGTCTATTTTCAATATATGAAACACTTTCGGTTGAAAATGATACATTTAACTTTAGGTTAATATCGTTGTATATGATTTGTTCGCTGTTCAGAAGACGAAGTATGATTTATACCATACTTCTTTACACACGATATTTGAGGTATTTATTTTCATAGATTTATAAATACACTATTTGCATTATTCACTGGTATATATACTAACATAGATTATAAATAAATACTATTCTATAATACAATATGAACCCATATAATTGCCATTTTGTACGAAACGTTTTGAACGTTTAGAATGATTTTTTTTATTTTTATAACATTATTTAATTCGAAAATTAATGAAATGTTCAATCATTATATTAATGTATTTATTTATTAATTCTTATGAAGAATTCTTTAAATTAATAGTACATTACACGGCATTCTTGTATTCTCATTCTTACACAAATATTTAATAGTTTATACATGTTTTAAAAAACATATTATAGTACTTAACATCTTGTTGCAAAATTGTTGTTATTTTATAATCACGTGTCAATTTGCATGACGATCTCATAAGTTAATAAGTTATTGAAAATAAATGGCGAAATTTAACGCACAATAAAATATTATAAGACTTGACAACTCATTACAAAACGCAATTATTCTGAATGAAAATATATAAAAAGAATGTTTTTCGTTACTTCAAGAAAAAGAAGTATGTTAAAATATGAATCTTCGAATTTTTGTAAGTTAACACTATATTCCAAATAAGCATCCAAATATCATCAAAAATCGTTGAATCAGTCATGAAGTTATAGTTTAATAATACTATTCAGAGCCACTCCTGGTAGGTGTGTAGTATGTGGATGTATACAGGTGACTAAATCCCTAGAGTTACCGATAATGCACTTTAAAGGATAAATATTTTAACATAGCGACGACGATTAAACAGCGGAGATGGCATTATTAATAAATAATATAATAATAATAATATATAATAAAGTTTCACTGACATTTACAATGAAAATATAGATATGACCGTATACATATTTGGTAAGATTGAGGTAACTGGGTAGGAGCTCGGGCGGGCCTGGCCCCATTGTAAATCTAAAATATTCAGGTTCTAAAATTTTAGAATTCCAAAATTCAAAAATTTCAGATTTCCTACACTTTAAAATTATAAAATTACAAAATTCTGAGGTTTTAAAATTACAAAATGGCAAAATATTGGAATTAAAAATTTCGAGCTATTTCAATTCCAGAATTACAAAATGCCACATCTTAAAAGTTAAAAAATTCGAAATTTTCAAAATTCTAAAATTTTTAAATTTCTAAGAAACCTTGCTCACGCCAGAAGAAGATCCAAGTCACGCCAATGTTTGTTAACCGTGGAAACAACATGTTTGCACGACGACATTATGGATATATTTTATTACTTTTGTTTGATGTCTTGTAATCTTTGTACAAAATTTAAATAATTAGGTCAAATGTTTTTACGGATTTTTTCACCAACTATATTGTTCCGTTCGATGCGGAATACAATGCCCGAGATTTCTCGAAGGTTGGTTTATGACATAAACGTGCAAAACAAATTCTTGGAGAGATTAACTTTTTTCCGAATTTTCTGATTTTTATAATCGACAATTCCACCTTCGCATCACAGTAAACTTGATTTTCTCGAGAATACATAGCTTCAAATTTTGTGCCTCACTGTCCTATAAACTCGGAGACATGTCATAAACGGAGTCCTGAAGGGTCGGCCAGTAACACGTGTATAACGGTGTTTGTTGACAAAGGTCAACCTGAAGGAAACCACGTCACGCTGTCAAACCTTCGAGAACCCCCTCCTTCCGCAGGACAGGCCACGGCCGGACTCCAAGAGGGGTGGCCAAAAGGTGTACACGCGAGTTCACAAATTTTCGGAAAATACGTTGATTGGAAAACGCATAAAAACCAGCAACGCCCTTGACACCACTCCGAAGTGCCATGGCGAACATTAGCCGGTTCACCCCACACAATTCTTTCGAACGCCGCATAAAAAAGAACTCGAGAAGTCTTCCTTTACATTTTCATTTGTATCCAATCAACGGGGTGGCAAACGAAATCTGCCAAAATAACAATCTCTCACGTCCAGCAGTCGGAACATGAGTCAGATTCTTTTTATTTGCATCGTTCGGTTCAAAACGGAGTGGCAACGAAATCAGCCAAGTAATTAGCTCACACGTCTATCGTACGGAGTGAAATACAAATGCAATCGATTAAAGTGTCAAAAATTAATTTGACGGACACGTGTTGTGTAACGTCGCGTACCGAAAGGTTCAAGGTTGTAAAGTTGGGCTTTACAACCCTAACAAAGACATAATCCACGCAGTGATATACAACACCAATTTCTACGCGATCGAAAAAACATATGTGTAAGTGTAATAGAAACACACTGGGAGACTTTCATAGATTGAATTAAGCTTCGAAGGACGATCAAATATCTTTAGAACGTTGGCGGCTAAGAGGCCAAAACCAATCCTGATATCGTTAGTACTTCTATTAAAATGTTTGAATACAGCATGGTGTAGCCAATTGATAATACATACAATTCTTTTACGAATTATAGTTTTTATTAATTTAATTTAAATAGCTGATTTAAATGTAGGTACCTTTTCTAAATGCAAACTTGTAAGATTTGACATATAAAAGTAGTTGACAATATTCTTATCAGAGTTCATTATAGACTTTGGAGTTTTATGTTCGAACGTTCGAAATCGAGGAAATAGTAACGAATCCGATTCTCCAAGTTCTACTTTTTCTTTAAAGAGAAGCTCAACCATATATCTTTCAGTAATTGCATCGCGCGCCATATTTTGTCGATAATGGTGTTCGTCGCTTCTTCAGCTGACAAAATCATTTCGCATGGAATTTCTTACATTTTCCAGAATTTAACCAACTATAACTGTAATATCTGTAGCGATATATGTATGTATTACAAATCATTTTAGATGGAACATTTTAAAAAACTAATCTCTCTACAATCGTTCAATCCAATTTCGTCTCTTACGATTAGAATGTTATTAAATAATTTGCAAGAAAAAATGGCCTCACATATAATAATCTTAAGCATATTTTGGAGAAATTGAAAAAATTAGGGTTAACTACGAAATGTTTCATTGATCGTTTACAACGCAACGGTTTGAAAAAATACTTCAAGTGAGTACGGCCCGTTAATGTGTTCGCGAAGGCTCAGAGCACGAACGAACGCTTTTCGACGGCTGTCGGTCCATCAAAGGATATTCGTGCGAACAATTTTACTGTGCCGGTTACAAATTTCCAAGTACCGTTAGTCGACCGCTGTCGAATTTACCCTTCGGAAAAACTCAGTTTATAATATGGCCTGATGAACCGTCATAAACTGATTTTCGAAATCCGGAACAATTTTTGATATTAATTGTTTGGATACTTTAAACAGATACTGAAGACTCGTATATGAATCTCCCGTTGCTAAAAAACGTAGCTTATAGCTAAGCGTTTTTTCACCGTCACAGCTTCTTTGAATCTGGTGTAGTTTTTTTGAATTTTGAGGCCGATAGCGTTTATTAAAAATTCAAAATCTTCCAATGACATCTGCACAAAATTTTTCAAATGTCCACTAGCTTCTATCTGTAAATCTCTAACTAGTTTTTCACTACTAGAGGTTGCTCTATTTTTATACATCTGACTAATCCACCATCGTTTATCTTGATTTTTTCTTCTTCTTTTTCTTTTAATTATTGTGTTCATAATAATATACGCTGCACTGGCGATCGTGACATCTGTTCCTGTCGACATTCTGACTTCGACTGGTTTACGGTAGAAAGAACCTTTCTACATAGAACCCAGATACAAAGGTTTGCGGTACCCCAGGTAGAAAGATTTGCGTTCGCCGAGAGCATTCGTGTGGGCAAAATGCACAAGTCAGTACGAGGCTTAATACGTGACAAATTACCACTCCGGCCAGCTTAGGGGAATTTTTAAGAGACATGTTAATATGACTAATCGTGCTTCTAAATTCATGCAATAACCTGCTGTTCGGATTTCTAAATCCTGCGATTTTACAATGTAAACCTACCAGAGCAAACAATAGGTTGTGAATTACAATGAGTTTACTGCTGTCGATAGTAAAGATCGTATTATTGTTGAAATATTATTATTGATACTGTCTGTTAAATATACAATGCCGCGAAACAGCTGCTTGATCTATGTTTTAATAATTCCATCCTATAGTCTTATCAGGAAATGTTATTATAAATTCCAAAATTGTACATAGTTGACATACTTGAAATTGTTTGCAACCATTGAAAGTTTAATTACGAGGTATATTGAATACAACCATAGAGACCTTAACTGTGCATCCTTTTATGTTTGTTCCGTATGTAACGGCGTATATGTATTTTTTTAATAATTAAATTAATGACGTCAGTTGACAGTCCACCTATTAATCTATTTGCACATTTGTAAATTTTAAACACCGATAATAGTTTTTATAAACATGATATAAAGGTGATTTATAGGTATGTATAGTGGCACAAGGAAGTAGGGGCTAGCGTGTTTCCCCTTCCCACGGACTGCCCTCTTCAGCATTTTCAGATTCCAAAATTCCAGAATGCCAGAATTTGAAATTCTGAAACTTGAAAGTATTGAAATTCCAAATCTTCAAAATTCCAAAATGTAAAAATTTCAAACTTTTGAGGGTCTAAAATCCTGAAACTCCAAATTTTCAAAATTCTCAAATTCTTAAACTCTATGATTTGACAATTATTTTCTTTTGTACAATCGTACGATATACAAGATGTTAAATATTTAACACTATTAATAAAGCTAAGGGACTTGACCCACTCTAGAAAAAGAAGTTCTAGTTACATCGATGAATTTGTATTATTTTGAGTCGTTCCTCAGTTCAGCTCTTGTAGTTTATCGGATAGATTGATATCTATTCTCGTAGAAGATCTATTCTTCTTCCACAGCAAGAAAAGGATCTGCTTGAATCTTTTTCTTTCATTGTAAGCTCGTTTGGATATCCAATTTAAACGCGGTAAAGCTTTTACTCGGTTATTGATGACAGTTGAAGGAGTCGTAGCATCCCTCCTTGAGGATTTTCCATACAACGAACTAATTCACAGCCGTAGTTTGTAAAGATTCGAATTTTTCCTCTGTTACTCTCACCAGACAAGTCTTTAAATACGTATATTTTCTCTCGTCATGAAGATTATGTAGGATTTTCGTTTGTGGTCGACTTAAACCACCCGAAGCTGAAATTTGAATTCTATTTTGAACCTGTTCTAAGATGTAGTGAGAGTCTAAAATGAAATTTCAAAATAGAGATTTACATATAAATAAAACTTCAACTACATTAAGGTTCTACTTACGTCCACTTTAGACAAGATGGAACTGAAATCAAAATTTACAAAGTTCCAGTTTTGGCTACTAAATAATATCTAGAAAAAGTCCTGGAAATTCTTAAGCTATATGTTGATTGTCACAGTAGAAATAGCCGTATCTACATAGTTCGATATTTATAACATGGTGTATTAAAAACATTAAGAATTAATTTTTTAGTACAGTGTTTCACTACTATTATTTGATCCTTTTTAAATTATTCAGCCTAACAGACATTAAAGTGCAAAGATTATGGAAATAAAAATTAGAATGAGATAAATCTGTATTATTAGAGATTTTTGTTAAGTGGTTACGTTATAGCGAAGAGCTTGCGTGCTGCGATGTGACTGAACGTGCATATAAAATTTACTTATACTTACGAGCAGTCGTTAAATGTGGAACAATAAGCATCTATTTATCATTCTCAAAATCCTAAGTCATACCACTAAAAATGTTTATATCATTATATCCAACTATATGCGTTCATCGCTTCACTAGATCAGCGATTCTCAACGTTTAACAGGTTCATTAATGCATACATTAGCGATTAAGGGCGCAACCTCATGTAAAATGAAATTTTTTCGCATTTTTTTTTTTTCGCTGAAATCGATAGGAAATTTCCTCGGGAATGCGATAAAAAAAGTTAGAAAGTGATCAGAGATGTTCTTGTATGTTATTTTCAAAAACAAGTGAACGGTTGTATTGGGCGATTTATCTGTTACTCAAGTTTTAAACGCGTTTTTCTCGAAACGCAAAATTTCGCACGCCGTGCAACGTAGCTCAAAAACTAATTACTCGATCTTTATGAAACTTGGCATCTATATTCTATAAACAATTGGCCTCAGCATGACATGCTCCGATTTTTTTTTTTTTTTATTTAAAATACTGTTATTAAGAATTTTTCATAACCAAAACTCCGGTTTTTTTTTCAAAACTTTGCCATTTTCGCAATTTTGAAAATTTTAATAAAAGAAAAATGTCATGCTGAGCGTTTTTGCATAAAGTAGCTATTCCATTTTGATTTTTTTGTTCCAGATAATTTTTGTGCACTGTACACTGCACGGCGAATTTACAAGATGCCATTTTCAAGCTGCCATTGCACCATCGTTATTAAGAATCAAAATTTATAAAAAATATTTCTGTTTACATTATAACGTAAATAAATGACACTTCAAATTTTAAATCAATCGGCGCATTACATTTTTCACAAAAAATTCTTGAAAAACAGACCATTTACGTGAGGTTGCCCCCTTAAATCAGGTTTCAGCCCCATATGTACATATATTGATTTTGGACATCTAAACAATTGCAAGTAAATTAATATCAACGGCATCACGTTAGTTCGGAACACAATTCCGCGGATGTAATATTTCGCGGTCTATTCCCTGTAGAATTTTGTTACAACCAATCGTGGCTTCATAGACCCCAATAGTTAACTGAAATGGAAACATTCTGGTCAATATACATTTTAAAACCGATAGATATTCCTGAAACAGTGCCCATTGCTACGGCCATGACAACCACCTGAGGGAATATCTTTGACAAATTTTCTTTCCGTTAACATCTAAAGTATGTACCTACAAACTTATTCTTTATACTTACACCTCGAAGATTTAAGAACATTAAACCTTTGCACTTCATCTAATTTTGTTGCACGACCTACCAGTAATTGTGGTATCTTTGGTGAATATTAAAAGAGGTTACTGTATCAAATAAGGGAATCGATAAATAATTATATTTTAAATTTTATTATACATATATTTCTTTACACAGCTGATATTTCAACCACCGACAAAAGCAAAATACAAACGTTTGCTGATGATACCGCTATACTAGCTATACATAACGATCCAAAAGTAGCAACCACATTATTACAAGAACATATTATAAAAATAGAAAAATGGCTCACGGAGAAAAAAATAAAAGAAAATCCCAACAAATGTAATCACATCACATTCACTCTCTGCAAGGAAAAATCACCGGATATCAAACTAAATAACATGGTTATCCCTCAAACAAACAAGTAAAATATTTAGGGTTCCACTTGGATTCAAGACTTACATGGAAGCACCACATCAAAGCAATAACAGATAACATACGAATTAAAAGACGACAAATGCATTGGTTAACTAGCCAGAAATCCAAACTCAGCATAGAAAATAAATTAGAAAATAAATTAGAAATTTATAAAACAATCATAAAACCAATATGGACCTATGGAATACCATTATGGGGAACTGCTGCAATGAGCCGTGTAACAAAATTAGAGTCACAACAATCAAAAATACTGAGAACAGTAGTTAATGCACTGTGGTACTCTAGAAACGACGACATACGTAAAGACTTAAAAATCCCAACGGTTAAGGAGGAAATAAACAGATACGCAAAGAAACATAAAGAGAAAATCGAAACACATTCCAATTAGCTAATTGCGGAGATACACACAACCAGTATCATAAGAAGATTAAGGAGGATACATCCTGTTGACTTATACACTTAAAACAATAAAAATGAAATAATCGCCCCCAGGTGGCATTTCAATGGAAATTGTCACCCACATGCTATGTTATCCGTTAACCATATAAAAATTTACCTAATGTCCAATGGACAAATTATAAAGTAACAATTTATATAACAAAAAAAACACATATTTCTCGCATCAATAGCAAAAGATATCAGTGTATTTAACATACTCATCTAGTATCTGTCAGTGAAATAATAGTTAGCTATAGCTCTCGCGGTAGTAATGCCTATGAAGGAATTAAATGAAGTTATTATTCAATCCAATATGCTTTTATAATCGCATACAATTGAAGCTGTAAATTCCAGAACATCACAAGTTCACCAACCAGTATCTCCAGAAAAATAGTCGTTTTTAAATATACCTTAAATAAAAAAAGATTTTAATCTCTTAATGGGGGGGGGGGGGGGGACAGAAAGATCAGTTGATATCTATATTAAGAAATTAAGAAATCTTTTTTGTTCTAGTTGTGCGAATTCCAAATTTTGGAATTTTTCGACATAATAAATGATAAGCTTAGAACACCTACCTGAACCTGGCACCCGACTTTGAAAAAAGCAATTTTTTCCAATTGCATTGTATTCTCCTTCGTTTGTACCCGTTTGTACCACTTTCCTTTTCGTTTCTACCCTAAGGGGTGAAAAGATATAAGGTGGTGAAAATAGCCTAGCACCCCACTTTAACATTTTTATTTCTTTCAACGCCAATTAAAAAAGAAACGTTTGTACCCGTTTGTACCACCTTCAGTTTCGTTTGTACCCCAAGAGGTTCGTTTGTACCGACTTTTGAAAAAACCCCAAGTGGTAACTTCGTCATTTTTGAAGATTTTTCAAATCTTTTTACGGGTGCTGTTTCCTACTCGTTTGTACTCGTTTGTACCACCTTCAGTTTCGTTTGTACCCCAAGGGGTTCGTTTGTACTGACTTTTGAAAAAACCTGCAAGGGGTAACTTCGCCATTTTTGAAGATTTTTCAAATCTTTTTACGGGTGCTGTTTCCTACTCGTTTGTACCCGTTTGTACCACCTTCAGTTTCGTTTGTACCCCAAGGGGTTCGTTTGTACCGACTTTTGAAAAAACCCGCAGGGGGTAACTTCGCCATTTTTGAAGATTTTTCAAATCTTTTTACGGGTGCTGTTTCCTAATCGTTTGTACCACCTTCACTTTCGTTTGTACCTGAAGGGGTTCGTTTGTACCGATTTTTGAAAAAACCCCCAAGTGGTAACTTCGTCATTTTTTAAGATTTTTCAAATCTTCTTACATGTGCTGTTTCCTAATCGTTTGTACCCGTTTGTACCACCTTCATTTTCGTTTGTACCCCAAGAGGTTCGTTTGTACCAATATCTTGGAAACTAAGGCCGAGCGGCGGTTATATGTACATATAGGAAAAAGTTGTTCAAAATGTTGATTTCTACAAAATATTTAAAAATCATCGAAGTCGGAGTTGCCGTCCATAATCTAAATAATTACCGAAAAAAACATTACTGTTTCCAACAAAGAATTATTTTCGCGACTCAGCAGCACATACAATGTAACATATCGATGTGTAACATGCCTATTCTGATAAAACTTTGGGGAAATATAGGTTTTATAAAAATATTCAACATGTATTTCTTTTTATCTGCCATCGTCCATGTTATGGGGGTGAAAACAGGTTTGGCTTGTTTTCTGTTACTCAGCACATAAGAGATCTCAATCATCACAAATAGATCCTTTCTTTCAACGAGCCACTACAATAGAGTTTCCGACCAACGCATAGACGATGAAATACTGTAGGTCGTAGATTTGAAGTTAGTAATACTAGTTACGCAATATTTATAGTCTTTATGTCATTAATATAAAAAATATACAAAAATGGCGAAGTTACCACTTGGGGGTTTTTTCAAAAAGCGGTACAAACGAACCCCTTGGGGTACAAACGAAAGTGAAGGTGGTACAAACGGGTACAAACGATTAGGAAACAGCACCCGTAAAAAGATTTGAAAAATCTTCAAAAATGGCAAAGTTACCCCTTGCGGGTTTCTTCAAAAATCGGTACAAACGAACCCCTTGAGGTACAAACGAAACTGAAGGTGGTACAAACGGGTACAAACGTTTCTTTTTTAATTGGCGTTGAAAGAAATAAAAAATGTTAAAGTGGGGTGCTAGGCTATTTTCACCGCCTTATATCTTTTCACCCCTTAGGGTACAAACGAAAAGGGAAGTGGTACAAACGGGTACAAACGAAGGAGAATACAATGCAATTGGAAAAAATTGATTTTTTCAAAGTCGGGTGCCAGGTTCAGGTAGGTGCTTAGAACGGGGCTTCGCTCTCCCTGATGAATGGGGCCTGAAGCTATAGCCCCCCTTAGACTCCCTATTGATCCGGCACTGAATGTTTAAAAAAGAATACTTACAGTTACATAAACTAGTATCATGTAAAATTCTCTATCTTTGTGTTAAACATTACAGAAGAAATTTTACCATAATTTTGAGGTACCATAATCTATAAGATCATATCAGACGTTAAGAAGCATCATGTTACTTCAAACAATTTAATTTATCTTTTGATGACACTGCTTTATCAAATGAAAGTTGAAGCAGAGAGCCTGTTTAAGTCTTTTCAGATAATTTGAAAGCTGAGATTAAGACAGATCAAAACTAAGAAACATTACAGTCGAGTTGGTCCAGCGAAGTTTGCACGAGGTGGGAAAATTAAACAGAGAAGGAATTCGGTTTCTTGGTAGTCATTCTTCGCTTCAAACAATACTATGCGTAACAAATATTTGTATTTAATTGCTAATAAAGCACTGAATACTCGATTTCTTCAAGTGGGGAATTTGACTGGGGGCGATTGTGTATTCTAATGTGTACGAGGCGGAGGTTTAGTAAAATGTATTATCAAAGCATAGAATAATCGATAAAATAACAGACGGTTCTTAACTGAATAATGAATATGTTTGAATTATAATGAACGTATTTAAATTAGCACTGAATTACCATTGAATAGATGAGAGAGACTCAGTACTGAAATTTAAAGCCTCTGTATCTCTTTTCGCATGACGTTGTTCTAATTTCTCTTTTCCGTCTTCCTTTCATTCATACACGTACTAAAATTCTTCTTTTCTCTTTTGTTTGCTTCCCCATTCGTATCTTATTTTACACTACTTAATATATTTTATGTTTTTCCATTAATAGCAAAGTTGTTTAAAAAAAAAATTGATTGTTTTTTTTTCTTTTAGAAAAATAAATTATACAATAATTTTTTTATATTCAAGGTATCTTACTTAAATTTATTCATATGAACATTTTAAACATTACTGGTAATGTGGAACTATCCTAAACAAAATTAAATAATTTTGAGGGCAGTGGCGGATCCATAGGAGGCGGTCCCCCTGCTCCCTCAAGAGTAATAAAATATATCCCGCAAAACAATGAAGGGATCACCTCTACGAACCCGAAAAATAGGACGAGATTCAGATAGTTATAACTTTTAGAAAAATGGTAGAATCGATATCCTGGAAAGATCATTTGAAGCTGTAAAATCTCTATTTTCAGATTCTCTTTTAAGATTTTAACTATGTTGAATTTTATAAAAGTTATAGTGATGTAAGTAGCACTTCGAAAATTTTTAAAAATTTTGTTCAACTTTGTAACGTTGCATGGCACTAACAAAATTTTTTTAGCAAGTTGCATTTATACCATTCGAAAGCGACTACCTTCCTATGTAAAATCAGTATTTGTTGGTTGTTGTACGATTTTTTTTGGCTGACTTATTTAGTTTTGAAGTAAATGTGGTCCTTTTGACTTTAACCGCTCCTAGAAAGCAATCAAATCATCGTAGGTCATTCGGTAAAGAAGCAGTAGAAAGAGCAGATTTTTCTCTTTAATATGCGTCTCTTGCTTTTTCATTTTGATGAATATTTTGATGTACGAGGTCTTTTTAGCGGCATGCTTCAAAACCGCACAATTACCGTATTATCTTTAACTCACTGTATCTCAGCAAGAGATAGTCGTAGTGTCATGATCTTCAGATCATTTTAAAGCAGAGAATTTGCCGAACTCGTGGCTTAATCGAAATCTTAAAAGAGAATCTGAAAATAGAGATTTTACAGCTTCAAATGATCTTTCCGCGATATCGATTCGACCATTTTTCTAACCATCTGAATCTCGTCTTATTTTTCGGGTTCGTAGAGGTGATCCCTTAATTATTTTGCGGAGTGTATATAAAAATGTTATGTCACATTCTGAAGAATTTTTCAGATATATACTTAAAGAGTTATTACAAGTAAATTTTAACTCTTGTAAAAAAAGATGTACTCACGTAGGGGAAGCAATATAAGGGAAGCAGAACATCTAAAAATTCTAATTTTGACGATATTAGTATTAAAAGAAATTCAGAAAAAAATAATATAATTTCGTAATTACTAAATATTATAAAGTTTATTATATAACTGAAAAGTGCGAGAAACAAAGTGAACGTAATTCAAATAATTCCAATTTTAGTGCCATAGCACTTAATTGATGTTTACCATTCTATATTTTATCAGTTTCTTCATTTTGTTTGGAGTTAATTGATTTGGCAAATGGGCAGCTTACATACTGTGCCTCATCCCGTATATTGTCATTATATCGGAGATAGCTAAGGGAAAAGGCGAGAATCCGGGACATCGCCACTTTTCAGGGGGAAGCCTGATTTGTTCGTGAGTGTTCCTACTCATGTATTTTCAGAATCAAATCTTAGATTTATTAATTTTTTTATTATAAAATATTAAACTTTACATATTTAAAGAACGCAAAATAAACTTTTACTCCAACCGAAAAAGGGAGGAAAGCAGGCAGAGCCAACTATTTAGTAACAAAAATGACAAGAACAATCTTTTGGTGACCAAAACCTAACATCAAATATATACATATTTATGTAACTACTGTTACACGTTCCGCTCTCCTTCACTCCAAAAATACTTCTGGACCCGCCACTGTTTGAGGAAATATTAACTTATGATAATTAAGTTAATCGTGACATTTTCGTTTTTAATTTATACAGAAAAGTATTATAAATAAATCGTAATAAATGGACTAATAAAATTAGTGATAAAACTTATGAAATTGCAAAAATGGTTTGTGCAATAGAAGTCTACCAATTATTATACAATATGTGACTCGAAAATTTACTATTATTATTAGCTGATAAATTATTGTGCAAGAGGATCCAATTTATAACCTTGTATGTACATATCTGTATTTGTTTTGTATAAGCTTCATCTGTTTTTTCATGAATTATTATATAAACCATTTTTCAAAGTAAACGATTGAAAAGTCGCTTTGAAAATAATAAAATACATATTGTTCTTTATACTAGATGTATAATAAATTACTTGAAAATATGTTCCATGGACTTCATAATTTTCCATATTTTACAAAATGTGAGCTAGATTATAGGCAGAGCTGATTTAGTAAAACAATTTGACAAAAGCTTTCTTTGGTTACATTATTGTGAATGGAAAACAAAAGAAATCAGTAAAAATTTATAGGTACAATCCAATAAATTTCAGTAGCAAAGAGATACCAGTTCTTTTTGTAAAAGCTTCAGCTCTCAAACGAATTTCCATTGATTGAAATCGTTTCAATCAATTTGGAGTAACTGACTCTGAAAACTCAAAAGAATAAAACAAACTTTTTTGTTAATAGAAAAACATTCCTTTCTACTATCAAATTAATTAACTAAAGCAATTTACAACTGTACTTTATGGCCAATATATTGTTACACAAAGAAGTTTCTTTTAAATAACAGTACCTACATTTGCACGTATGAAATATTTTACAATTGTATTGAAACTTCTAAAAACGAAATTCTTGATATTTTAAATGCTTTTCCAAGCTTATAAACATTTCTTTTAAACATTTAGACAAAGTCGTTTATATTTCACGGCGTTTCAAAACAGTATATTCGTTCTATAAATTTTCAAAAATATTTTATTGTTTTCTTTTGTTGGATTTTATATTTACGTATTAACACATAGTCATTTGCAGTCTATTGAACTATTCATAGTTAGGGAGATGAAGGTATAGAAATGAATTAAGTCTGATTCGGTTTAGCGATCTGTAATCTTCCGTGGCTCATGCGGAACTCTTTCAAAAAGAAGTCTCGCCACCCATGCTGAAACCTCAGTCACTCCCCTTGCCGTAGCGACTCTACTGCGCACCATGCTAATGTAAACATAGATAAGGGCCTGACGCCCAATCTGGTCAACGCTTACAATAGATCATTCTGTATCAAATAATTGAAAAACTTTAATTATGCATAACTTTCATTGCATGAGCTTGAAATCTTTAAAACATTTCCACTTCTGGATCTTGCATGTACAAGTACTGTGCGTTGCAGCTAAGTTGCCGTCCAATCAAATTCGTTGACCTGTCTCCAGTCACACGTATTATGTTTATTGGCTGAGGCCCTTACATCCACAAATCTATCGCGTGACGAACGTCGCCAAGGACAGACATTGAAACAGAATGAGATGAAGCGATAGCGAGCGGCAAGTTGAATGCATTGGCGTAGAGGTAGATTCGGGGTTTGCATTATTAAGAAAACAGGAGAGTTTTTACACTTTCCATAATGTAATTTCCATAAATTTTGCATAATAACAACCGTTGTCAAGAACAAGTATTATAAAAAATCCATTAATATCCCGAAAAAATCGCATGTTTATATAGTTAAGTGTATCTTCCGCAAATATGGAAATATTACGCCTATGCAATCTGGCCGCTCACTTCTCAAGTTACGGGCTCCTGGAAGGGATTAGGTGGAGCGAACGCACAGTCCCCTTGCCCCTCTGTCGGTTCAGTTTGTTGGTGCTCGGCAACTTAGCTGCAACGCACAGTAGTACTGTACGCGTCTACTAAGTTGAGACTCCTAAGGAATAGGGTCTGATTGGTCGAAGCTAGATGGGCCAGGCTAAGACACGCACACTTATACAGTTGAGCCACACGCATTCTCGCTAATCGCTTCCTAGGTTACAACTACTAGTAGAATAGAAATGAAGTGTGCGCGTGACAGAGAAAACGTCTCAACTTATCGTTAGTACTGTACGCGTCTGCTAAGTTGAGACTCCTAAGGAATTGGGTCTGATTGGTCGAAGCTAGATGGGCCAGGCTAAGACACGCACACTTATACAGTTGATCCACACGCATTCTCGCTATTCGCTTCCTAGGTTACAACTACTAGTAGAAATGAAATGTGTCGCGTGACTGAGAAAAAGAAAGGTATACGCGTCGACAGAGAGAAAGAACGGTAAGCACCGCCTCGAGTCTCAACTTAGTAGACGCATACAGTAGATGCGTCTATTGAAGATACTCTATTTGACGCCATTTAATTTTGCTTAATAACATTTTTCCCTATCTTCTGTCGCTTTAAATCTATGACTTGATCCAAATTATTTTGATTGAATAATTAAAAATTATATTATTATTTTCTAAATTAGTTTTAACATTAATATCGTCAGAACTAAAATTTTGAGAATCCCTCCTTCCCTTATATTGCTACAATTTTCCTTAGGGAAGTCTGATTTGATCAGGAGTATTAATCCAATCACATTTTTTTTAAATTTCAGATATGAACTAGTTGATAGTTATAAAATGCATGTATCTACTATTATTATGTTATTACAATCATACTTTATTATAAGGAACGAAGTACCAATTGTAATAATATCCTATAATTTATAGTTAGGTATATGTACATATTATGTACCTACTTCAACACCCATAATTTGTATATAATAGGTACTTATGAAGAAATTATGAATATTTCATCAATGCCTTTATTAATCAATTTAAGTCACAAGTAGGATTGAAGAATTCAAAATTCTGTATACTTACTCTTACTGAGAGTTTTGATAATGGAGGGAAATTATAATGAGATTAAAATAGATTCTAAATAAATAAAATAATTCTATATATTTAAAATAAATTCTATAATATTTTCAAAGTTAATTATGGGAAAGCAATAAACAGCTACTTCTTATGAACCCAATTACTCAAAAATTTTTAGTCTTCTGATTTTCTGTTAACTTTGGATTTATTTACAATTTCTCTACATTTATTTATTAAACTTGATTTATTAAACTTTATTTATTAAATTTGTACTATTTATAATAATTATGATTATAATAATCATCATGACGTATAGATTTATAATAATAATCTGTTTATTTATTTTGCAAATAAAAATCTGTTGATGTAAGATTCAATGACCACAAATATTCAACAACAATCAAACAAACAAGTTTTATTGCATCTCTTTGATTTACTTTTCATTCAGAATCATCAGCTATTCGTTTCTAAACACCTATAAACAGTTTCTAGTTATATGATGGTCTTTGTTTTCCAAAATAGAAGGTACCAAAACCCAAGTTTGAAACAACAGAACAGTGGTTAATTTCTGCGATATACATAACGATCATTTGCATCACAGCATTTTTTAAATCGATGAAGTAAGGACTGGCTATTTAAAGGATAAAGTTTACGCAAAAGATTCAATTACAGTGACTGATATGAAGCAGCGTATTATTGACGAATGTGACAAAATATCAGCTGTTACATTAAATAACGTAGACCAGTCCTTACTTCATCGATTTAAAAAATGCTGTGATGCAAATGGTCGTTATGCTGAACCATACTTGTAAATAAACGCTAATGTCAATACGAATTTTAGAATTATGTAAATTGAAATATCTCCTAAACTACCAGCTTTTCGACATACATAGGTCAGTACTTTTTTATAAAGAATGTCTAGGCTGCATCGTTTGATGCATAAAAAAGTACCCCATTCCGTTTAAAAAAATTAAGTTGACCTTCAAATCTCCTAAACGCCTCCATCTGAAGAAAAGTTATGTACACCACGTAATGAGCTCATCGAAACCATACAACTTTTGTCTGAAACATTTTTTTCTATCTCCAAAAATGTAGGAGTTATTCAGGTGGCTTGCCGTAGGCGACTCACCCTGTATACATACGTTTGTTTTAATGGAAGTATTATTGTACGCTTAATTACAAAGGCAGTAATGTACCCTGTATTATTGTAGAACACGATGCAACTACGATGACACATACGCCTCTATACTGTGTGATATATTGACGATGGGATGTTGGTGGTATCGTTTCACGACAATGTACAACCTGACTTGCTGTAAGTCATGGATGACTGATAGCTCATCACGCCATTGTGTTGTCTTGCAATAAAACACAGCAGTTTGAGTAGAACTGTGCTGCATGATTAATCGAAGTTCGCTCGGAAATGTTGAGCTGGTCAGTGATTGTATTAGCTATCAATAAACAATAAGTTCGTAAAAATTTATCTGCATTTGAAAATCATTGGTTGAAATCACTTTACATAATTCATGTAAATCTGAAAGCAGAAAACTTGAACATAGAGACATTGAATCATAAAATATGTACATATGATTGAAATTGTTTACAACTATTTACAATTATAATCAAATATTATTTAAGAACGTCAGAATATACACATAGGTATTCTTTATTTATATTAAATTTATTTAAAATGCATTCCATAGAATTATTCATTATCCAAAATGAAAATTGTATTATCTATTTTGGATATGAATATTTGTTCGGACATTTATAGGTACACTCGTTATCAAATCAGGCTTCCCCAGAAAAAGCTCTCAAATCGTGAGCTCATCCAATCCCACACAATTTTTTTCGACCCGACTCAAACCGATACGGAAATCTCGGGTACCCGCACACCTTTAACAAATAATCAAGGCAAAAATATTTACTTACTGCTGATGTTTTTAGATTTTTTATTCTTACTGATATAACAGGCGATTTTCTGTCATATTAAATGGCCACATTAAATGGCGCACTAGTCATCTCATTTGTTTTAATATCGTGAATAGAACCACTATCTACTCTATAATACAACAATTAAGGGGAATTAGTCAAATAGCCTCGATCTCCCGTATCAGACACGCTAGGCTTCCCTAGCAAAAATGGCGATTATTATTGACAATGTTATTATAATAATGAATAAATCTCGTTGCAACAAGAAATATTAAATATTTAAATACTGTATGAATAATTGATTTAAAATATGATGCTTCTCGAAATGCTAATCTTGAAAACACTAACGTGTAGAGTAATTTTGAACAAAATTAGTTATTAACACTGGCGTAAGTAGGTACAAGAGAAGGGAAGCCTAGTTCTCCCAAAAATGTGGAATACCTTCCTCACCATTCAAAAACTTCAACATTTAAAAATTTCATAATTCCAGGTTACCAAAATTCCAGAACTGAAAAATCCCAGACTCTAAAAATTTCTAAAGGACCTGCCACCCCACTTCCTCGTTCGGAAAACTATCCTAGTTACGCCAGTGATTTTTAAATGTTACAAAATTTAATACATAATTTTAAAAAATTAAAAATAAAATAAATATTTTAAAAAGTTTTCCTCAGTAAACGTTTACACTTAAATTGTGGGACCACTTTTCTCCTTATCGCCATTTTCCCTGAGATACCTCCTGTACCCTGTACTGTACATGCAGCTTTCATTACCGAAAATATTTGTATTTCTTATATTTGAAATGTTTATTTATCTGCATAATACCTATAACTAAGCTGTTCAAAAGCCAATTTAATTAACTCCGTTTTCAGTAAAGTCAATTTCATTTCTAAGGCACATGATTAGTATCCAATTATCTAAATGTCATATAGCTTATTTCTATGAATTTATTTGTCATTAGCAAATTAGCATTCAGAAATTATTCTGATTAATTCCAGTTTATTAACAATAGTTTAATCTTAGTGAGATTTGATTATAATAAACATATATTGTAATTGTTATTTATATTGCTCAGTAAATAATTTAACATGGTTAATCGTCTTAATTAAAAGATTAATAGTCCCAATTATAGCTTTAAGAATAAATTCTATAAAATAGTTATTCTTATAAGAGGACATACCGAGGTGCCCATCGCCGATTTCGATGAAACTTATAATGTAGTATGTAGTCGTAAAAATATCTCACATATTTCTTTTATATCGGCATTTATATTGGGAATGCGAAACATATTTTGACGAGTATCTCGGAAACTACAGAAGTTAAAGAAATTGTGTAAATTGATGAAATTAGTATTTTTGACGATTAATTCAATGAATATAAATTGGTCTGTAAAAACTTCAGTTGTTTAAATAATACAAATAATAATAATTTAATAATATATTTAAAAAATTGCATATTTTTAATAGGGTTTTCCAATTAAACATTATCACATTTTCTTGAATATTTGTTTATAAAAACTGTACCTCTATACAGAAACTAAGGATAAACAGATATTATAACGA
Source organism: Osmia bicornis bicornis (assembly GCF_907164935.1). Classification (NCBI taxonomy): domain Eukaryota; kingdom Metazoa; phylum Arthropoda; class Insecta; order Hymenoptera; family Megachilidae; genus Osmia; species Osmia bicornis. Next base: position 7,828,441 of record NC_060222.1, on the reverse strand, counting down.
CTTTATTATATTTGAAATTTTATCGTTCCATGTGCGAAAGTTGTTTCTTAGAAAACAATTAATGTTAATTATTCAATATATTTTTCACAATAATGGTATTTCTCGAAGAAGTGATTATAAAGCATAAATGTTTTTTACATTACGAGCATTTCAAGACAATCACTTCATCGCAGCCATAAGTTTATAATTTTGTATTGTAAATCTATATACCAAATTCATTTTGTCGTGTTTATATTTTCTGTAACTTCGATCTTTTCAACTACTAAATAAATTAACTTCATAACGTTACACAAAATGAGGAAAGATACGAACAACTTCTTGTTATTTTTTTTATGTATTCTTCATCTTACAATATAAACCTTTATATATATTTTTTTTTTTTCTATGTAATTCAATGAGGAATCTTTGTTTATTCATCAACTCCGCAGTAAATCTCAAAAATAAGATTTGTAACATCGCTTTTTTCTACTTTTTATTTTATGGAATTCAATAATTATTATCATATAACGCAATAGCAAAAAATTGCCCTTAATAAAATCACTTTCTGATATAATAAAAGAATTTATTCAAAATCGTTGGTGTTTAACAGTGAAATAGAAAGGAAGAGAATAGCTGTGCGTGTGAGGATTTTAGGTAGCTCGATAAAATAACGAAGGTGTCTGCACGCAGCTCAGCCAATCCACGTGATGGCATCAAGTTTTCATTCGGTAGGAAATCGCGTGTCACAAATTATCGGTATCGTACTTCACCTGCTGACTCGTCCAATCGATTTTCTTTCGACGTTCAAATTTTTCATCCTTGAAAATGTGTAGTGGTAATCTAACATCATTCGTATGTTTCATGCTCTGTGAGTATAATTCAAACAATCTACGCGTACGTAAGTCATAATACCAGTGAGAAATATAAATCATCAGGCACGGATTAACTTATTTATCGGATCACTGTCATTGGTGTGACTATGATTTCTTTTGGAGGGTGGACCAAATCTCTTAGAAAAATTGTAATTTTGTACTTTTGAAATTTTTGAATTTTAAAATTATGACATTCTGGAACTTTAAAATTTTAAAATTTTTGAGTTTTAAAATTTTAGGATAATGAGGGGTCCATAATTTTGGAGAGGAACCAGCCTACATATTTGGGGAACCAGGCCCGCCCTGGCCTCTATCTACATAGTTATAATACGTCGATAATCACTGCTCAACCGGAAAGCAATCATGGTTCTCTTACATATTTAACAAAAAATAAATGAACAAGAATTTATTTCTTTTACACGCCAGATAAATTAATATAAAGTATTTTTCTTTTAAAGTGTATTATTTTTAAAGTAAAAGTATTATTAATTTAAAGTAAATGTATTATTAATTTATGTGAGGATTTCTCAAGCACTACACACTTAAACTGATGAAACTATATTTATACAAAGAAAAATAAATGTTATAATTAAAAGAGAATACATAATTAAGAAAGAATATACATATATCTAAGACATGTACATATATATGCTGCACGTGGACATTCCATGGTCTAACTAGATCGATCGCAACGCCAAAAAAAAACGTATGACGAAAGATACGCACTCTTGTGACCGATTAACGCATATAAATCATTTTCTCACAATTTAAAGTAAAAGAAGTAATAATTCCATCAATCAAAGCATATATATTTTCTGTTTATTTTATTATTTTAAGTCCTCCGCCTGGGTGTTAGCGACTATTACATGCTATACATGCATATGTATATCCAAAAAATACATAGTTAATAGTTACATTGCACAATTAATGCTATATTACATTAAGTGCCATATGTTAATGGAATCAATTTTGGTTACGTTTTTGCACTGTGAAAAGGAACTTGACATTTTGCGAATTTTCTTCTTGTCGAGATTAGCATTTTCCCTTTTGTTGTGGAATTTTGGGCAATCTATTAATATGTGATTCACAATAATTGGGTTCCTACACTGTTCACATTCTAGTCTTGTAGTTTTTATGATTTGGTGCGTGAGCAATGTATGTCCTATTCAAAGCCTTGTTATTAAGATCTGGTCTTTCGTATTAAATTGAGTGACTGGGCTGCGTTCGTGGGTATTTTTCTTACATTATGCAGGGCAGTCTTTTTGCTGTTTATTCATTGTGTATTCCAAATGTTGCTGATACTGTTCTTAATTATATTTTTAAAATCTCTGTCAGTCATAATATTAGTTTTAGCCAGGAAATTTAGTTTACTTGCAAGTATTGCTGCATCGTTTGATTTTTATATCTTTTGCGTATGTGGTATTATTGTCCTTATCAGTAATTTATGTTTACTTTAAGTATTTCATTAAGGATCTTGTTTATTATTACGTCATTTAAATTATTCTGTTTCGTAATTAGCGGTGTGGATTCAGTGAATATAATAAATTTGCCCTCAGTATTTTAAACATAGGTAATCAATAGCGTTAAGAATTGCAACCGCTTGATTGGCTTGCAAAATATACCATTTAGGAAGCTTGTGTAAGATTATTTCATTGTTGTGCAGTAAAACTACACATCCAGACGATTCCTGGTTCTTGTAAGAAGCTGTGAATATAAAAACATATATTATAAACCTTTACTGTCTACACTTATAGCTGTGTTTTGTATCAAGCATATAACACAATATGTACGGAATTATAAATTACTATGATAATTATGTTTGGATACATACATATATACGTGGATCGCCCACGGAGGTTTAAAAACAAAAACCTTTCAACAAATGTATGAAAACAATTTCTACTTAATAAAAAAAGCTTCTGGTAAGATTATCTTTCGATGAAAGTACTGTGATGATTTAAATAGTAAGACTTGTATATGAAAGTAAAGCATATCCTAGTCACATTAATATTTAGAGACTCTTTCAAAGAAAACAATTTCTCGTTAGACCATACAACTTTTTACCAACATTAGATGAATTAGTTTACTAGATTATATGTAGACAAAATTTTGATAAAATTGAAACTGGTCAGAATTGTGAAGAAAAAAGTGAAGTCACTTTTTATTATTTTTCACCCAAGTTTGTGATAAAACTTTAAGCAGTAGATTTTGAAAATTTATGTCAGTTCTATACTAAGTACTATATATGCTACTAATTTTATCGAAATCCATCAACATTAGTATGAGTTACAAACAGTCTAATTTTGAAATAGTTATTCTGTTTCAAGAAGTATGTACCCAAATATTAATGTGACCGACTTACACAAATTCGTCGTTTGATTTAATCTTGCAAAAGTTCTTCTGTTTTAAGCTTTTGGTCGCCATTGTGTATAACGATTGAAAGAATTCAAAAGTAAGATGAAATCAAAATACCCCACACAATCAGCTTTATTTGAACATCACATAGATATATGTATACTCTTTGTTAAATAAAAGAACTTTATTTTCTTATGAAAGTATATAATTATAGAATAGTACATAATATTGTAATGTAAAGAAAAAAAAACAATATGATGATAACTAAAGTTTACAGTAGATCAGGGCACACGCTTACGCTTTGCCATATTGTACAATTAAAGTATAGAGAACGCTCTAGATGCCACTTCAGTTTATTTTAGTATAGCACACAGATATCGTGAATATCCTTCACTCTTCGATAAAACCACTATTATTAGTAAAACACCGGACTCTTTCCAAGAAAACATCGTAAAGCAATCGGCGTATTGAAGCGCCTCAACATCAATAGGGTTAACGGATACGACATCAATCCAATTTCGCATTCGATCCTGTCGATTCCTTAAAGGTGAATGGCTAAACCATCCAATGAGAAACATTGCCACAAGCTATATAAGTGACAACTGGATTCGAATCAACTGGATTTAGGTCAACCATGAAAAAGTAAACTGCACTGTTTACGAACAGAAGCGTTAGTAAGACAATCAGAAAGTCAATGCAATGAGAATCCGGACAGACATAACGGTTAATTCGATTCAATGTGGAAGTTTCAAACATATAATTAATATTTCCTAAGTAGTAAGTTCCGTCTTGGTAATTATTTTCAAAGAGACGACTTCACCGATTTCAATGGCCTTAAAATATATTGTAAAGATCAACATTATGAACAAATTTTTTGTATACACGATACCGACACTTGGCTTTAGTTTTTGAAATATTCGTAAAAAGCTTTAGTTTAATTTTCGTCACCTTTATACTTCATAGCTGAACGCCTCATAGTGTCCCCCTTTTTATATAACCTAACCCAGGCCTGTCTAACCTGCGGCCCGCGGGCCACTCGTGTCTCCTTCCCCTACCACACAGCTCGCGCTCGGCTCCCCCCACTCTTCCAGTTAGTTTCCCGAATCTTCCAATATTTGATACGTATTCCTAGTCCTAAGAGCCTGCGCAGACTGCAGACTTTCTATCGGCCGATAGTTTGGTCGGGTTGGCTGATTAACGCGCACACTGGGCCAACTAAATACTCGGGTTGGTGAAAGAACAAACAGGGTGGAAAGAGATGGATAGTTTAGTTTGAATGCAATCGTGTAGCCCATCAAACTTATTTATCGGCCGATACCGAATTGTTGTAATATGCGCACTTGCATACATCTTCATACTGATTAAGAACTCGACCAAACTATCGGCCGATAGAAAGTCTGCAGTCTGCGGGGGCTCTAACTGTTAGAAACCGCTGCCCCACTACTGATACTACTGGATGGTGGGGGAAGTCTGAAGCGGTAAGAGTGGGGGCAGTGGCTCTTTCGCTTGAAGCAGTTGGGCCTGACCTAACCTACCTCATTTTCGATAGTATTTTTAACTTATATAAGACAGAAAAATCAATCGCTTAGGTTTGGGCAGGATAATGCTACTGTGAAACGAGTTAAGGTATTGACCTTTAAACAGCGGGTCCTACGTCAATCATAATCCAGACTTACAAGATATAGGTATACAAGGATATTAATCTAAAGTTGAATGTATAATTTTTTAATGAAAGAGATTCATATATTTGAAAGAACAATGCAAAAGAAAATGAAAATAATATAAAATACAAAATTAAGTTAAAATTGAGGCTCGCTCCATGGTAGACATGGCACGTGACCTCTTCGATTTGGCAGATCGGTATTACAGTAGTTTTTTCGTTGGGCCTGGTGGAGCCACTTGCGTGTTCTGTTACGAACTAGAAAAGACTAATTCTCAGCTGTCGTGCCATATGCATTTCGGAAGCGTGCGCACAACACGATTTCACCCAGCCTCAAATATTCTCATACATATAAGGAGGAAAAACGAAAAATCCCGGAGCCCTTTATAGGCCCATTTTTTCCGATAATGTCACCTCGCTACATTACCCGTGTCTACCCTCTTAAGTAATAAAATAGAGTTCGTATTAAGTTTTGTACCTATTATATTGTCGTTATTCAAAATTTAAAACATTTCAGCTATAGTATTGCAAAAAGCAACTATTTGATTATTATTAAAGTCATACTATCGTCAAAGCAGAAACTCAGTCAAATAAACAATATATCATCAGAATACCTAAATAGGGACCAGTGTGGTCTTGACCTTCCCCCAAAAGTGGACTGTCACCTTTTTTTTTCTTTTTTTTGTTTAATGGAAGAGGAAATGCGTTTGCGCACGCGCAGGTGATCCCCTTGTCGCACTATTCGGCTAGAGGGGGCCCGGGCAGTGTGGGACTCATATCTCCCAGAAGGGGTTGCCAGGTGCCCATTGGTGGGGGCCAACCCAAAGTACTTACATGGACGGTGGACCGCCGGTACTCTTTCATCCTTTGGGGATATCCCAGGAATACCGGCGTATAGCCACAACGGCGCTTCCTTTTAACCGCAATCTGCCATACAAGCATGAATCAGGCGAATCCACGCCATTGCACCCCCGATCAAGCGGTTGGAACATTTCCAAACTGCACAAATGCGCGCAAGACATTTTCTTCGGCCATGATCAGGACAGGGACATCGCATTTCCACAGTTGATCGCGCCATGTCTTCCTTCACCATGGTAGGTTGCTGTTGATGTGCATTAAAATTTTTAAATTCAAAAATTTCAGAATTTCAGAATTCAAACATATCACGCGTCGATATACACATTGTAAACAGTAAAATACAATATGCAGTGTCGAATATATTTTTGCAAATATCCCGAAATATCAAGGAAAAGTTGTTCAGAATATTGACTTTTAAAACATATTTCAAGGTCATGAAAATCGCTGAAATCTTCTGTTTTGAATATAATTATCTCCTGTTTTATACAGTAAACTCGCTTTATGCTGCCGCATGCGCGATTTAACCTTCACAGGAATTTTAATGTATACTAGTTTTGCTCTTCCACCATCGTAGATTACAAACATAATACACATTCACCTCTTCTCTGCCCTCCAAATAAGAACTTGAAAGCTTGACAAATTTTGCGCTCCTGCAGTATAACGAGAGTCTTCTGTAAATTCACTTTTATTGATATAACGTAATAATTAAGCAATTGATTATTAATCTATTTCATATCACTTTTAAATATTTCTGGTTCAATCGGGAAACGTTTTATTAGATTCATAATTCGAATAATGGTATTAAATTTAATATAAAAAAAGCCATAAATATAGCAACTATCATTAACTTGCTTTATCTTAATTACAATTGTAAATCTAAGATGATCTCCCATAGAAAGCACACATTCGACTGCAACAATGGTCGTAAAATATTAGCTATTTTTTTCTCTATAAAATTATTAAGTTAATGTAACCACGAAGGTTACTTTGAAAAATTTCCTTTTTAGAAAAGTTCGTTATCTTTTGTTTATCCTCAATCAATATTGTAGGTAGATATGCACACGTCGTGGTTTGTTGCATAGTTCGTTGAATATTGCACGAATATCGTTTAATTTTTCAGGTAACCTTTGCCTAGACAAAATGTTTTTCAAGCGTGATCGTTTTCGATAAAGTTCAATGAAAATATTAAAAATTACAAAGAAGACTAATGGATAACGATAAATAACGATTTAGGTGCTCTACAAAAGTTGCAATGCAATTTTTAAGGGAGATATACTGGTAGTCCGACCGAAAAATTGAGCAATCTTTATGAATTTTCTATTTAGTAAATAAAAATTGTAACCGTCCATATATGTTATATTATATTTATCTATTTCAAGAGTATATAAAACAAATCGTTTATTAATTTTTAAATTGTTTTCTAATGCAAAAATTTTAAGATCCAAAACAAAAATTCTAGCAAGATTTTCAATCTGTATAGTTACCACTATCGTAGAAATCACAATTAGCCACTTATCACAAATCAATATTTTTGTGTAACATTGTGTTGTAAAAAGAATATCAAATTTTCATTGAAAAAACTCTATTCTGCTTTCTATAGTTTCCAACAATTTGCAAATTTTTCTAAAAAATAAAATTGTGAGACCGATTGTTTTTGTTTCTGTCCCACCAGACGAAGAAAGGTCATTTTGAGAAAAAGGCGTTTAAAGTCTTCGATATTTACATATGTATGTAGTACATTACGATGCCCTCACTTCACTGGTTTTTAAATGTCGCAGTATTTCAAATATGGCTTCCAAATTTTTACAATATGATAATTTACTAACACTTAAGTATTTTCGAGAAATAGAAAAAAGGATTGAGTTTTTCGAACGAAATTACCAAATATCCTTGTAAGAAAACGTAAGTATCGGTAAATGTATAGTAGCTGCAGAAATATAGTACAGTTGTAAATCTCAGCTATCTGTAAACGACACGTGTTTTGTTCGCGCTTGGCTGACTTGAAAGATGAGAAGGGCTGATAATGAGCTTGAGCCGACGCGTCGTGACGTTCAGTGCTGTATAATGTCAGTTTAAAACCTGCTCATCTATTACATGTATTTAGAACATTTTGTATAAGATCCATTTCGAAAAACAAATTCTTAAAATAAATTCAAATATCCTAAATATTAAACAAAGCTGAGAGTTATCTCGATACTACATGAGCTACAGTTAATGATAGTCTTTTTCGTTTTATTGTTTAGAACCCTGTAGATACAATTTCTGTACGGTCCTATATACTGCGTCATCAATCAACGTCGTCGCTCTTCCGACGTTAGAAAACACTTGTATGTTTACTGATCGTTGACATTTACAACCATACTATATTTCTGTTGCGACTGTACATGCAAAAATGAATGAATTAATTAATGAAATTAATCAGCAAACTAAGATATAAATATATTTCTCAAATTATTTGATTATTGGTATAAATAGCTTGATGCAAATCCTAATCCTGATAAAGTTACACTGGGGGCAGAAGCCTAGAAAATTATTGGGGTGTACTTCCGAAAAAGACATACCTCTGATTTTTTTATACTCTGAATTCTTACGTATTTTGACGTGCTGATTATGAATATGATAGTGAGAATTGATGCAAATTTTATTTTCATGACGGAAACCATGAAAAAATCATAAAAATCATAATTTATTTTATTTACTTCCGTAAATAATGGGAATTTTGAAAAATATTTCAGATAAAAGTTGTAGACCTCATCAAAATACACATTTTGTGTCCTATTGATTTTTGTCATAAAGATAATAGTTTTAGAGAAAAATGATAGGTAATAATTATTCACTTATACGGAATCACCCTCGATTTCAATGTGGGAGGTTGTTTCATTTCTTCTATAACGAACAGTCGTTTAACTTAATGTTTAAGTTTAAGTTTAGGTTTAGGTTTAAGTTAGGTAAGGGTAGGTTAGGTTATTCCTTTTGGGGATGAAGCTTCCCGCAAATGGTGGATCCTTTCCACTATTCGTGAAAATACCTTGTTGCTGTTGAAAAACGCAACTCCGACACCAATGCTACCCAAAGATTTGCCCTCGTGGCAGGCCTGTGACAGCCCCTTATCCCTTGGGGTAATGTCATGCTACAAGATACTCCGAACGATAGCTCTAATAACCCGAATTTACAATTAGAAAAAAATAGTCATCTACAAATAAATAGTATTAAAGAAGAAACATCGAAATAATACATATTTTAATAACTTAATAATTTCAAAGGTTTCAAAGGAGAGGATTTCTTTTTGTAATTACAGTGGGATCCACATTGTACAAAATTATAATGGATTCCAAAATTTGGAATTTTTTAATCATTAGATCATCATTATCATGAAAACTAATTAAATCATCATCATGAAAGATCATTAAATCACCATCCTGAAAAATGATTAAATCATCATTGTATAGTAATTATATGTATGTATAGCTTGTCTATTTTCATTTTGGCTATCAATATATTAATATAAGCTGCATGCATCACAGAATCAGGTGAAGTGAAATTTCTAACTCCTTCCCACATCTAGAGCACAAAGATATTTTTTTATACTTAATAAGGAATTGGATTGATTAAAATGTCACAAAATATGTAATATAAAAAGAAATCCTATATAAAAACACAAACTTGACCTTCTTTACATGTTCTCTATACTTCCACCTACAAAAAACTACAGTAGACTTCCGTCATATTGTCACATAAGCGATTTAACTTTCATGCAGATTTTCAATCATGCTAGTGTTACTCTTCCACCATTATAGCTTACGAAAATGTGTAAGCGTTGGTTTCGACTGGCAAAAGTTCTCTCGAAGATTATTAATTATTAAGGACGTATATGGCCTATATTACTACCTCATTGTGAATGGATGAATTAAATAAAGAATGACTGTATCCTGCTTTTATAAAATATAGATAGTACTTACGCAAAATTAGGAACCTTCCCTGCAGTTTCTATAAATCACTTAAAAAATATATGATTTTTTAAAATAAAATCAAAATAAAATATTCTTTAAAACTATGGTGCGACTTTAAATAGATAAGCAGATATGTACATATATTGGTACAGGTTATATCCAGTTTTGTGTTCATATTTCAAAGTGCAGTCTAATCCAAGAAAATTAATGATAACAACAATGAAAAATAATGATATTTCATATTAATTTTTGAAGATAATTCTCTTGTAAAAATTCAAGAAATAAAAAATGAATTCACATCTCGTTTTAAAAGTAAGTTTAAACTTTGAAATAATAACTAATAATGTTCATATAAAATGCAATTTATAGTGCAATGTTAATGTTTTGGTGAGAAGAGCAATCGATAAGGAATTAACAAATTATTTGTAAAATCATTTCGAAGACTTCAATAAATATACTGTCGTCTCTCGTTATATCGCCACGTGAGTGATTCGATTTTTTCATAGTAGTACCATTCTTTCACCATCATAATCTATGAAGATGATACACTTCTATCTCCCTTCTCCCTTTAACTGGGAGCTTGGAAGCTTACAAAATTTGTCACGTCTACAGCAATATAATGAGAATCTATTGTAAGTTGCTTCATTACAACAAAAATCAATGAAGTGTTTACTTTTTACGTTTATTTCATTCAATTGTCAGTTCAATCATCTTCTTTTTTAAACAATATCTGTTCTTTGGGTCTGCCGTTCTTAGCGTAGACCCCCGCTGTGGCACTTATCGCAACAATAGGGCCGCTTTTACGACTTGCCACTCAAACCGAGTCGTATCCACTGAAAATCGGGAAATTTGTAAACGTTATATCTTGAAAACTAATTAAAATCGAGTGTATACATTAAAGCTTAATGAAGCACTATCACATGATCTGAAAAAAAATATATGGTTCCATTTAAAAAACAAAACTCGACCATCATATCTCTTAAACTAATAATGCAAAAGATTTTTCACTTCGGCCAAAACATAGGCCCCATTTTACCATGCAATTTCCATATCAACAATTTTTTGTATCATTAATAGTTACGAAATAAGAGCTCTGTCATAGTTGGGCTGGGACACCCTGTATACTCATTTTCTTAGCCTTACCATTTAAATTAACATCATGAAAGTCTGTCAACAATTCCAATAATTTTTCTAAACAAAATTTCAAATAAAATCCTAATTGTAAATTGTGAGAAACCTATATGGTTCCCATCGCCGCTCTGTGTGTGTGCGTGTGGATGTTCGCCTCGGTGACGAACCGCGTTGTCTTTTGTCTTCTTGCATCCCGATTGCATTATGGCGATAGACGTGTAAAAGCAAGTGTACATATGTACATAAACCATATTAAAGTAACGTTTCAACGGAATTGTGTTGCCTGAGTTTTTATAAATAATAAGCCTTTAAACGTTTAAATAATTATTATAGTCGTTTTATAAATATGTATCATTTTTATTCTGTATTTTTTATTATTATATGCTCTACATACATGAATTTTAATCGATTGAGTTATGAAAGTGAGAGTATTTTAAGTATGATAGTGCAGGTATTAAAATCTTTCAACACCGTCAGAATGCAATTATGTAATTACATATAATTAGGAAAATATTTAAAGCTAGGATTCGACTTATGTTGTGTGTGAAATTTTCGTTATATTCGGAACCCTTTTTTGTTTGGTGCTGTAATAGGGAATTTTTAAATTGCGATATTTCTAAAATTGACTTACTTTCACTTAATTACAGGTGTCATATAATACCCTAGCTACCGTGTAACACTTGGATCCGAGTTTGTAGTTCATGGTACACCAAATCATGTGAGGTTGGCTTTATTCATGAGAGTGAATAAATATGATAGAGATAATGAGTGTGAATAATGGTATGCATGAGAGAAGCAATCTTTTATTAATATTCGTATGTGTTCTGTGAAAATGATACAGATCCATGTGCGTAATATTAAAATACTATTATATAATATGAATAAATTCTTGTGCAAGACAAAGTGTACCTAATCATTGCTAGAAAGTCCCCACAGATCATACTGACCAGCAACGCAAAGAGTTTCCCAGATGAAAAGTATTTCTTAATTTCGTTTGATCAGTAGCTAGTTTTCACAAGTTCATCAATATTCAGCAAATTAAATACATACTAGTCGCTTGCCTCATATGGCTAAATCCAAGGCATGCAAGTGACATTTTTGAAATTTTTGAGTTAAGAACAGAAATGGTTAGTCAATAAGAACTTCTAAGTCTTACGATTAAAGTTCAATAACCAGGTTATATCTCATGATCGTATGAAGTATTACTTAAACATACAGTGGTGAACAAAAGAAAGTCTAAAATATGAGTGTTACGAAAAAACCATTTTACAAAATTGTAGACTTTCTTTTGTCCACCACTGTATGTGCTTGCTATAAGAGCAAGAAAATCATGAGAACTTAGAAACTTCCATGGCTTGGATTACTATGATGATTCTTCCTTGAAATTTCTAAGGTAAGCCGTGTCTTTACAGCATTATGTTCCAATATTTCGCCAGCATTGTAGCTAGCTTCATCAAGTTCTGAAGACATATTGATGCACCTAACCTAGACCTAACTGACGAAGCTGTAATACTGATGAAACATAACCCGCAAGAACATAGCTTACATCTGGAAACCTCAAGGAAGCATCAGCATATGAAAACGATGCATAGAAATTAGAAATGATATACCGGAATATGCTATATTTAAAGCAATGAAACAAATGCAAAAATAAATGTTATCTGAAAATTCTTCATTTTTAATACTACTTAGCAATTTTTCACTTTTAACTATTTGTAGCTCATAAGTACGTTAATTAGCTTCGTTGATTTAGAAAAATAATAATTTAGTTTTAAAAAAATGAAAAATTGTAGAGAGTGACCTCGACTATTTTTTTATTGCGATTTCAATCAATTGCAATTTTCTTAAAATAACGAAAACACATTCAATAAATTACTCTACCTAGCTTTTAACAAAAAATTCAAGCCATTTTATATACATAAGCCAATTTCATGTTCCTTTTTCTCAGAATCTACCGCAGCTATTAACTTCAAATTTCTGGAGTATCTAGTATCATAATAGAGTGTATTTTAGTCAAAGAAAAAATTATACAAGCCTATCAATGTGTGAACTTTTCTGTACTCCTATTTTCAACCTAGAAAATGCTGCTAATCTGATTGTAGGCCGAATTAAAAAAAGTCTTTGACTGAAATACGTATTACATTTATTAGTAAAAGGACACCAAAATTTTAACTCAATCGGTTACTTAAAAAAAAGAGCATAAGTGCCGAAAAACGTGATTTTACAGGGGAAGAATTTTTTAAAAATCTTGTCTATCAATTCATGCATTGGATTCAATTTTGTGAGCATTTTTCACTCACTTATAGTACTCGAAGAATTGTTTCAGTTATCGCTTTCAATTCCGAATATTGTCTATTAGCAAATAAAGAAATAAAAAGATTCGGTTTTTTGACCCCCAAAAATGCCCCATGTCCTTAAGGGCTATTGAGACAGGGCGACAACAATGACGATAACTAGCGTCGCCCTCCATAGCCCTGACTTTTTGATCAGTCTTTGCACAATGATAGAGCTTGAAAAACTGAAGCTAATGATACCTGGTTTTGGGCGTAGACGGTTATTAGTTTATGAGATATTTAATGTTAAAGTTATTACCCTGCTTATGGTCGGAAGTATAGAAAGTCTGTTCAACAAGAGTCGTGACATAACCGGTAAGGCGTCGGCCTCCCGGTAGGTGGATGTTTTTTGTCACGAGTTCAAATCCCGTTGGACAGATTTTTCCAACATATTACAATATTTCACTTTTTCCTTTTCCTTTTTTAATAAATGTATTTTTTTGCTATTATAATTGATTAAAAATATTTTTGAACAACTTTTTCTATTTTTAAACAATTTTATTTAATTGTTACTTTGGATATAAATTGTACATGAATCGGGATGGTAGTTTTTATAAAAATTTTCAAAACAAATATTTTAAGCACCATGTGCATCGGATGAACGCCTTGTTGCAATTTGCCGCGTGATCGAAATATGCTTTCGTGTTGACTACTGCCGAAGGAATCGATGCTATCGTCGTATCGGCAGTATATGACTGACACGAACATATTTACACTTGTTCAGGATGGGTATTCCAATCAAATCACTTCGTAGTTCTTCTTCTTTATTTACACTTTTTAGGTTAGCTCTCTGTTCTAATTATCGCGGCAGTGCCGGTAATAACAACATACCGAGCGGGGAGCAGTGCTGCCAACTTAACAACACCGCTACATTTCTAATACGAAATAATTTGTAATAAAAAAGAATAATTTTAAGGTTTCGCATTTTTTTATAAAAACTACCATCCCGATTCATGTACAATTTATATGCAAAGTAACAATTAAATAAAATTGTTTAAAAATAGAAAAAGTTGTTCAAAAATATTTTTTAATCAATTATAATAGCGAAAAAATACATTTATTTAAAAATAAAAAGGAAAAAGTGAAATATTGTAACATGTTGGAAAAATCTGTCCAACGGGATTTGAACTCGTGACAAAAAACATCCACCTACCGGGAGGCCGACGCCTTATTGGTTATGCCATACCCTTGTTGAACAGAATTTTTATACTTCCGACCATAAGCAGGGTAATAACTTTAACATTAAATATCTCATAAACTAATAACTGTCTACGCCCAAAACCGGGTATCATTAGCTTCAGTTTTTCAAGCTCTATCATTGTGCAAAGGTTCATCAAAAAGTCAGCGTCACACTTAGGGCCCTCTCCTTGTAAGTCCCAAATACCTTACGGTCCGGTCAAGTGACAAGGGTGTTGATGATAGTCACGGAGGAGTTGGTCATTCTCTTCCTTGTTCGCGAGACATTGGCCAGGTGCTATGGAGCCTGCTAACGTCAGTGGATTTTCCCAAAAAGAGTAGAGCACACAACCCTTTTAAAAGGGTTGGGAAAGCACAAGGGGCACGTATTGCTTTGTACGAAAGTCTTGTAACAAGTCCTCGACGTAGGAAGACAGTACGAGTAGTTTAAATAAAGATATTTTACAGGACCTATTTTAAATTTCGTGCCATATTTATATTACATCGTTTGTTGTTCTTGAGATATTTCACGAAAAAGAAAATATTGAAATTTTTTCACGGACTGATTTCACCTCTTTAAGTTGAATTATAGTATGAACAAAAAATAGGGTTGTATTAACTTACTCTGCTTGGGTTCAAAGTGTTATAACTTTTAGAACTTTTGGATTGACAAATCCAAAACCCCTTCTTGGCAGACTTATCAGAAACAAAAAATTTCAAAGTCCTTTATCTATAAGGGTACTGTTATATTATATATGTAAGAGCAGTTATTTCATTATATGTTGTATTTACTCAAAAAAAACTTCTCGAAAAACTTAATTTTTTCTCTCGTTAAAGTAGAATGACTCTTGAAGGGATACTTGGAACGGATGAGTGTTACTAACGTAGCATAAAATGTCTAGTATAGAAGGTATAAATAAATACTCATATACACAAGTAGTTTTGTTTCTCGTTTGTTTGTCGCTATACAGTCGTCAATACTCTAGTAAATAATTCTTGTTCGCTACACCCCACAAGCCCAAGTTTGTTCAAACCTGCACTATTTGGAAAGCACTGTTTAGAATATTCGCAGTTGCCCGCAGACACAGCCGCCGGCAATGAGTGCCAGTTGTGATATCACCAGCCAATAAGCAAAGTGTGTTCCATATTTCCAGTGTTACATAACTTTCATATAATTTTCAAAGTGCAGAGTATAGAGCTATTCTACTTAAAGTGATCACATTTTCGCAGACATGTTCTTCAATTTTTGTAAATAGTTCATTTTGTAAAATATTTACTTAAAATATCACGAAAATAGTCAATATTTTAATCTTATAAATGTTGAAGATTAGGAGAAAAGATGGAAAAGCAATAGACGTTTATTAAATGAAAAATGAACTTATTATAATACTATGCTTACGTTACTACATCAAATTAAAGTATACTATACAGGGTGAGTAAAATACTAAAATTAGAAAATTAGAACATTAGAAAATTCTAAAACTTTAAGATCCAAAAATCCTGAAATCTTGAAATCCTTAATAAAATAAAAATACGGGTTGCAATCTTATTATTTGTACCATCAGTCTTAAGAGTAAAAAATATCAGTCATCGAGGTATCAGTGTCAGTACTGTATTAGGAAGTTTCAAAAAATTAAACAAGGTCATCTAATGCACATATACATATAACAAAATGGTAAATATTAAAAAGAATCACTAAAATGTGACATTTATAAAAAAAATTTCTGCCATTTGATTCGTCTTTTGAAACAATTGAAATTATTTAAGGTTTACCGCAAATATGTGAAAATATGTATGTTGGAAAAATAAATATTACAATTATATGATAAGTACTAACTTCAAAATTAAGCTGAAAAATATCTCTCTTTATTTAGTCAACAATAGTCCACTAGTGACCTACGTGACACAGAACGTGTTACACTTTGTTTAGATATATTGAAGTGTTTATATTTGTATCTGTAAAAGCTAGTACACCTATGCCTGCGCTCGAAATATAATATAACTACACACTGTCACACTTCTATCACTGCGTTTCATCGTCGGTTTCAAGTTTGATTTGCAATTCTTTGTTTGCTTTACGCCATACTATTCCTCTTCTATCCGATCCAAACAAAAATTGAATTTGCTTTCATCAGCAAACATTACGTTGCCCCGCTATTTCACAAACAAATTCTGTAACAGAAATTAATTTTTTCTTCGTGTGTAGTTTGTTATGAGACATCCTACTATTGTATCTATCGGGTTTCAATACCAGACGCACTGTGTCCCGGTGTACATTGCTTTGGATTTAATTTATAGACAATTTTCCCTTGCTTTCGTGCATTCGATAATGATTCATATTTAAGTATCGAGGTTAGGTTCTTATCAATATTCAAATGACGTATATACAGGTCTTTAGATTTGTCACATATTGCGACCATAGGCCGTAAATCTACGCTTTGTGAGACGAACCGTAGATCCTAACGATGTAGATCTACCCCCTTACCTGCACCAACCATACAGTATTAGAGATCCAAGGTGAATTTTCTAATACTTAATACTAAACATTGTTTTGTTTGTTTAAACATGGGAAGATCTACATAGAGACCCGCTGCTCTCTAGGAAAGGGTCGGCGGGTAGTGTCGAATTCTTATCGGTAATTATTTAGAAGTTGGTCCTCCTCACCGATTTTCGTGACCTTGAAATATATTGTCAAGGTCATCATTCTGAACAACTTTTCCCTATACATGTTACCGCCGCTCGGCCTTAGTTTCCGAGATATTCGTAAAAAACTGCAGTTATACTTATGTCACCAGTACGCTGTATTCCGAGAAAAATGGAGACTGAATAGTGATTGAAAGAGTGATTGAAGTGGTTTGAGGTTAGGGTTAGGTTAGATTTAGGTTAGGTTTAGGTTTAGAGCGTACATGGCGTGATACGAGAGCTAATATTCCTCGTTATGGAACTCGTACGTCTCATTACGTGGGATATATAGCTGAGTTTTTATTCCGACGTCAACATGATGTTAATGAGCGTATAATGGCATTTTTCGACATGATGGGCGAAATGTTTCCAATTTCTGACAATACACAAAATGAATAATAGGTATACAATATATAAAAGGTGAAAGAAAGAGTAATTATAACGTGAAAAAATCAAAAACAAAACCCTAACCCTAACCCTAACCTCAAACCACTTCAATCACTCTTTCAATCACCATTCAGTCTCCATTTTTCCCGGAATTCAGTGTACTCGTAATCTAAGTTTAACTAAAGATTTTTGCAAATATCTCGGAAACTAAGGCCGAGCGGCGGTAACATGTATAGGGAAAATTTGTTCAGAATGATGACCTTGACAACATATTTCAAGGTCACGAAAATCGGCGAGGAGGACCAACTTCTAAATAATTACCTTTTTATCAACTGGAACTTCACGGCGGCTAACCTCAGGCGTTTGGAAATGGTCCCGAGTCCTGTACATATATAAAACCGGTACTTCTCCCGCCATGCGCACTTATACCTTTTCTCAAAAAATGGTGTCCCAAAAGGTGACCCCATACCTATGAATATGGCCAACACCTTGGACCGCTCAAGATTTCCATCCCCGGCCCCCGGCCAACTAAGATGTAAGTAAGTACTGTTCTCGCAACCAGCTTGAGGAGACCTGGGTGCGAAGGTGACCCCCTGGTCATCCTTTCCTTGCAGCCACAGCCATGCCCCACCCCCCTAAAAAAAAACGCGGACCAAGCCGAAGCCACCAAACTTAACTTAATCACACAAGTTGTGAAATATTATTCACAACTTTTTAATAATGAAACATCACTGATTAAAACCTCCTACTTAAGATTATCGGGAGGTGGTACCTTTTTTTAAATATTTATCCAAAAAGATCCAAAAAATTAATCAAAATCATAACCTATCATTTGACATACAATTCAGTTCGACATCCAATGGAATCCAGAATTAAAATCACCATTTTAAATTTCAATTTTATGATATGATTTGTCTTACTTTCATAAATCAACAGAGTTGACAAATATTCTTGTATACTGTCGATGAAATTTCAAATGAAATTGATCTTCTCAAATACATCGTGTGTTACGTTTGCAAGCAATGACAACTTTGATCGTATACAAACATTCAATTAGAGACATAACCGAATTATTACAGCAAATAATTTCTTTATTCCGCAATGAAGATAAATTGCAAAAGGTAAATTACGTGTCTGACTATTTTTGCAACGTTAAATTTGAACATTATTTATCTTGTGGCTTGTTATTTAAAAGAAAATGTGAGTTATATAAATGAAATATTGATGATTTCCATTGACTATAACTTTATAGCATCAGCAAAATAAATTATGCAACAGTTTTTACAAAAATCGTTTAATTAATTAATGTATTGTTGATACATTTTTTAAATAAAAGTAATTTGTGTGAAAATAACAGTTTATAAAACTGTTTCTTCGATGCAGCTGTCCGTTCTTTGAAAGTTAAATTTTGATAAATCAACCATGTCGTGTAAAACACATTATGGTCATCCTGCCCTTCTCCTTTACGTGGTTGTGCCTATGCTTGAAGCGTTGTTGTGATTTTCGCTTGCTATTGCCATTGATAGGTTCAGCTTGAAGTGAATAACCCTGTATGAACTCGTTTTAAAGTATGAGCCTTGTAAGTAGCTATGGCGAGTCCACCTTGGACAAAACATTCGTTCTGAAAATCCCTTTGGATTTAGAAAGAACCAACACTCCCATGATACTTTAGACTTTACATTTTATAATTTAAAATTTATATTAATAGGCCGCCAATATTGTCATCTGTCATTATTAAAGATGATTGTTATCTAAGTTATTTTTTACTACAACAAAAATATCTCTATCACGGTTGTGTACTTTGAGGAATTGAACGATACGTGATATCGAATAATCGGTACGAGGATTTACGAGCCTTGTTGACGCAGCATTGCAATTGTGTTTCGTCGCAGATTCATTCAAGTACACCCGAGAGAGAAGAATCAAATGGATTTAATAGATCTGGTGATTGTGGAGACCGCAAGTATAGTGCGAGTCGTCTATCCATCGTGACCCAAATATATTATTTAAAAAACCTTAAATTGGCCTAGTAAATGTGCCGATACACCAGTAATTCCTTCACTTTGCAATGTACAGCTTCGTTTTCGAGATGTAAACAATTGAAAATTGGGCTGAACTTTAATTTGAGGCACACAAGATTAATGACTTTCTTTTATATTATCTGATAGCATTTGATAAGAAAAAATAAAAAATGCAAATTTGAACTTTAGGAATCCATCCGTTCAAAAGTTACATATACGCATGTAACCCAAAACGCTTTTACGGTGCTTTCGAAGTTAATTTGACGCCATATCAACTTCTGTCTACAATCTAATTGATCCACAGAGATGAGAATCAAAATGTTGTCAAAAAATTAACATAATATAACTTAGCCATACACATCTAAAACACTTCTAGACATTTGAATTATTTCGTCGAAATCAGCGCTGCTTACATGCATCTGCTTATACCCGTGGAGGAATGATTGCTGAGGTGATTTGGAACAACTTTTTTCTTTACCAAATTGTTGGTTAAGGCTTCGTTTTTGAATTATTAACTAAAAACAGTGGCCAATCAGAGCGTGCCTTTAGTGCGGGCGAACCGCAAGAGTGTTGAGTATGCTCTGCGTTCAAACCGTGGTCGTGATCAAGTGCATCGGTACCACGTCGGTGTAATAGGATTCGTTGTTCATGAGCAACCAATAATTCCATACTATTATTCCTTTCTTTTTTTAATTCATTATTTGATACAACTTTTTCCCATCGAATTTTATTATACCGACGTGGTGCTGATGCTCTTGATCACGACCATGGCTTACGGGACCTACCCCAGTTCTGGGACACCCTGTAGGCATCGACTTTGCACATTGGACAAATCATGAACAGAAATCAATATGGCGTCATACTAATGTCTCAAAATACGCTAAACATGTTTAGCTTTGCATACACATAACTTTTGGTCGGATGGATTCTTAAAGTTTAAACTTGTACTTTTGAATTTTTCTCATCGAATACTATTAAAATATGTGAAACCAAATCAATAATTTTGTATGCTCCGAAGTAAAATTGAGGCCAACTTTCAACTGTTTACATCTCGAAAACGAAGTTGCAGATTGCACAATGGTAAAGGAATTTTTGATTTGTTTTCACCAGAAGGATCTATGGTTTTCGGGTTGTACAGTATTTTGGGGATATCCTATATAATATTTCGTGTGTTAAACACATTAGTAAAACTAGGACTTTTTCTGAGGTCAGTCAAAGGTTTCGGGTTTTAAATACTGCGTTCCAAATATTTTACAAAACTGCAGCACCGCTGTAAAGAACATAGGTTTTTATGATCAATACTGACTTGAACTTTTCACAAACGTGAATAATAGCACAGTACAGTTCTAATATTTATTTTTAAGGACACTGACAAAAACTTATTTAGCTCCCATCAGGACCTGTTTTAGCAATATTGGCGCCCTGGGCAAGATTATCGTGGCGCCCATTCAGGGGCTCCAACTTTTTACGAAAAAAAGACAAGGAAATAATATGAAACGATGAATCTGTAGTTAGATTGTAGTAATTGTTAAACTACATAGCAGCTTTACTAATCTAAACGGATATAGATGAATAAACTAGGGACACCGGGCTGTGGCGCCCCTTACAGATCTAGCGCCCTGGACGATTGCCCGAC
This sequence comes from Osmia bicornis bicornis, assembly GCF_907164935.1. Classification (NCBI taxonomy): domain Eukaryota; kingdom Metazoa; phylum Arthropoda; class Insecta; order Hymenoptera; family Megachilidae; genus Osmia; species Osmia bicornis. The sequence continues at coordinate 7,807,401 of NC_060222.1, read as the reverse complement.
CGCGCACCCCCTAACGCCGGCCCTGGCTCCCATATAGAGTATTGCCTCGAAATAAGCAACTCGCTTGGAACCGAACAGTTGCTTATTACGAAGCAGGTAAGTATGCTATTCGGCTTGACTTTATTCTCGAAACGGGACGATAGAGGTAGCGGCAAACGGACCTCTCACTCATTTCTCGGACCTCTCACTTTGCGGGCCACTTCAAACAAAGAAGAAGGGATAGCGAGTTGCTTATTTCGAGGCAATACTGTACTTAAAACGAGGAACACCTTAGTTACAATAATATAAAGGTGCCATTTGTATCCTACAATATAATCAACTCTTTTTAGAGTTCCCACATACTTAAGACGACGAACACCGTGAAAACACGGACGTTAAAAGTTAAGAACAGAAAACTTAATTAAAAAGTTTAAATTGTTAACGTATTATTTAAATAAATGACTGATACTAAACGCTTTATTCAAAAATACACAGTTTAGGGAAAAGAGAGTCTATATTTTTCTGAGAGCTGTTTCTGATATGAGATTCGTGGAGGGCAGGTACAACATGTTCCCTTGTACAGTGCACCGATGAGATGTTGCGGAGGCTAAGGAGTGACTCCTCGGTCTGCCCCGGCTAGGCCTAACGTCGTCACGCACCCACTCCATTTGACTTTGCGGTGTGCAAGCGGCGGGCTTAGTATGTGTGAGCGTTTCGACCAATAACGCGCGACGGTCTAGAATGCGTGTGCATTAGGCGTGACTAGAAACCTCTGAACAATCGTACCCGCATTCCTTAGCCTCCGCAACATCTCATCGGTGCACAGTACTTAGGTCGGTTAGGATGAGCATCACTAACGTTCAGCCTGGCTTGGCCTCATGAAGGGGCGCTGCATTGGTTTTATTTATTTTTAACGATGTTGTACTAATCCGACACTCTTAACACTTTTACAGATAATAGTTAAGTAGTAAAGGATTATTCTTAATTTTTTCGGTGAGTGTCACTCAAAAGATTGTTTATAACAATCACCTACAAAAATTTATTTCGTAATTTTCAACCTTTAATCGTCGGATAAAAATTTTGAAATAATATATTAAGTACAAATAACGAGTACCTACTATTTGCACTTTAGTGTGTTCAAATACCTTAAACAGTTTTCTACAAAAAAATAGTGAAGTTTAGGGTTGTTACCCTCATATCTCCCTTATCTGTGGGGGTAGGGATTGAAATTGCTCAGAGTTGTTCTTTAGGCAAACGGCTTATACGGCTAGATTCTTTGGAAACTTAGGAAATTTTAAGATTTTAAATTTTAGAATTTTGAAATTCTGAAATTTTTTAATTCTAAAACTTAGAGAACTTGGAATTTTTGAATGTTACAATTTTAGAATGGTGAGGAATCTGGTTCACGTTTGTGAGGAGCCAAACCCACTCTGGTCCCCCGATCTAGTTACGCCAATGGGTAAACAGTAATCTCCAAATGTCTTATCAATTGCCCAAAACATCGAAAAATATAGACACTTGCAAATCATTATAAAATGGAGAAGTATGATGGTAATGTAATAAAGCGCAGTTGACACATTAATGAAGAAGCCATCTAAATTAGTATAAAATATGGGATTTGTATAAACACCACCAAGCACATTAATCTCTCGCATTTTCCTCTTGAATCCCATTTACTTTATTTCCTTTTTTACATTCCTCCGTAACCTCATTCAAAGCTACCTTCATATTCCCTCCCTTCACATTTAGATCTAGAGACAGATTCATAATTTGCCATATTCGTTCTTAATTAAAACAACCATTGGTGTGTTCGCTCTTACGAAAAGTAATACGTCATAAACATCGGCGTAACTTGAACATTCTTCTAGGGTGGGCCACATCCCTTAGAGATTATGCAATTTTTGAATTTTGTAACTTTCAGAGTCTGGAATTGTAGAATTAAGAAAGTCTAAAATTTCTGAAGTTTGAAACTCTGGAATTCTGATATTTCGAAATTTTCGAATTTTCGAATCTCAGAATGTTGCAATTTTAGAATTCTGAAATTTTAGAATTTTGAAATGGTGAAAATCCATCTTTTTGGGGAGGGATCGGTTCAGTTTTTAGGAGGGCCAGACCGACCAAGTTACACCTCTAGTCATTAATTATATAATATATAAAATTGTTCAATTTTACATGAAACATCGCAATTGAATTTCTAAATTTTGAAATATTAGATCAAACTTAGAACTAATAGTACATACAGTGAGAGGCAAAAATAAGTAGACACTGTTCAAAATAGAATACCTCGCTTAAAATTAGACTAAATAACTTGAGGTTTTTTGAGAAGCTATAAAAATTAATTCACTAAAATATGTATTTTCATCGTTTTAAAAAATTACAATTTGTTGAGATCGTGAAAAAAATAGTGAAAATAGACTTACATAAAAAAGTTGAAATTTACCATTCACTATTTTTTTTCACGATTTCAACAAATTGTAATTTTTTAAAACGATGAAAATACATATTTTAGTGAATTAATTTTTATAGCTTCTCAAAAAGCCTCAAGTTATTTAGTCCAATTTTAACCGAGGTATTCTATTTTGAACAGTGTCTCCTTATTTTTGCCTCTCACTATATGTACTTTAAGGAAGATATTTTTAGCAAAATGCTACGAAGCTTTCTTAATTTATTTTACGTTGTACAAAATGTTAACTCAATATACCACTTAGGTATTATTAAAACACACGTTAATCAAAAATTGCTAATTTTGTACAAAAGGTTTAAGATACAACATTAAAACAAAATTGATGTGAAATTGCTATTTAAATCAGGTAGGGCATAAGGATGTAGATTGCAGGAAACTTCGTATTCTAAGGTTAAATGCGGATTGCTAGATGATGTGGAATATAAATATTAACGAGCCGGCGTGGAAGAAGAGGCAAACTATCCCAAAAGAATGAATCTCCTTGAGAAAAATTGGAGCGTTAAGAACGAGTTTCCTACGAACAAGCTATCTCAGCCCACTTGTTTCCACGAATTGTCTTACCTTTTTCGTGGCGGATATAGAAGATATGCTGTTGCTAAATTGTGTTTCAAGCTGAAATTTTACGTTCTTCTTTACCTTTGATTTTAGAGCACCATTATCTTTGTAAAGTACCTTGTTGGGAAATTTTGTTTTACAAACTTGTAACGGCTAATAATATACATGTTCTATTGTAACGAGATTATCAATTTTTCATAATTGTATTAATTTATGAACAAATAATTCAATCCAAATTTGTATGTTTATGCAAATATATAATCATATTATTTTATGTAATTCGTGTCCAATTTTCAAGAAAGATTTTGTCATTTACAATTTATATTAATTATACTCCACTTTAAAAACTATTAAGATAAATTAAGTTTTCTTTATTTCTATCTTTATTAAGATAAAGACAGAATTTTTCTAATAATTCATTATAAGGAAAGAAAAAGACTAAGATAAAATGAAAAAATAGGTGCAGAAATACGGACGCTATCCCGTGACATAGGATTAGGAGTCTACAACGTTATCATAGCGCCACCACAGACTATGTAACTTGCACGTAGAAACTTCCTTATCCATAAAAACTCACAGTAATTCAGGGGTCAATATCTTTAAAACTAAGGCCCATTGACAAAAATGCTGAGGTACGTACTTTATTAAGTACAGTACCGAGCACGGAGGCTTTTCCTAAGGCAGACACGTTCAGTCAGATTGCCCGTACCCCCTGCGCCTGACGATGAGTGCAGTCAGACTTGTCATAGGCGTAGGCGTAGCTGTGTATACTACTGTGATTATCGATCGGTGATAAAGGGCATTATCGCGACAGACTATATCACCTGATCCGGTCCAATGGACAAAAGAGCACCCATAACGAATTTTGACATATGATATATCAAATTGTTTGTATTGACAAGACGAATTCAACGGTGTATGGTAAAAAGTGTAAAACTATGGAAAACTATATAATTGTCAGCGATAAAAGTACAGGTAATATTTATATCCATTTCTTATGTCCTACAAAAGTTTGAGTCGTGGAGGCAGGAGACAAGCCTTTGGTTCCATCAAAATGATCAGAATTACCAGTACTTTTATCATTGACAATATTATAAGTTTTTCTAAATAATTCACTAAATACTCATTTGTCTCGTCAATAGAAACAATTTGATATATCATACGTCAAAATTCGTTTCAGGTGCTCCTTTGTTGACTCGTCCTTTACACATAAATCTTGTGTATTTGATGTAAGATAAGTGTTAAGTGTTGAGAAACTTTGAGAGAGGGAAGGACCCCACTATTGACAACGACTATAGTCCGTCCAACGAGACGAGTCAGTACATGTGAACAAAACAGCTGCGCAGAGTTCATGCGCTGGATGTTAGCGGCTCTTTCTATTGGCTACCAAGTGTCGAGTTCAGGGCCAACATTCGGTGGTCCCTTGCCGTGACCACTTTTGCCTGCATACTTTTAGTATGCAGGGATCGATATACCGTGAGCCGATCCTGCTTCTCGCCCGAGAGTTTGTATACATTTACTGACTCGTCTCGTTGGATGGACTATAGCCCGTGACGATGATGTACCTTGAATCCGCAGCAGTGCACGCGTGCAAATACGGGCATCGACGGGCGCCCATGCCTGGCGTTACATATTACATGCTGAGCGTCTCAGTCCTAAGGGGAATGGCGGAGTAGGAGGCTCTACCATTCTCATATGAACGTTTATATACGCTCGCGATTAAATCAAGCTTCCTCACGAGAAATGGAGAAAGGAGAAAGTTTTAGCTCTCCTCTGTAGGCATCGCCGGGAAAAATGGTAATATAGGAAAGGGGCCTCATATACAGGGTGTCCGCGCTAAAGTGTGACAGGCGTTTTATTTTGTAACTATTGATGATACGAAAAATTGTTTGTATAGAAATTGCACCGTACAATGGGGCCTATGTTTTGGCGTAAACGAAAATTTATTAGCATTATTAGTTTAAAAGATATGATGGTCAAGTTTCGTTTTTTAAATGGAACTATATATGAATTTTTTTTCAGATCATGCGATAGTGCTTTTCAAGACGAATTCATTAAGCTTTAATGTATACACTCGATTTTAATTAGTTTTCAAGATATAACGTTTACAAATTTCCTGATTTTCAGTAGATACGTCTTGGTATGAGTAGCAAATCGTAAAAGCGGTCCTATTGTTGCGGTAAGTGCCACAGTGGGGGTCTACGCTAGGAACGGCAGACCCAAAGAATAAGAAACCGCAACAATAGGACCGCTTTTACGATTTGCTACTCAAACCGAGACGTATGCACTGAAAATCTGGAAATTTGTAAACGTTATATCTTGAAAACGAATCAAAATCGGATGTATACGTTACAGCTTAATGAATTCGTCTTGAAAAGCACTATCATATGATCTAAAAAAAATATATATATGTAGAAGTCCGGCCCTACCATTCACATACTTACGTATAAATGTTTACGCGGGAAAATTTGAATTGTTATTCATGTTATTATTTATATTTCTTACCTCTGTACCTAATTTTATAATATTTAGTAAATACAAATTTTGTTATTTTGTTTCTAAATCTGTTTCTTTTTCATTTTAATATTAATGTTGCTAAAATTAGGATTTTCAGGCTTTTCGTTTCTTTTATATCGCCATTTTCCTAAGGAAAATTTTATGTCATATACATATGTATATTTTTCTTGTTATTTTTAAAATATATTAATCTTTTCCTAATTTAATTTTTAATTTTTTAATATCTTCAAATTTTATAAATTTTATAAATTAATACTTTTTATTTTGCGAAAAAGGTGACAATTTCTTCCGCATGCACTATATAAAAGTAATGGCAACTGCATATGATTCCAATTATCCTTGCTTTCTACTTGAACTTTTCAAACTAGATTTGAATAAGGGTGAGATTTTGAATAAGGGTCATATACTATAGGTTGGACAGCGATGCTTTAATGAATCAAGGAGCGAGCTTTGAGTCCGGCTTGACCGCACTTGTTTAAATATCATATTACTTTAGTAACTACTTTTTATTAAATCATTTCTGTTAGGTGTACAAATTAATTCAGTGCCACTGGTACTATATCTTCTTAATTACTATTTTAAATTTGAATATTTTCTTGCGTTTCTATGTATTTAAAAAGTGGTGCGAGAATATAACAATAAGAATTACTTCAATAATTCGAATCACCATGACTGCTTAAAAATAAATCTTTAATTAAAAGAAAAAAAAGGTCCAGAATTAATTTGTACATCTGATACTTCAAACATATTTAACTCATAATTTAAATTTTCTAACTAACAATAAGAGGTGACTTAAATAGAAGAGCAGTGAAAGATCAATGGTTTTTATAGTAATTATTGGCTATTTATAAAAAATGTTTAATCATAACAGTCTATGCTAGAATCCATTTTCAAACATTTCAAAATATATGTATATTTTGGACTAGTATTCTTCGACAACGCATTGATTTCATTAACTTTTATGTTATACAACCAAGTTAATTGCTGAAATATAATATTCTTACTTTACATCTTTGCAATACTACACCGTTTTTAACTTAAGGATGAATACTTTGGATCGGTTATATAACTAGAAAATATCAACGATAGCATCGCGTTCAAATTTAAGTGATGCACCTGCAACGGTCAGAATCGTTGTGAGATTAAATCCCCTACGACTGTCGTAATCAGATTCAGGGTAATAAACTCCCTGTCTATAAAGTCCTTTCCCAATCTTCTCTTTGCAGCATTTCTCTGGTTGGTTCAATTCTATTCCTAGCATTTCTGCACTCTCACAAAGGAAAATTTTGTTGTTTACACGTGTAATCGTCTCCCTGACGTGTGCTTTTCTTTGCCCAGGATAATTATAATGCATTTTAATTAAGAATTCTATTAATACAAATGCCCGTACCATAGTTCCCCATGGAAAGAGTATTATCTTATTGAGTTATCTGACGATAGTTTTATAGAACAACGAAACTCTATTTGCGTAATTGCTTCATATTTATTCGACTATCTTGTAATTAATATGACTTTCTGTTTTTCATTTTATGAACGTAAATATTTTATTTTTATTAGGGGTGTGCGGATTTCCCCTATTTAATATTTATAATTTGATAAATGATAGGTATAAGAGCAGAACGAATGACTTAACAGTATCTAGCTTCTAAAACGAGATAAATTTTGCTCATGTTCGACATAAGATAAAATCAATATCACTTAATACCTTTGTAACACCATTTCCTACGATATCTGTTTCACGAGTACCAACGTTTCGTCGATTCATCGATTCATCGATGCAAATTAGTAATAATTGCTGTATAATCGCCAATGGGCACAGAATTCCAATGAATTCGATCTACGGAACAGGACGATTATCGGAACTATTTCATAATCTTGTTTTAGCATTTTGCCCTCAGGAATAATACGATGCAGATGAGAATGGGAAGCTGCGGCGTGGCGATGAAACTTTTCTCCTTGAATATTCGCGTTTCGGTCTTATACTTCGTAAGTTTCCTAACGCCAAACCGGATTTGCCAATGAACAACAGGCTTCGATATTCATTAGTAAATTGCGCGTGCGGGTGGAGCCGAGCGAGGATTCAGGCTAGGCGAGGCAAGGCGCGCTACCACTGCATTGATGAGAAGTTGTATCGTTCATGCTGAAGCAACATATTTTACACCTACTGTAGTGGCAAGATAGGTGAACGCTGACAGCGAATAAGTTAAAGTGCATCGCATGCGAGCCGTTAATTCATTTCGCGAACAATTAAGGTTGAAATCGTGATGGATCAATCCCAGGTCTGGCTTATCCCGATCTCATTACACCGAAAAGTAGCGTAGATTCGTACCTTAGACTTTCTTTCTTGCGAGGCTCTTATAAGATGTCTAGAGACAAAGTAAATCCTTCACGCTTTTTCACTGCTTGAACAAACTGAGGTTTTCTTATTTTATCGTTCCGTTACTAACAGTGACTGTGGTCACTCGGTACTACTCACTTGTTACATGTCTTCTATATAAATAAAAATTAAATGCTGTTCGTTGGTAAGCGCATCACTTGAGAACGGCTTAACCGATTTGGCTAACTTTTTTTAAAAATGTTCGTCATAGTCCGAATAAGGTTTCCAGGGGAAAAAAAATTGGAAAAGTTGCCCGGAAGAATGGAAAACTCATGAAAAAATGAAAGTGCTTTTTGCTATGGGATTTTTGTATGAACTAAAGACCATAACTCACGATTCGAACGATGGATATGCGTAATTCTTTTTTGTTTTGTTCGTTATTGTCCTGGAAAAGTTTTTAGCAAAAAAAATTCGAGACAATTACAAAAAAAAGTCGGAAAATTCACAGCAAACCAATCGAAACAAAGCGTTTCTTTGTTTTGATTGTTTACTTTAACATCGATCATGCAATCGAAATCGAAATGTAAAATTTCCCATTGGCGTACTTCTGAATGTACTCCTTCTCAAATTGAATATCCATGGCCACAATCGTTAATTGGTACAATGATCACTCAGAAATACGTTTTTTTCTCATTTTTACTTTGTTTACACATTTCCAATAGCATTTCACAAATTCACAAAACGATCATAAACAAATTTATTGAAATTTGGACAGGACAACGTCTGTCGGGTCAGCTAGTGAATAATAAATAATGAGCTAAATGAAATGTAAGAAAATGTATAAAGTGTTATAAAACTGATAAATTAAAATTTTTACCAAAATAACTTCATGAAGTAAGGTGGATGAAGTTTATTGCATTTACATATCCGTATAGGGTGATCAGTTTTTGATTGAATAACGTCGTAGCAAAACGGTTAGGCTCGAGAAAATTTCCAATAGGACGTTATCCAAGTTTACATGAATTTTAACATAGTTTCTAAGATAAACAATTTTAACCATATTATTTATTGTATAACAATTATTTCCATTGACAGAAATTTATAGACACTCTACATACCATTCAAAATGAATTATATAAGGAAAAGGTTGGGTATTTATATTTGAATTAGCTTTTTTTATATCATAAAAAGTTGGGGTTTGCGGCTATTCGAAAATTCGTATTGGGAAACTTTGTTATATCCCGAAAGTTCATCCAGCACATAAATTTGTTCGAGTATCCATAATTACGAAATCCTAATATCAACTCGGGAACCAAAATTTAATTGCATCTGATTATACACGATAACATATGCAAACACTTTTATAAACTTATAAATTTAAGAGAAGTCTGAAAAATCATGTCCCGAATGTAGTGTCGGCATCCAAATTGTGTTTCGGATCTCGAGTTGCGTTCGGCTCCCAAAATTACGGTTACCCGAACAAAATGTGGTGGATAAACTTTCGGGGTCCCGCGCAACCTTCGACTCAAGTACCCGCACACACCTAAAAGCATCAATTTTTCATTTGTAGGCTATCTTAGACATTCTTAGGTCTATTGCTTATTATGATGTTACAATTAATAAAAAAAGAACAGGTTCAGTATTAGAGAAATTGAAGTCCTAAAAAGCACAACTGTGCATAGATCAAGTTAAAGATTGCTAGTAACAGTTTAGTTAATAAAATAGTATTTTACAAAGGTGATTATTATATTTTATTCCATCTCGTCATTTAATAAATAAGGGTAAGACATAAGAACTTTTTGCAATAATGTCACTTAAATTGGAACGTAATCAAATTCACGTGTGATCTTCTTATTGAAAATGAGGAAGAAAAAGAATTTAAAAAGGGGAATTTTATTTGATATACGTGACAGTTCTTTTTTAATTGGCCCATCAGCTTGAAGGCATCATGCATATACAGGGTGTTCCGGCTTAAGTGTTATAATTCCGTTATTCCGTAACTATTAATGATACAAAAAATTGTTGACATGGGAATTGCATGGAAAAAGGGGGCCTATGTTTTGGCCGAAGTGAAAAATCTTTTGCATTATAAGTTTAAGAGATATGATGGTCAAGTTTTGTTTTTAAATGGAACCATATATTTTTTTTCAAATCATGTAATAGTGCTTCTCAAGACGAATTCATTATGCTTTAATGTACATACTCGATTTTAATTAGTTTTCAAGATGTCACGTTTACAAATTTCCCAATTTTCAGTAGATACGTTTCGGTTTGAGTGGCAAGTCGTAAAAGCGGCTCTATTGTTGCGGTTTCTTATTCTTTGGGTCTGCCGTTCCTAGCGTAGACCCCCGCTGAGGCACTGACCGCTAGAATAGGGCCACTTTTGCGACTTGCTACTCAAACCGAAACGTATCTACTGAAAATCGGGAAATTTGTAAACGTTATATCTTGAAAACTAATTAAAATCGAGTGTATACATTAAAGCTTAATAAATTCGTCTTGAGAAGCACTATCACATGATGTGAAAAAATATATATAGTTCCATTTAAAAAACGAAACTTGACCATCATATATTTTAAACTAATGTGAATAAATTTTCGTTCACGCCAAAACTTGGGCCCCCTTGTAACGTGCAATTTCCATATAAACAATTTTTCCTATCATCAATAGTTACGAAATAAAACTCCTGTCACACTTTAGCGCGGACACACTGTATGATATGCATCGCTGACAAGAAGTCTCGCGAAAGGAATGTGTGTATAATCAGTCGTGCTCCACTTTCAGTTCACACTTATTTTTAGCCCTGATGTATTATTGGTCGAAACGGTCACATCTACTAATTAGGCTCGTGAAACTATAGAGCCTTTTAACTTGCGCGAAATACATGCATGACCTTTTGCTTGACTCAACAGTTAGAATATCTCGATTGCTTCTCATGATACGGAAAAATGTTCAGAGAGAAAATAAATGAAAAAAAAACGAATATTTTAATTGATCGACCTTTTTTTCGGTCGATGTATAGAAATGGTACTCGAGTGCAATATACATAGACTTTCTTTGGTTAAGGCTGACAAGGGGATCGCGTTTGGATCGGCAGTAGGTACAAGTTGTAGTATACATACAGTATTATAAAACCCTCATTGGTTTTGATAGAATGGTCCTTTGTTTTCAAGATATTGCAGTTTAAACAATTCTGTACATATGGTATTTCAGTTGTGAGAGATGGCTTACAACAGCGGCGCAGTAGGTGAGTGAGTGAGTCGCGTGCGAACCTCCGACCGAGAAGGTCGTGCGCCCCTTGAAGTGCTATCTAGCAGGTCAAAAATCCGCCCTCTACAGTGCCAGATTGTGTCGCCTCAAGTGTTTACAAAAACTCGTAATATACATTATTTCATGGCGAGGAAACGCGATTAAATAAAAATTAGTGACAGTGAGTGTCAGGTGAAGCGGGTCACCCCCTCCCCTGGACAAGGTAAAATAGCTGTGGCCAACAACAAGGCAGGGAACCCAACAAAAAACAATGAATCCATTCACATTAATTTCGAAGAGATCGTGAAATTCATCAACAATGGAAACAACAAGGGAAGAACCACCACAGATACAATCGAAATAAAGAAACTGCTTCACCAAAAGCAAACAAAAAAATCGAAACGAAAAAATGAAAACGAAATAAGCGGAGCAACATGGAAAGCAGAATTCCGGAGGTCCGTCTAACCAGACCAAGGACCACCAAGCAGCCGAACTACAGAAAACGATAGCATTGTTCAATGAAACAATAAAGAAAATCATCAAAGAGCTGGAAGAGGAAAAAGCGAAGAACGCAAACTTCGCGGGAAAACCCACCGAAAATACAATGGAGACGGAACCATCCCCCATTATTGCCTCCCCAAGTGACATCGGCCGCGCAAATACTCGACAAAGACCGGCTACGGACACGCCCAAGACCAAACGGCCACGCTCGGCCGCAAGCATCGAGGAAACGGAACCAGGTAGCAGCCCTCCAGGGCCGACCACATCACGACCCCGGACCGGGTCCCCAACTTCAAGCACCCCAGGCCGAAGGACCACAAACACCATAGGCACGGCAAGCCAGCAGCAGAGCCCACCACGGACGAAGACAGCCAACATACCTGCGCCTGCCCCGATAACATCCCAGGCCAAAGCGTCCTTAAACAGACCCCCAACGATTATCGTTGAGGATACCCAACAACAGGTATCCTACCGTCTGGTAAAAGACACATTAAACATAGGTAACTTTAAAATCAAGCGCATCTCGGAGAAAAAACACCACATACAAGTAGAAAAATTATCAGACTATAACAAAACAATAGAAACCCTCAAACAAAGAAACATCCCAGAACCATGAAATCCAAACGCGAAAACAGACAATTGCCATTCTTCATAGTCTAAATAACGCCCGAAAGTGACCTAAGTGCTGTCACCAAAACCAAACAATTATTGCACCAAGTCATCTCCTGGGAGAGACTGATCAAGCGAGACCCTATCACGTGCATGAAATGTCAGCGAGAGGGACACACGACAGGAAACTGCAATCTAGATTACTGATGTGTAAAATGCGCCGACGGCCACGAGCCGGGATAATGTAAATTAGGCGAGAACGGAAAAGTAGACCCGGCCCGACTATACTGCGTCAGATGCAAGAACCACGTGCACCCAGCCTTGTTTAGGGGTTGCGCCAAATACAAAGAATTTAAACAATGCGTTAAAGACCTAGCAACTAAAAAAGGGGAAAGCATAGCATAAAAACAACAACGGACACGAGATAAAATAGAGAGTAGCGGCAGAAAGCCAAATCTAACTTACGCGAACGCCACCAAAATAAACCACAGAGTACAACAGAACACCAAACAAAGCGCAGACTTGAATAGGACCCAAAGCACAACGCACACACCAACAAACACGCAACAAACCCACACACAGCCCCCTTTAGAAGCCCTATTTAACGACCTCAAAATGATCATGTCAACGCCAATCAATAGGCTCAAATATAGAATAGACACAAACGCCCAAAAAATAGCAAACCTCCATAACGCCTACTACACATACTACACTGAAACAGACATGCAAAGTATCCACGATGTATAACAACAATAGCCTGGAAATAATCTCAGCAAACGTAAACTCAATAGTCACCAACGAAAGAAGACACAATACACTCGATCTTATTAAAAAAAACAAACCGGACGTACTTGTTCTTAATGAGACAAAACTGAAACCACAACACAATCTTAAATTTAAAAACTTTAACCTTATCCGGAACGACCGATGCAGCAACAGCGGAGGCGGAGTAGCAATATTAATCAGAAACGACATTCAGCACGAACAAATCCACATACCACAAGATCCCGCCATCACTGAGTACATAACACTAAAAATTAGCCTCAGGAACAACAAAAATCTATACATAATATCCGTATACGCAGCAGGAGCACAAGCAGATGAATTCGTCAACGAATAGGATGGCCTCTTCAAGTTGCTCGACCTAGGAAACCCGAACAACTACTATATATTAGCGGGAGATGTAAACGCAAAGCACCCAGAGTGGAACAACATGTCCACGAACAGCAGAGGAAGAGCCCTAAATAATTGGATCAACCATAATAGCATAGCATACAAAATTACACTCCTGAAAACAAAAATCCCAACCTTTCCCCGTAGCGGTGCACACATCGACATTGGAGTAACCGATAGCAGGATACACGTAGCAAATAGTACCCACAATAACACCATTCCTACAATAGACTTCGATAGTGACCACCGAGCGATCTGCATGGAAATCGCTCTCCCCTCGGCAGAGGACCAGATCCCCTTCACAAGGCCAGTACGCCCACTCCATTACGTGAAAGCCAATTGGAAAAAATTCAAAAGCGAACTATCAAACAACTGGACAACGAACATACCGGAAAACGGAAACCTAACAAATCAGAAAATCGACAGCCTACTCCTAGAACTAAACGAAGCCATCCTTCAAGCCATTAAACGAAACGTACCACAGCTACCAGATTACAACTCCACAGAACTTTACATAAATACAGAGATCAGAAAACTACAAAAAATGAAAAGCTCCCTGCTAACAATCCTATTAAACGAATACAGAAACCCCACACCGCTAGCCAACCAGATAATTAAAGCAACCAAGGCGCTCATAAAACAATGTAAAGGCAGAATCAAACAAGAATTCCAAAAATCCGTCAACACTTATTGGGAAAACAAAATCAAACGAATACCGCACAATTCGTCACAAATGTTCCCACAAGTCAACACCATCTTCCGGAAAAAAGAAACTCTAGACATACCCAACCTAACAATAGGAAAAAATAAAATACAGATACTTCGTAACGCAAAAATAGATCCTGTGCACTAAACAACGGATAAAAATAGCAACTACATAATATCAAACAGTAAGCATAAATTAAACATACTAGCCAGTAGTTTCGTGGCAGCGAACTCGCTCAACAAATCAATGGGAAAACAGATTAACGGAAATAATAGAAAAAAACTACAACTCGTTTATGGAAACACTAAAAATGGAAACAGAAGACAACAAGCACCTAGTAAATTTCTCAGACGCGAACCTGGCAAGCAATCCTGAAACAGATACACTCGGTAGCTACTTTACAAACCTCCTATACACACTCCGTCTATTCCAAAAACCCAACAACAAAAGCCAACAGATCCGGACCAGATCCCAAACATCGTTTTAAAAAATCTCCCTATGAAAATAATCGCTAATTATAATATACTATTCAACCACTGTCTAAACAACAGCTATTTCCCAGTGACGTGGAAGCTGGCAAAAGTAATCCCCATAAAAGAAAAGGGAAAAAACCCAGCCGACCTGAACAACTACCGGCCCATCAGCCTTCTACCCAACATCTCGAAAGTATTCGAAACGCTAATAAAAAAAGAGTTCGAAAAATTCCAAGACGAGAACAGCATAATCCCAGACACGAAATTCGGCTTCCGCTCCAAACATAGCACTGTACACGCCCTAAATAAATTAACTTCTGATATCCAACATGCGCTATACAAAAACAATAACGTAGCCGCATGCCTGATCGACATCGAAAAGGTTTTCAGTGCAGTTTGGATAAAGGGATTAATATACAAACTAATAAAAAAAAACTCTCCACCCCACCTAACAAAAATAATAGCGAACATGCTACACAACAAAAAATTCTACAGGAATGCAACGGACAAAAGTCGGACATAATACTTGAACTCTCAAACGGACTCCAGCAAAGTACGGTCATAACTTCAGTCCTTTTTAACTTTTACAACGCAGAACTCCCACATGGGAGTCCACTTCACGGACGACCTTGTAATATACCCAGAAGGAAAAAACGCCAAAGAAATGGAGGAAGAACTCCAAAAACTATTCAACCAGATACAGGACAGTAGTGCTGGTAGTAACCAAATGTGGAAATTAAAAACAACTGGTGGCTGGAAACATGAAAATACCCCACGCCAATACGGTCAGGTACCTGGAAATGAACCTAGACGAACTACTCTGTTTTAACAAACACGTCAATACCCAACTGGACAAAGCAAAAAAAAACTTCCACACAAATAGCAAGATCTTTTACGCATTAAAACTAAGCACCAGAATCAAAACAATCTGCTACCTTCTACTAGTAAGACCCATCATCACGTACGGATGCCCAGTCTGGTACAACATAAGTCCCCCAACAATGGAAAAAGTAAGAACATTTGAGCGGAAATGCCTCCGAGTGTGCACAGGACTATATCGAAGCGCGAAATCCAACTATAAACACCACGTTAATATAAAAGAACTATGCAATACAGCCAAACTACCGCGCATAGACAATTTCATCATTCAGCTGACCAGAAACTACTTCGCAAAAATAAGAAATATCAAAACCAACAAACTCATAAACAGCTCCCTATACCCACAGGACGAATACCATCAGAAAACTCTCAAAACCGGATTCATTCCCCCAGAAGCATTCCTTTATCTCGATAAAACAAGAAGAATAATCGATCCTAACAACGTACCACTAATCTACCACATAACTACGTAATTCAAACGTCAAAAGAATACTATACGAACCATATATAAATAGCAAACACGCTACGCAACGACTAATCTACAACACAATGATACCAGAAACTAACGCAAACAACCTAAGCAGCCCAAACACAAAGACTTACTGGTGATTAGACTAGAACCAACCAAAGAATAA
Organism: Osmia bicornis bicornis; assembly: GCF_907164935.1. Taxonomy (NCBI): domain Eukaryota; kingdom Metazoa; phylum Arthropoda; class Insecta; order Hymenoptera; family Megachilidae; genus Osmia; species Osmia bicornis. The sequence continues at coordinate 7,791,344 of NC_060222.1, read as the reverse complement.
CCAAAGATAGGAAAAAGATCTAACATAAGACTGTAAATAGTGGCATATACTGTAAATATGTAAATATTGTAAATAAACACAAGCGAACATATACACATATACGCATAGTAGTAGGGAATGAGTGTAGTCAACAGGAATGCGAGAATCAAGAATGAGAACATGAGTGTAAGGATGCGAGAGTGAAACACTAGGGATATAAATAACCATAGGACTTGAGACCTGCAACTGCAGAGATCCAAACATTACTTCCCGCATCGCTTTTTTTGATCCTAAAAGGGAATCTTTTTTTGCGGCGGAAACCGTTGACATCTCAAAAGAAAAAAAAACGTAGAAACAACCCAATCGAACAAAAGCAAAAGTAAACTAGGAAAACCATGTTAAAAAAAAAAGAAGTAGAATAGATGACGAGCGTCGCCGAAGCGACCATGCCACCAAAAAGAAAAATGTAAAATCGCGATGCGACAACCGTAAATTATTCACTACATAATGTAGATATTGTAAACATTGTTATGAATAAAGAATTTATAAGAAATAAAGAAGAAGTAGGTGAGTGAGTAAGGTAACTGACTGGAAGTCAGAAGGAGATTGCGCATTCAAATCTCTTTTTGGAGGTTGAAATTTTTCTTTCTTTAAAATGATTTTTTCCATGCAGTTTGTTTTTTATTTTATTCCATATTAATTTTAAAACAAAGAAATATTAGTAAAAACATTTGTGTATAAAAAAATATTGTATTTCTGATATAGTGTACATATTGTTCACGTCTGGAAGTAGTGATGTCCGACGGTGGAGTTTTCGGCAGCAACGCGTTGCACCCTACATTGGAAGGGGGTATGCTTCCGGAGGGACATTGCCTCGTTGGTGACGATGCCTTCCCTCTGAAGACGTATCTCCTGAAACCCTACAAGGGCACGCATCTGTCCAGGCGGCAGAAAATTTTTAATTACAGACTGAGCCGTGCCCGCCACACGGTGGAAAGTGCGTTTGGTCTCCTGGCGAGTCGATTTCGAATCTTCTACACCAGGATATCATGCGCATTGTCCACCGTGGATAAAATAGTTATGGCGTGTTGCGCTCTACATAATTGGTTGCGTACAACTAATGAGGAAATACTTCCTCCCCCGCCTCCCCCCCGGCTGAGGCTGCGGGAAATTCCGCCGAAGTTCTTATACCGCTCACAGCACCTACAACATCGAATCCACCAAGCGCGGCGACAAGCCTCTTCCGCGACAATTTGATGGATTTTTTTAATGGGGAGGGAGCCGTGCCCTGGCAGGAAGGCAGGGTATACTAGTAAAAGATGTAAATAATTGTATATAGTTTGTACAGTCGTATGTAATGTAGATTATGGCCTCTGCGTGTTTTAATAAAACGACCATTGTAGCATCAACAACATATCTATGTATTTATGTGGTTTGTAAATAATTGTACATATATAGTTTGTACAGTTAGTTTTAATGGTTTTTGTATATATTGTTGTACAGTTTGCCCAGCTAAAGGAGAGAATATGCATTTTTATAGAAGGGTGCGTGTGCCTCTGCGTGTATTAATAAAACGACTATTGCACCACCTCAACAAGTTGCATTTCCTTTTTGCACCACGTCCTTCGTCCCCGACATCAAAAACTGAGTTACCTATATTCGGAATATTTAAGGGTATACTTTAATTCGAAAGGATTGCTCTTTCCGAATATACATATTTCTATTGGGTCGTTATTAAAAAATCAAAAATCATTTGTAGCATCAACAACATATCTATGTATTTATATGGTTTATTTATTTACTCTATGTTTCACTAGAACGGCGGTTATATTAAAAAATGGGCGGGCCCTATGAGAATATAACCAGCAGAGCCCACCTTCCTTTCCTTTGCAATTTTCTTTGCTGCTGCTGAATGCTAGGCGATTAGAGAAAACAACCATTTTCTTTTTCGCACGACATACCGAGTGCAGGCCCCAGGTAGGCGCTCGGCGGCCTAAGGTCGAACTGACCGACCGCATTAATTTTTTAAAACATCAAATTCTTTATTTTTCATCGCATCGGTATGAAAGTGGTACCAATGGATTGCTGGTGTTCTCCCGATTAAAATGATACCTCATATCACGTAAACCGGACTAGTTTTAACGAAATTGGCTTTTAACTATGCATTTAGATTTTTCACGTAACTTGGTTAATTATTGTCCAACTTATGTCGCGTTTGGTTTCATTTTGATCGCAAAAACATAAGGAATCGATTGACGTCGCTTCCGCAAAGATCTGATAAAAAATACAGAAGTTGGTATTTCTACAAGAGAAAACCATTTCCTTTTTCGGGCGGCATACCTGATACAGGCACGGCCAGAAACACAAAAATTCGGATCCGAAGTTTCATACCAAAGTTTCATAGTTTGAACGCGGCCTTACGCACTGAAACGGTTATTACTGTCTGCCGAAACGACCGTAGCGGGCGCTACTGTATCGCTGTTGATGGCTTTGGCTGTCTTCTTAGGAGTTTGCCAGTCGCTGGGGCCCGGTATGTGCGCATGCGTGGTATCCAAGATGGCGGCGTTCGTAGGCAGCGTGGTCGTTACGCGAGGTCTGGCGGCTTTTAGGTTAGGCGCCATTTTGCTGGGCCTAGGTTTGGCTTCACTTAGCACCTGTTTGTATAGTTTATCCAGTCTGGAGGGAATGGAGTCTTGGAGTTTTTGACTCTCTTAGCCGGATTGCTCGCTCTAGGGACGTAGAATCACGATCGGGATCGCTGGCGAGGCCCCACGCTTCGCCTTGTGTTTGTCTGCGGAAGCCATTGTGATATGAGATTTGCGGGCAAAGCCCGCCACTATGATAGGTTTCCACTCCCGCAGCGCGATTATATCGAAACAGTTATCACAAGAAATGCAAGAATAGATAAAAAAAATACACTAATAACGACACAAAAGACTATAAGGACACGGGTGCGTGTACCAGTAACGGCTGATAACCATTCACATTATACCGAGTCACAAACACGTCTGTTCACTCTCACGGTCCACCACGCGTCTCACAATAAATGATCCCTGCTCCAGACATCTATCATACCACAATTCGGAATTTCTACAGTGTGATTCTCTCGGAGCGCTGCGGGAGAATCACCCTGTATATATTTGAACCGCATGCTGGGCAAGCGCTTGCGAGAACACTGTTACCGTCATCTTGCCGCCACCTAGCGGTCCCCGGCCCGAACTAGAGGCGTCCGGGGAGACGAAACCCTCCTCTCCTCCTCCACTTAAACGCCTACACTTGTAATGAAAATTTAAATTATGTCTTTTGTAGATTGAAATAAGTTGTAATAATACCTACATTGAAAATTACAAGCAATTAAAATTACCAAAACTCGCGACTTTTCACCTAAGAACGTGACTACTCTGTAGTGACTAATATATAGGTCTCTGATCCTCCACCACTTTCGTAAAAAAAAAACGCTAAAGAATTTAATTTGGTATTTATTTTATTATTTATATTTTTTGATTATATACTACGTTTTAAGGTATTTAATAATTAAAAAGTGTATTATTTTGTTTCTAAATTGCTTTCAATACTAATATCGTATAAATTAAAAGTTTGAGAATTCCTGCTTCTTCTACACCGCCATTTTCCCTCGGAAAGCCTACTTTACTCCATTCTGTACATTCAGTTGTTCAGCCATTACTTGTTTCTGATCTTGGAAAAACCCTGGAAGAACCTAGATTCTAAACCTAGTTACTGTCCTGATTTACGCACACACTGTCTAGGGCACAGACTAAGGTAACTCGGTGTAATATAGCACAACTAATTTTGAAATGTGATATCTCCTAGGTACAGGTAGTTACAGGGAAAAAGTAAAACTATATAATAATATGATTAATTGTGTTTGTTGATTAATAATAAGAGAAGTCTAACTGATATAATTTAATAGTACAACTAAAAGTTCGAAAGGATTTGAGAGTGGCATTTTACCCAAGTAGTGGAGCAATATGCCATGCGATATGAAGTAATATGTCTTACGCCCTGGATTAGGAACTTATAATTAAAAATTAATGACAATCAACACTACTTTAAACTAGTTAAGATAGTGATAATAAAAAATCAATGAAACGTAGAAATATTGGAAAAAATAATAACTATTTTTTATAAAGTAAAAATAATCTGTACTCCTGTTAGAGCGTAGGATTACATTAAGACGATAATTTTATAACTTATCAGGATTAGTTGGAAATAAACAGAAATAAAAGCAATTATTATTGCGTAGGCAGTTGCATTAAACTAAACAAAATAAACACGTAATTATCGTTTTCCCTGAATTACCCCTAGCTGACACGTTGGGACGTTTACGACCCCAATCAGTAAAGTTCTTCCTGCGAAGAAGCTATTCATTATTTTAACTTAAAAATATTCCTAGATAATCTTTAAAAGTTGTTTAAACATATTTCGTAGTTGATTTTAGTAAAATTAAATAATGAATGTAAAAAAAATTAAAAAATGTAAAAAAATCGAAAAAATTAGTTTTCACCAAAAAATTCGTAACTTTTTCAAATTTTCATATAAAGAGCAAAATATTTATCTAGACACTCTTGAGATTGAACATTTTAAGGGAAAAGATAGTATAAAAGTCGTGGTTTCAAAAAAAGTTCTTTTGGAGAGTTGAAGGGATGAATTTTAACCAAAACTGGCTTAAATTGAAGCTAAATTAGCTGGAGTCGTCTCATACCCCATAGTGCCAGCTAAGGGTTAAATAAGAAATTATTAAAAAGTAGCATATTACACCGAGTTACTCTATGAAAGGAATCCAAGGAGATTCAAACATAAAACTTCTTGTGAGATATTTCGTTCCCTATACATACTTCTTCTTAATCAAGCCGGACCTATAATTTTTCTCTTACGACTTATTAATTACCAAGTTTGCCATACCGCAATCAAATCGTTATTGGCAGCATCGTTTGTTCAGGTATTTTTAATTTTGCGCCGCCTCCGAAAACTTTGAAATGTATTTGGTATCCTATTTAACGATTAAGTAGATATTATTAATAGCTATGGAATATTGGTATAAATGAAATAGAAATTATTTGACACTTTTTAGTGCATTTCGAAGTCGGATTTGTTTTTTGTTAAAAATTATTTTATTCGATAAAAAATTAGCAATTCATCATTGAAAAGGTTATTGTTGTTGAAAACTTAAAAATTGTCAAAAAGTAATAAAACTCATAAACAAGAAAAATTAACGAAGAAAACAATTCGAAGAATACCAGATGCATTGGGAAAAATGATTAACTAAATTTGTAAAAAGTAATGCATTATACGGGGAATATTTAATACAAGAAAGAGAATAATCAAACTTTGTTGTATAAAATACATAGCAGTTTTATTGGTAATATAAAGGAAAAGTACCACCAAATGACATTTTTCTTACTTCTTATTGAAATGTGAAGTTTTTATAATCAATGGTAATTTTTTATTTTACACGAGTATACACATCAACTGCACCGCAATAGAGATTTGGTTCGACGTGTATAGACGTCAAACGCAGTTAAAGGGTTAAATTATAAAGGTCATTCAATCGGAATAATTTCTCATATAAATAATCTCTTATTGATCCATAATGATTATTATCTTCGCGTATGCACATCTGCAAATATTCTTTTGTCTGATTGCAAGTGCAAATATCAGAAGCCTCGTAATCAATCGGGACGTTTAATATGTAAACAAGGAACCTCCAAACGTCAATTATTCAATATTTAACTTCTAACCATACTGAGACTTTAATTATACGAACCAGAGATTGTAACCCTTACCCGAAGAAGCTACGGTTCTCTAATACACCTAACCTGATGATCGATGTTCTGTTACGCTACAGGTAACCCGGTTAACCCGCTATCGCGTGGATTACAGTTGCGCTCTATTAATACCCTGATTTCAAATATCAAAATGCAATAAGGCGCGATAAATTTGTAATACGCGGCAACAAATTGAAACTGTTATAAACATACATTTTTGAATGTTATATTAATAAAGAAACGGAAAGGATATAACAATCGTTACTGGAATTAAATTTTGAAATGCATCGTTATGAATAAATTGCAGAAATGTTCTGGATTTCATAGTGTGTTGCTTATACAACGCTATATGATCCTGTTAGGTAAAAACTTTCTAATTGTACTTAATTGGAGATCCTTTATTAAAAATCAAGATAGACTGCAATGCTTTATTCCACGATAAATATAAAAAGTAGGTTAATTATTCAGTTATTCGTTGATTTTACCGTCATTAATTCGCTGCAGAATGGGTTAACTTGGTCTCTGTAATTCATAACGAACATCGGTTACTGGTTACTGTGGGTTTCGTTACCATAATCAGGGTTATTTGGGTTCTTAATTGCATTACAATATGATAAGAATCTCTAATACGTGTATCACAGTTAACTATTGGCCCTTTGAAATCACCTCGTACATAGGTATACTGACACAGATCTCTCAAAGTCTGATAATTTTTTTCTAATGCGTGCTACAACCCTTTGCTTTCCCATTTATTTTTATATAATATTATTGAGGAATTTTAGGTATTAGAGTTTTTACATTCTCTAATTCTCCAATTTTCTAATTTTCTAATTCTCTAATTTTCTAATCTTTTAATTCTCTAATTTTTAAATTTACTAATTTTCTATTTCTCCACCTTTCTAATTTTCCAATTTTTTTAATTTTAGAAAACCTAATGACATTTCCGACTATATACTTATGTAGATTGTGAAAATTTATAAATATTTATAAATAAGATGAGTATTAAAAATTCATTTTTAAAGAATTAAAATACGACAATTATTTTTGTATGTAATATACATAAAAAGAAGTGAATTTTCATAATTGTAATAGACTATTAAACTGAAAGATTGTTTTATCATTTTAATGATTTCTCTTTTCATAATTCAAGTTTAATTATAAAAAGTTATTTCCATCGCTGTGTCATTTTAAAAATTGTTTCTCTTCGGGAACGATATGTTATATCAACAATTGTAATGATATACCAGTGCAGGAAGCGCACCATCTGCAAAATTTTGTAAATTATGAATATTGCATTCATTTAACTAATTATTATTGATTGCGTCGTCTAATAATAAATATAATATCGACTACTTTTGCAACTTGATACGAAACCTTTAAATGATTTCTCACTAAACGATAAAGTGAATGGAATATTGAAAATTCAATTAATTCCTGAATCGTTCCGAGCAGCTGCTTCTGTCATCAGTCATATGAAAAAGTTACGGTAATAAACATATGTATGTAACAGAAGTTCAATGATCCTTTTTAATAGCCTGAATTGCAAAACTTTATTTGTCAACGTAAAGTCTTTTACAAACCTGGACGACAATATTTTCATGCATTTGCTCTTGACAAGGAACAAAAACTGTTGTTTAGTATATCTCGTCGTAAAGAATGCCAAGTTCTTCAAAACAATTTAATTCGAAACGCACTTTTCATGGAGATTCATATTTTCACTCGTAAACGTTACAGTAATGTGTATCAAATCTGTATGTTTGATAAAAAATGTTTATCATCTTCCCATTTGAATTTCTCAATTTCTATCAAATTAATAAATACAACTAAAAATGTGAACCATCACCATTTTTAAATTTTAGGATTCAAAAATTTCAGAATTTCAAAATTTTAGAATTACAAAGCTACAAGTCTTCAAAATTTCAGAATTTTTAAATATTAGAATTCCCTATATTGTTACCCCATAAAACGATATTAAAATACTTTTGGCAAAATATTATTTCAATTTCAGAAAAATTGATTTACATGAATTATAAACCAGGACTAAAAATACAGTTGAAATGAAAGTTTCAATTTCATATTTGCAATAGATGTTACTTGCAAAATATACTTATATTTCATTCTCGATAACTGCCTCTAGAGTATTACTAAAAAATGTAGAGCAAGTATGCTTGAAAAATTGCATGCACGACCATTCGAATGCGTAAGCTTTATTACGATCTCATGTTTATACTACTGACGGCCTTTTTTCAGCGTATGTGCCTCACACGCGCCAGCTGTCCCTTCCAATTGCTTTACCACGCAGTATGCCTTTATTGTCAAGGATCCACGCGATGCTAAAAAGGCTACCATGACAAATTAGCGTTTCTATTGGAGCTATAACTTTGAGATACCCGGGTATTCATCGTATATAGATTGCTCCCTCCGTGAGAGAAGTTGAAATTAACACAAGAAAGAGAAGAGAATAGTTGTGGTCGCTGTCTCTCTTTCTAATATGTGACTTGGTGAGGTAGGAAGGGGGACTCCCATGTGTGGAAGACTGCTTATAGGTCTATGAAGGGTACCCAAGTATCTTAAAGCAAGCTTAGTTTCCATAGTACTGTGCGTTGCAGCTAAGTTGCCGTCCAATCAAATTCGTTGACCTGCCTCCAGTCACACGTATTATGTTTATTGGCTGAGGCCCTTAAGGCTGGTTCAGACACGGCTAGTAATTTAGTCGAGTGGAGAGTAGCTACTTACTACTAAACCGTTTAGTGCATAGAAAAGTGTCCGGACTAGTACAGGTGAGCTTAGAAAATCAAGAGTTCAAGATATATCCCTTGACTAAAGAAATGCGTCCGGACAGGTCTGTCCCGAAGGCTAGTTAGTGGTGGGGCAAGCCTAGTTAGTGGTGGGGGAAGCCTACTCGACCAGCAAAATCCAATGAAACGGATCGACTCGACTAAACCGTTTTACTAAACTACTCGACTAAACTCTAGTGTCCATATACTAAACTACTCGCCACTCGACTAAACTACTAGCCGTGTCTGAACCAGCCTTTACGTCCGAAAATCTAAGCGATAGCGAGCGGCGAGTTGAATGCATTGGCGTAGAAGTAGATTCGGGGTTTACATTATTAAGAAAACAGGAGAGTTTTTACACTTTCCATAATGTAATTTCCATAAATTTTGCATAATAACAACTGTTGTCAAGAACGAGTATTATAAAGAATCCATTAATATCCCGAAAAAATCGCATGTTTATATAGTTAAATGTATCTTCCGCGAATATGGAAATTTTACGCCTATGCAATGTGACAGCTGACTTCTCAAGTTACGGGCTCCTGGAAGGGATTAGGTGGAGCGAACGCACAGTCCTCTTGCCCCTCTGTCGGTTCAGTTTGTTGGTGCTCGGCAACTTAGCTGCAACGCACAGTACAGCCACACCTCCCTACTTAGTTAGGGTGTCGCGCGACGGTGGTGGGGATAGCCTATGTCTCCCGGGAGACAACTTTGGATATGCCTGTACTACTGCGCGGCTTCTCTTACTGTAGAGTGGTATAATAACACTAAAGTGATCTCCTCACTCTTTAACGATTTACTAAATATGTATATTTATTTAATAATGAAATACATACAACTTTGAGCATTACGTATAACAAACCTCCAATTTTATGATCTAAATATTTGTCTCTTTCTAAATCAAATCGTGGAAATGAAATATTTCATTACATATTGAAAGATACTTCATTATCAGAGAAAGTGTGTAATTTTCACAAGAATAACTCGTTTAGTTAGCCGTCAAATCTGACGGGTATTGTAATATCTATTGAATCAATCATCCGATAGCAATGCGCTGTGAGCTTTAAATAACCCGGACAGTTGGTGATCCATTACCAGTTATGGACGGCTATAAGCATTAACGTTTCGCTGCAAATTGACGTTTTTGCCGCTACCCGTTCAATCTCATCGATCTCAACATTGTGAACACTCTGATCGATGAGTCATCTATCACGGCCAGGGTGCCTGTATTGCTCACTGTGTCCGGTCGAGGATAGAGAAAACGTTCTCCTACAGATAGGTGCTGGGGAAAGACCACGATAACGCTTATCTGTTTCCTGAATTTATTGCTAGCGGAATGAAAACGCAGCCGTCGTCCGCTCTTCCCTGCCCATTCCGATGTTAATTAGCTCAACCCACGTCCGAGTATATTCTTAGGACCTTATACATTAAAGTTACAGCAGATATCAGTGATTTGGGAACAATGTCCAACTATGTGACGACATTGGCAAATAACACGACAGCATTGAACAAGGTGTCCCCTAACATAGCAGAATGAATACATTTCGATTGTTGATAGTTTCTTTTTTATTTGGTACCCATTTATAATTATTGCCTTTTGACATTAGAAACTATTTATACATTTTAAATATACTCACATATTCTTACTATATAGAAGTTTATAAGTAAGTAGATAACATGTTAAGGCTTAGGTCTGTAAATTGTTCAAACCTAAATAATATACTCAGTGCCGGTTTTAGCAATATTGGCGCCCTAGGCAAGATTATCGTGGCGCCCATTCAGGGGCTCAAAATTGTAAAGAAAAAAAGACAAAAATTGTTAAACTACATAACAACTTTACTAATTTAAACGGATATAAATGAATAAATACTAGGAACACTGGATTGTGGCGCATCCTACAGATCCCCCCCCTCCCCATCTAATGCCGGCCCTGAATGTACCATGTACAGTAGGCACTCAATAATTTTCTACCATATAATTCTTCGTTAGGAACGCCTGATATTAACACCTGTGCACTCGACTCTCTCTCCTAGGTAGTCAATAAATGTATAGCTGCCTCATACAAATAAATAAATAGCCAATAAATATACGACTGACAAGGAGAACTACCCAAGTATTACGCTCAGTTATTAATGAAACTCTGCCACCTTGTAAAGCTCATTGAGCTATACCCCATTTTGGAATCAGACAGCCAATTGTTTAAAAGATATTAACAATTAAAGTTTGTTACTCCTTGTATTCTGAAGTATAACAAACCCACAAATAGAAATGGTTATCCCCGCGGTTAATCACATGACTTGAAATCGAAAATTTCACGGTTAAAATCTTTGATTCATACCTTTTTTCTATTGATAGTTTGTTCCTTTTTAACCGACTTCGAAAAGGAGGAGGTTACTCAATTCGATCAGTATGTATGTTTTTTTTTTTTTTTTGTGTGTGTTCACCGATTACTCCGAGATGGGTGTACCAATCGGAACGAAACCTTTTACATCTTGTAGGGTATGTCTTCCGGTTGGTCCCATTGAAAAAAAATTTTTCATTTTTTCATTGTTATTGTAAAATACAGGAAGTTTTTAATGTCAAAATTGGACGATTTCAATGAACTTTTAATATGTTGTCGGGGAAATGATTCTGAACAACTTTTTCATTATGCATAATTAACGGAAAGTTTTAGTTTCCGAGATATTCGTAAAAAACTATTGTTACTACTACATTGAATTCTACGTATGCCTACGTGTCTTTACCGGTGTATGAGTCAGCATGCAGTCGCCGATTCTCTACTGTTTCTTGTATACATGTATACTCTCCAAGGCATGAACCGATTGCAATGAAACCTTTCACATTTCCGCGATATCTCACTTGCAAAAATTTATGCAATTGTTATTATTAATAACTATTGTTATAACTTGTATGGAACTTGTTATCGCTAAAATATCGTTGTTGCAATTAATCAATAAGAACGGTAAACCACCTTACGGCATCCTACAAATACTGCTCGTTCCACTAAAAAGTGTGAAATAAAATAATTTTTAACAAAAAATACAACCGACTTCGAAATGCACTAAAAAGTATGAAATAATTTCTACTTCATTTATACAAATACCCAACAGCTATTAATAAAACCTATTTACTCGTTAAATAGTATACTAAATACATTTCAACCTTTTCGGAGGCGGCGCAAAATTAAAAATACCCGAATATACGATGCTGTCAATAATGATTTGATAGGTTATCGACGCCTGAATCTTCCTAGTAGAAGAAAAGTTTTTAATTTTACGCCGCCTCCGAAAAGGTTGAAATGTATTTAGTATACTATTTAACGAGTAAATAGCTTTTATTAATAGCTGTTGGGTATTTGTATAAATGAAGTAGAAATTATTTCATACTTTTTAGTGCATTTCGAAGTCGGTTGTATTTTTTGTTAAAAATTATTTTATTGAATATCTATTACATCTGTGCTATAGTCATTGCATTTATTAATAATTCACTACGTATTTATGCAATTTTTATAGAATTTAAATTATGTTTTCTGTCCAGTACGTACATTAAGACATTGTTGATCGGTCACGAGTTAATTCGTGTTTTCATGCCCAGTTTTGATCTTATTTAATCATGTTATATACAAATTTGTTGTACGTAAATTTGTAATCTTGTAAATTGTAAGACAAACATCACTCTTTAAATAGTTGTTCTAAAATTTTCTAATTATTGTGTTTCATTGAGATATGGTCAGTCGGATATGTAAGGGAGGATAAAAAAAAGCGAATGGATAATTCTATACAGATGATGATGCAACGTATAGGAATTAGTATGAATACATACCCAGTTATCGATTACGTGGCAGGTCAAACCTACCGAACTCAATTAGTCGACGACAGCTTGGAACTTCTCTGGATTAGGATCAAAGCTCCTACTTCTCTATGGAGCAGGAACTGCATCGTTTAATGCCATCAGATTCGCGAATTGTTCACCCGATCGAGTATATCCTTTCCCACACTTGAATCACGATCATTTAAGGACTGACTTTCGACCTCTCAACCGAGGAACCTTATCAAAGCGAGGTTTCGTGCTTGGCCCCGTTAGTCAGTGTATTCACTAATTAATCTGATTAGCATCGCCGATACGCGATTCGGTCTGTCACCAAGTATGCTCACGGTACGCATTTCCAGCTTTCTGTTGTCACGAACTAATGCTTGGTCAACTGCTAAATTATCAGCTAATGACGAACCTAATTTTATATGTATGAATCATATTTAGGGGATTGGATTTTTTAGTATCGAAGGAGATTTAACTTTAGAATAGTAACGTAATGGAGTTGTCTGTGAAACTACTAACATTTCACTCATTAGTAACGTTATTTTTAAGTTCGGGTGTTATTATTAGGTTTCAACAGCAGAGTCGTTTTTACCTCTAGGGAAAATAGGCACGTGCCTAGGACTGGGTGAAAAAGAGGTCTGCATAGAGCGGTTTCTTATTACTACATAAAATAAATAAATGCAAAGGCTTCGACTTCCAAACTTAATTTTAGAAAATATGCCTTGATAATCAATATAAAAATCCATATCATATTTAATAAATAGGTACATTAATCACTATTAAATGCACCAGCATTTAACTTGAGCTGTTATGCTCTGAACAAGCGATAAAATCAAATTCGATGTTACCTCGCGTCTTAAATTGTTCGTACAATTCATGCATCATGAAAAGTCATGCAGCATTTTGTATTTCGGTTTTTCATTTTCGAGATACAAGCGATTAACGATTGAGTACTCGCTATTTGCGTGCGCGTCAGCAACAAACAAATATTCAATTTTCAATCGCTTATACATATGTCGAAAACGAAGCTGCAGATTGCAAAACGATAAAGGACTTTTGGAATTGCTTGCAGAATTTGCAGTTTCTGCAGTTATGTGTGGTGTAGGTGTTACCCTATACCTACATACACCTATAGCTTATTATATTCAAACTCACAGAAATGAAACCAAAATTAGGTAAATATTCGGAAGTGTAACTCCTGTCAGAATCGAGCTGATTTTTTTGTGTGTGGTTTCTTACAGTTAAAAAACATCATATTTAATATTTTTATGGCAGCGCATCAACAAAAACAATGTCAATAAATATTTTTTTAAAGATTTTGTGTACGCGTTCACTGTGCACAGTGAAAATTCGACGAAATAGAAAATATTCGGTTGAACAGTAACATATTAAATTCGTTTTGCTGACTGGGGGCCCTGCCCCGCAGACCTCCCCTAATAACTACACTAACTAATACCAATAAATATGTTACTTTGTAAATTGTGTTTATTATTTCCTTATATTAAAAATGGGGGTAAATATTTAGAATAAGGGAGCCACCTCCGATTTGGATCACCTTGAAATATGTGTCAAGGGCGTTATTCTGAACAACTTTTTCCTATACATATAATAGTTAGACTCTTTTAGTTTTCAAAATATTTGAGAAAATAGTTATCTTAAGGCTACATAAATTTTCGACAAGCATTTTGCGTTCAATAGAGTGCCTTGTGTGTATATATACATATATCTTATTTATGTTTCTTACTAAAGTCGTTGACTCAATGTCCAAAGTTATCAGTGAACGTGACATTTAGCATTAGACTGTACTACTAATACCGACAGTACTTGAATTTTATCGAGTCATATCTCGAAAAGTACTCAACCGAAAGAAGCTCATGGAAGTGTTTTGAAAAGCTCTCGATGTCAGCTACAAGAATATTAAATAAAAAGTGGGTGTTTCCATTTAAAATTTTAAACTTGACCTGGATAGCTCCTCCATATTTACGCTCAAGGTCAAGTACGTACCACCGTTTGATGCATCTATTGACACCCTACAATTTATGTATTAAATATTTTTTCCTAAAATGTCTTGTTTTCGAGATATTTCACCGGTCCCGGACTTTTTCCTCACCCTGTATACTATCCGTTCATTAATCCCACATGTGTTTTCGAAGTACTTAAGTTCGTCCCAAAGGGGTTTGGGATTATTGTCGTCGTGGGGGCGGGAGTGTTTGGGGGGCGAAGCCCCCCAAAACGATAGAGGGGATCCTAGTTGCAATTTATTCACTCTTGGAAATATTGATAGTAAAGCGCGTTATTCTTTCAAATATCTCGAAAACTAAAAGAGTTCGACTATTATATATACATATAGGAAAAAGTTGTTCAGAATGACGACCTTGACAACATAGTTCAAGGTGATCGAAATCGGAGGTGGCTCCCTTATTCTAAATATTTACCCGAATTTAATATGTTACTGTTCAACTCGAAGGGGATGTTTTGTTTCTTGTTTACATCTGGAATTGTCGTGGTAATATCCCAAAATTCGGACGACGTGATTACCACATGGCTGGTTATATTGCCGCACAGTTAACGCGTACATGCCATTTTCGATGCTATTCAGCAATTTTATAATGAAGAATTGTCAAAATAGTTTGTATGTCTATTGTATTTTGAAAGAACAGAATATTTCTCTTAGAAACCTTGAAAAAAAGTTCGAAAGATCGACGAATAAAAATCTTTAAAAAAATATTTATTGGCATTGTTTTTGTTGATGCGCTGGAATAATAACATTAAATATGATGTTTTTTAACTGTAAGAAACCACAGAAAAAAAATCAGCTCGAATCTGACTGGAGTTACACTTCCGAATATTTTTTATTACCGATGTTTATCAAAGAATTGGGTGCTAAAAATTTTTATTTTAGAATGCTAGATTTATTTATGAATAATTTGCGAATGTAATAATTCTGAAAAGAAAATAATTTACAGTAGACTCTCACTATATTGCCGCAAAGGGACTGTAGGAGCCCAGCATTTTTCAAGCGTCCAAGCTTTCATCTGGAGAGCAGAGAGAAGAAAAAATGTATCATTTTCGTAGGCTCTAATGATGAAAGAGCAACACTATTATGCTTGAAAATTTCTATGACAGTTAAATTGTTCGTTTGGCAATATAACAAGAATCTACTATACATATGTATACACGTATGCTCGAGATTAAATTAGATTTCCATAAAGAAATCGGCGATAGAGGGAAAGCAGGAATTTTCAAAATCTCAATTTCAATGCTATTAATAGTAAAATTACTTTAGAAAAATAATATAATTTTTAATTATTAAACATAGTGATGTGCAAATATATCCAAACAGTCAATTTTTAATTCTATTGTTGGGTATTGTCGAAGAACTAGAAGCTTCATTTAAACCACTATACATTTATTGAATAAACATATGTATTAACTATTATGAATTATAAATTATTTTATAACATAACACGTTTGGGTAACTTGTAATAAAAAAAAATAAAGGGGAACGAAAATCTTAAGCGCTATAAGTGCCATCTTTCGATAAATATGAGACATGTACATGTATAATAATTGCGCGATTACTTTTAAATTATTCAATTCAACATATATTTTACAAGATGAGTCAGAAGAAATTTTTGCAAAGTTAGTAATGGTAGAAACTGGCTATTTTTTATTTCACAATCAATGAAAGATTCGTGCAAAATATATTTATACAAATTTCATAGGATCCAAAAATGCATAATTACCTACCCAAGAGATAATATAAATGTTATAAAAAATATGTATATGTATATAAATGAATATACTTTATCATTATATTTTTTGGATTATGATCCAATGAAATAATAATGAATAATTTAGTAATTGATGCATAATAAACTAATTTATAAGTAGATTGCCACGTGAGTAATTTGACTTTCACACCGATTTTCAGTCATAGTATTATGTACCACTTTTACACTCATAGTTTACGAAGATGACACAGGTCTATCTTCTCTTTCTTTCTAAATCAGAGTTCGGGAGCTTGACAAATTTTCCACTTTTACGGCCCCCTCCGTGGCAATATAACAAGCGCATACTGTAAAATCAGATAGTAAGTTATTATTATTATTACACAAACGCAATAGCAGACAATGTCTAATATAAATGTTCGTCTGAAAAGTAATATTGACACAGGGAATTTGCATTTAAATTTTATAATATTTATTTGGTTGTGATTTGGCGAATGATGGTCCGATTCGACAAGCAGATTTAGATTTACGATTCCAAAAGGACATCAAACAAATCCGCCTATTCAAGTCACGACTAAAATTTATCAGCCAATTTCCTGAATGATTATTTCACTGATGAATTATTATCAAAGGAAAATAACGACGAAATATATTAACTAGATGCATTTACTGTTTTTCTCCATCACGTTTAGAATAAATAATGCATTTTGCATTAAATTATGAAGTTTGTAGAAACATACTTGTAAAAATAGAAAAAGTAATACTTGCAAAATTACTCGGAAAAGTAATTGTAAAATTACTTGTAAAATTAAATCTGCTAATCAATGAATCAATATATCCGTTAGTAACGTATATTTAACTTTTCGAAAATGGATGTTCTGAGCCATTCAAAGTCATTTTGATTCATAATTAAAATATAGTAAACTCTCGCTACATTGCCACTCTTTATACTACCGGTTAAGACACTTCCCTTTCATACGGATTTTCATACATGGAGCTTTTTACACGTTGCCAATTTCAAGAATTTCCCACTCCTACAGTTCCACTTCTTAACCGGCAATATATTGAGAGTTTACTACATATGCAAATGCGAAGCCTGAATTGTGTAGAAAGTTAAAGTCATTATAAAATATGCTTCACATGTAAACATCCTTTTTTTTTTAGTTGGATTATAATGATCCTTCAAATCTTGTGTAGGGGTTAAAGGAACATCGGGATAAAGATATCGCGTCATTTCCAATTGATCATTTATACTGTTCTCAATTAAAGTTCGACAGTGTTTTTTTTCCTTAAGGGTACAATTTTTCGTCGTAGGTACTTACATACATATATAACGGGAATCGAGCTTCGAAGTAATTGAACCGCTAAACGTGCCTTTGCACGGATTTCTAGGAAATGCCCATTGTTATTCTGCGAACAAACCCAATGCTTCTTCCGTTATCGAGAAATTAAGCTTTGCGACCAGAAATTGAACAATAGAATTTCTGAGGAAGTGGCGATAAAATAATTTCGCGGGATCAAGTTTCTGGAAGTAGAATGGAAACTTAGACTAAGGTTAACGGTTATCTTAATCTGCACAGATGAAGTTGCTTTCGTTCTAATAACAAAATACCTGATGGAACGTTATTATGAGAATGAAACTTTTTGGAAATTACATTGCTTCCTCTGAATTTACTGCAGTACGACTGCAGACATTTTCTACAACTTTCTTTCAATATATTATATGTATAGTAAAATTGGCGGTAATTATTTAGAAGTTGGTCCTCCTCACCGATTTTCGTGACCTTGAAATATGTTGTCAAGGTCATCATTCTGAACAACTTTTCCCTATACATATTACCGCCGCTTGGCCTTAGTTTCCGAGATATTCGTAAAAAACTGCAGTTATATTTATGTCACCAGTACACTGTATTCCGGGAAAAATGGAGACTGAATAGTGAAAGAGTGAATGAAGTGGTTTGAGGTTAGGGTTAGGGTTAGGGTTAGGTTTGGTTTAGGTTAGTTTAGGTTTAGAGCGTACATGGCGTGATACGAGAGCTAATATTCCTCGTTATGGAAGTCGTACGTCTCATTACATGGGATATATAGCTGAGTTTTTATTCCGACGTCAACATGATGTTAATGAGCGTATAATGGAATTTTTCGACATTATTGGCGAAATGTTTCCGATTTCCGACAAAACACAAAATGAATAGTAGGTATACAATATATAAAAAGTGAAAGAAAGAGTAATTATAACGTGAAAAAATCAAAAACAAAACCCTAACCCTAACCCTAACCCTAACCTCAAACCACTTCAATCACTCTTTCAATCACCATTCAGTCTCCATTTTTCCCGGAATACAGTGTACACGTAATCTAAGTTTAACTAAAGATTTTTGCAAATATCTTGGAAACTAAAGCCGAGCGGCGATAACATGTATAGGGAAAAGTTGTTCAGAATGATGACCTTGACAACATGTTTCAAGGTCACGAAAATCGGTGAAGAGTGCAAACTTTTAACTAATTACCAAAGATTTTTGCAAATATCTCGGAAACTAAGGCCGAGCGGCGGTAACATGTATAAGGAAAAGTTGTTCAGAATGATGACCTTGACAACATATTTCAAGGTCACGAAAATCGGTGAGGAGGACCAATTTTTAAATAATTACCAAATTGGCTTATTCTGATCATTTTGGGACTTGCTATTGTTTATAACAATAACCAGCTGACAACATTAAACAGGGAACAAAGAATATTCATTGTTACTCAATTATTATTCATTATTATTACAAACAATTATGATTCAAGCTCAATTTATTACAAACAATTATGATCCAAGCTCAATTTATTACAAACAATTATGATCCTAACTCAGTTTATTACAAACAATTATGATCCACATTCACTGTAGTAATATATTTTGAAAAGACAGGATAGAGAAAAGACTACAGTAGACTATTGTTATATTGCTACACGAGCGATTTGACTTTCACAGGAAAAAACATAGTTAGGTTACTCTTTCATCATTATATGTAGTATTTTCTCTCCGTTCTTCAAATGGTCTTGAAAAATTTTGCGTTCCTACTTACTAATTACTAATTATTAATTACGTTCCTAATTACTAATAATTTGTCATTCGGTAAATTACCTTCAAGAAAGTTTTTATAAAACTATATAACATTCTGAAAATTAAAAATTTCATTCTTCGCGGGTAAGATAGGTCATTTATGGGCAAAACAAATTCTAACTTTTTTCCGGATCTTCTTTTTCAATATTTATTTTCCCAATTAATCCTATAAACGTTTGATTCAAGGGAACAATTGTATATTAACCCTCAGACGGCGGACCATGGAGAGAGCCCCAATTTTAATTTAACTTTGTATCTCATATTATTTTTATTTTCTAAATTTTGCACTGTTTCTTTCAAAATTACTCCTCCAATATACGAAACTCTTTCATTTAAGAATTATACATTTAACTTTGGATGAATATCCTTCTTTTGTAAATTTTATATGTTTTGTAAGTTTAGGTCATCACTGATCCATTTTCCGCTGTTCGAGATTTAAAGTAGAGCCTTCAACAAGTGTTCCAGAAATTTTCCAGATTTTCCGAAAGCCAAGAACAGAAAAAATTTTAGTTGTGGACATGAATGACCTAGCTTGTTTATGGAAGTTGCAAAAACTATGATTGCCCAACGGAGAGTTAAATAGGGTAGTTGTTAAAGCAGCAGGTATCATTATTTTTATACGATAGAAATGAAAATATAATGACAGAGCAGAGAGATGAATCGTTAGTGATTTAGGTGAAAGAAAGCCCTAGTATTATGGCATAAAATGGAACAAAGCACTGTTTTACCCCCAACTGTCAGTTTTGAAAAGACAGAGTACTATGTCAACAGTTATCAGTTTGAACTTACTTCAAATATGCTACTCACATTTTCTTATTCAACCAAAAGTCTAAAGTCTAGACGCATTCATAAAAACCATTCATGCATCGTAGAAGCTGTACTTTCATTTAAACATCGAGTTGAATTCTTCCACTTCCTTTCAAGCATTTATCTTCTATATTCAGTCATGAAAATTTTTAACAGGTGGTTATGTACATACCTATATACATTAATTGTTTATTTTAAATATTTTGCAGGTACAGCATAAATTGATTAATTGAAACAGATATTACTTTTGTCGAATAAAAATTAAAGACCCTCTAATGAGGGTTACGAAATAACGGTATCAATTGAGCCACTCATTTGCAAAATCGATCAACTCTAAAAAGACAAAAAATAAAGAAATTGATAAAACATAAAAAATTACCCATCAGTTGAGTGCTATGGTACTAAAATTTCGATAAATTCAAAAAATAGAGTTAATCACTTTAGCTTGTAAACAGCTTAATTTTTATTGGTGCTGCCATATTTCAGCAAAAATAATAGATATAGTATGACTGTTTACAACCAATATCGTTGTGTCTCCACAGTCGCGATCAAATTATGCTTCCACAAGGAAAATGGCGATATAAGGAAAGCTGGAATTCTTAAAATTGAAAGTAATTTCGATTATCAAATATTAGGCTCGGCCTGCGTCATTTCTATCATTAAAAATCTACACCTCCGTTTCGTAAATGCCCGACTTGCCCCGGTTTTCGGATACTTATCCAACTTATACTGTATTTTGCGACTCTAACCCCCATAACTGCCATTATGTATAAAATGCTTTTGAAGTTAAGAATGATTTTTTTCTATTTGTATAACAATATTTAATTTGGAGGTTAATGAAATGTTGCTTAATCATTATTTTGATATATTTATTATTATGAAGAATTCTTTAAATTAACATTATATTACATTGTATTAGTGTACTTGTATTTTTACAAACAACTCAAATAGTTTATATCTATTTTAAAAAACACATTATGGCACTTAACGTCTTGTTGCAAAATATAATTCAGCAGACTCTCGTTATATTGCCATGTGAGCGCTCTTACACCATTATAGCTTGCAGGGATGATAAACGTTTAGCTCTCCTCCCTCTAAATAAGAACATGGAAGCTTGAAAAATTTTCTATTTTTAAAGCCTCATACACGGCAATATAACGAGAGTCTTTTGTATTACATATGTTACTTTTTCTCAAGGATTTTTTAACTTTATTCAATTAAAATGTAATCAATTTCAACAAAAATTTGTATTAAAATATCAATTTTTAAAATTTTTGTAGGTTAATAGTGTTTCGCGAAATAGCGTCCAACTGTACTTAAAGCATTTAACTTGTACTGTACTGTATAAAATTCTTATAAAAATGGCTCAAACATTGCAATCGTTCATTAATATTATAAAGTTCTCAATATTGAAATATTCGATTTTAGTGCAATTTCTTTCGTAAATAATCTTTAATTAATTAATGTTCAATAACAGAACGTTTAAAGCCTCGAAATAGAATTATTCCGGCATAAATAATGCTAATGATTTATTTTAATTACAAAGGCTCTGTGAAAGCAAAACAAATATTATAATTCTTACTCTAGAGATTCTATGTTGCCTGAATCCTAAAGAAAATGTTAAATTTGCTGGTACGAAAATTTGTCCAGTAGCTTATTTGGATCTAGTTATCCTGTTTGGCTATCATTTCGGCGTGTTTGAATGCAAAGGTAGCATTTCAACTAGAACAAACCATGGTCTAAAACGCGATATTCATTCAGCGAGGATATAATTATCGTCACTTTTAGAATTCCAACCAGATCTTCTTCGCTGGTGGTTGAAATTTTCAGACATTTCCCTGGATACCAGACGCGTCCAATGCACCGCACATAAACTCGAACGACTAGTATTTCATCTCGCTTGACTGGTTTAAAAATACGGTGTTTCCACTCGGTGAAAAAATTACGTCGGTTCAGATTGTTTTCCAATTTAGCGGGATACTATTTATATAGCTGCCAGTGGTCTAGACCTTTCTTCGGAATATAAAATTTTATTGAATTTCGATAATCGTACGGCCAAAGACATGAAGTATTATGTTTACGATTTTTCTTCTTGAAAACTAAAAAATAGTATAAATTACTTAAGTACAATATATCATATTTCCGTACTATACCAATAGTTCAAAGACGAAAAATATAATAACAGTCATCAGACACAATACCATTGGAGTAACTAGGATTTTTTTCTGAGGAGGATCGGATCTCTTGGAAATTTTGAAATTTCGGAATTTTACAACGATCACGCGGAATTCTTATGGAGAATGGCTTTTGGCTAATTTTTCTGAAACTTTACAATTTAAACCTTGGAGCGCTGAGTTGTGCGACGTTAAACGTGTGCTGTGGACTTTTTACGACAACGCGCATTGCACAAAAGCACACGTAAACGCATTCTTACTATGTTTTTATATCTCTAGGCTTACAAGCATCAATCGCATATATGCGTTTATACAGTAAAACCTGGATATATGCAACAAAAGTTTGTCTGGATATATGCAACATCGCTATCCCCTCCACTTGGGGGGATCCCCCTAAGCCGAACCGAGCCGCTCGGCGAGGAAACCGTGTAATATGATCCGACCGTAATATCGATGTGACTAATACTAATTGAACGATAAAACTTTTTTATTTTTAACTTTTTCTTAATGAAACTTTTACTAATGCATTTGTGAGATTTTTCTGATTAAAATGGTACCAAACACGATATGATTTGGCTACATATGTATAAGGCAGGCCGTACACCAAAGATACATGAAACACGCAACATGCAACATGCAACACGTCGCATGTTGTGTACGAACATACAATAAGTAACGCGGCACGGTACAAACGATTTGTACGGACGCCGAATCGACACCTCGCTTGGATATATGCAACATTAAATGCCCAGAATCGACACCTCGCTTGGATATTTGCAACGTTTAAATGCCCAGAATCGACACCTCGCTTGGATATATGCAACGTTTAAATGCCCAGAATCGACACCTCGCTTGGATATATGCAACGTTTAAATGCCCAGAATCGACACCTCGCTTGGATATATGCAACGTTTAAAACCCGAGTCGACGCCGCAACCGGTTTTCATTTCCAATCCTCCTTTGCTTTTCGCCAACTTTTAACATCAATTTTAGCAAGTAATTATAATTCAAACTATATCGTGTTTGGTATCGTTTTAATCAGAAAAATTTCACCAATGCGTTAGTAAAAGTTTCAGTAAAAAAAAGGCAAAAATAAAAAAGTTTTATAGTTGAATTAGTATTAGTCACACCGATACGTTTCGGCTCTTTCCTTTGATCATCGGACCTCTTTCTTTCCACCACTGTCTGTCCTTTTCTACGTTCACGCTTGGCTGCTCGTCGCGTGTAACCCGAGATTCGACACCTCGACTGGATATATGCAACGCCTGGGTCCCAATGTTTGTTGCATATATCCAAGTTTTACTGTAGTCCAGATTGAATGGTTGTGTGAGAACCCATATATGCGTTCATAGCCCATGGTGAACGATTTTGCCGAACGCATATGCAGGGTGTCCCGGTTTAAGTGTTATAATTCCGTTATTCCGTAATTATTAATGATACAAAAAATTGTTGATATGGGAATTGCTTGGAAAAGGGGGGCCTATGTTTTGGCCGAAGTAAAAAATGTTTTGCATTATTGGTTTAAGAGATATGATGGTCAAGTTTCCTTTTTCAAATAAAACTATATATTTCTTTTTAGTTCATGTGATAGTGCTTCTCAAGACGAATTTATGAAGCTTTAATGTATTCACCTGATTTTTATTAGTTTTCAAGATTTAACGCTTACAAATTTCCAGATTTTCAGTAGATACGTCTCGGTTTTCGTAAAAGCGGCCCAATTGTTGCGATTTCTTATTCTTTAAGTCTCCCATTCCTAGCGTAGGGCCCCGCTATGACATTTACCGCAACAATATGGTCGCTTTTACGACTTACTACTCAAACCGAGACGTATCCACTGAAAATCGGGAAATTTATAAACGTTATATCTTGAAAACTAATTAAAATCGAGTGTACACTCGAGAAGCATACGCGGACACAGAAGATAGCCGTTGCTGGAACTCGGAATTACAAAAGGGGTATCTTAAGGGGCTCACCAATGCTGCAACACACTGCACACACATACTATACAATTCTCTAAATGGTTTTTGTTAGATTTTTGTGGGATAACAAGAATCTTCCCATTTTTCAATAAGCACTCTATAACTTTATTCGTACACGAGGTCTATCTCTATTCGTACACGAGGTCTATCTTTCCTCGACTACTTTGTCATTCTCTCCCCACTCACATATATGCGCGCGGCACTCGCGTTTTTTTCACTCTCTTAGGCCTCGTTCGCAATACTCACCTAACAGTTTTCTAGGTCGCTCTCAATATTTAAACATTCGGAATCGGGAATCGAAAGTACACGCCCGCTAACAAATCTCTAATGCTCGGCGACGACGAGCCTGTCGCAAGGAATTTTGGGGAGCGGATGCGGGTCGGGGATTGGGTCTGTCTTCTAGGTCGGGCGCTAATTGGGAGTAGGGATCCATCGATTGGGGATTGGCCGGTGATCGAGATCGATAGGGTTGACGGAGGTTCGTCGATGCTGAGCTGCTGGCTAATTCTTCATTAGGGTTCTCAGGCTCGACGGGTAGGTGACCCCACGATGTCGTTTTGGCGATTTGAATTGGGCTGCTCCTTGCCGTTGCGGGACGTCGTCAGCCTCGGGGTGGGGTCTCCATTTTCGCAGCGTCGTTGCTCATTTCCTTCCGTCGCGTCGCCTCTATCGGCCCAGTACCGGCGGGTGGGGGAAGGGGATAGGGTTAGGGAAAGGGGTGTTACGGAGATAGGTGCGTGGCGGGCGAAATCTTGGCTACTGTAACGGGGGCGCTCGTGCCACCATGTTACAGTGTTCATAGCACTCAAAAGGTTAATAGTACCTATGAGCATAAAGTACGAGGGACAGTACTTTTCGGGATACAGCCCATCTAGGTTAGGCCTTTTTCTTCTGTTTATGTGGAGGGTGGTAGGTGTAACGTTACGTCCTCGATGCATTTGTCTGCTTATAACTATACTTTTTATTTATTGACAAGTACTGTCCCTCGGACTTAGTGCCCATTGACATTTTTGTTCTACAGGGAATTATTATATTGCAATTTCAGAAAAATTGGCCAAAAGCTATTCTTCATAAGAATTCTGTGGGGTGCTTTGGAGTTTTGAAATATTCAAATACTGAAATTCTAAATTTTGGAATTCAGGGTTCTGAGATTTTAGAATATAGAAATTTTTGTTGTTCACTTTAGTTGTTTTAATTGGCGCTTATTCACTCACTCGGGTGCCTCGCTTGGCTAGGCGACGCGTGCCTCCTGGTGATGAGTATTTATTCGATTCGTTTCGGGAAAGAAGCTGTGGTTAAACTTGGTGGTCCTACACGATACGTCGGCATTCCTGGATTACTACCGTTTACGGATCTTGTTTGATAATACCCGAAGATTTAAGCATCTTCCCGTTGGCCAAGTGCGAGTCCAACAGTAACTTCTGCGACGCGAAACGATCAACGATCATAAAAGACGCCCGCGGAACTTGTCCACGAATTTTTATAATATTGCGGTAGGGCGTCGCACAATGGGACAAAACGGCTTTCGGCGATTAAAAGTCGATTTTCGTGAATTCGAGAATTGAAAAACTATTTGCGTACATGGATAGAGAATAAACTGTAGTTTAACGTAGTGTAATCCATTTTTATATATTTGCTTCCGTTTTGCCGTGGTCCGCATTCAAAGTCAGTAGAAATTCGTCAGAACGAAACGCTGATGATATTACTCGTAACTTCAATGTACGATTCTAATGAATTTTACTCGGAAAGATAAAATTCAAATGAATTATAAAGTTTACTAGATTAATATAGATTCTATTTAGTGCATCAAGTATGTTAAAATGTTAATAGCTTTTTAAATAATAGGATCTGATTGAAACGAAGTACATTTAACTAAAATCTCAACTTTGCGTTTGATTTAAAAAAAATGCCGGCACTTGCGTGGCGTTTGATTATTACTGTAGTAAAAAGTGAACCTTCCTCTATCAGAATCAGAAAAAATTGGTTGCCCCTACTTGCCTCCGTTCAAGAAAATGGCGATTGAAATAAATTACACCCATCTTGGCCGCTGATAGAAAAGCAGTACTAGATACCATTATTAGCCAGCTAACTGTATTCGACGTGTATATTCGTCATTGCTTGATTTTAATTACATGTCCCGTGAGAGATTTTCAAAAGTAAATCCCACAGTTAAATAGTCAATACGTCGATATTAACTTGCCGATCCCTTCTACAGTGATTGTAATTTAACGATCGCGATAATCATTTTTTAATTATTAAATCCGTTTCTATTACAGTTATTAACAGTTTTGAGTCAAATTTTTGTTAAATAACATAAAATATGTCCAACAAGTGAAGGATATTGAACGCGCTACACTTTATACGTGAATATTTTGACACCCTGTAGTTCAATATGATTTATATTGATACAACTTAAGTACCATAATGTAGGCAAAAATTTCCCAAAATTTCATTAAAATATTTCCAATAGAACCGAAGTTATAGAATTTTGATCGTCGAAAATCGTTTTGTCCCACTGCGTCGCTGAGCCAGACGTCTTTGACGGTTCGCCGACACGCGTTCACATGGTCGCGAAATGAAAAGTCGGTAGAATCCTTGTCGTCTGACGCACGCCTTATCACAGCAATGCGACGGAGAAGAAATATTATTTAAATGTAACATTGAAATCTAAAATCTTTGAATTTTGGATTGTAAGATTCTGAAATTTTGAAATCTGAAATATTGGAATTCGAAATTCGGGAATTTCAGGATTTTTAAACTCTGGAACTTTTAATTTTGGAATTTTAAAATTTTGGAATTATAAATTCAGGGATTTTAGAATTTTAAAATTTTGGAATTCTGAAAATCTGAAATTTTGGATTTCTGGAATTTTTTAATTCTAAAATTTTGGATTCTGGATTCTAGATTCTGGGATATTGGAATTTTTTAATTTTTTAATTCTGAATATCTGACATTTTTAATTTCTAGAAATTTGGAATCTTAAGATTTTATAATAGTGAGGTGAGTAGTGAATAGTCCAGATTTTTTGTAGAAGGCGGGCTTCTTCTGGCCTTTAGCTAATTATGAATAAGTACTTACATCACGCGTTACTCTATTAGATAACATTTAATTCTGCCTAATAAAATTCTTATCTACTTTCTATTGTTTTAATGCTATAGCTTGGCCCAGGTGCATGGAACAACCTGTATATTGTCAATATCATTGAACGCGTGAGAGAGGAAATTGATGCATTTCCAATACTTAAAATATTGACGAGGTGGTTTGATGAAAGCCAAAGTATTTTAGTGGGTATTGATAAAGTAATGACAATAAATATTCACGGTCTGAGAACTTTCAACAATCTTTTAAAGCGTGTGTTAGTTATAATGAAAAGAATTTTTGAAATCTTCTAGAGTGAATTCATAAATTCACAAAGAAATATGTTTCTCTTCTTAAAAATTGTTTCTCAACTCGTACTTCTGTCTTCTTTGATTTTGCCATTAATAATATTAAAATAATAGCTATATAAGCCTTTTTTAATTAGACGTTGTTAAATGCCAACTTGAAGCTAAATGTATAATCAATAAACCTTGAATGTATGAGCAAACATTAAAAATTAATAAATATTAATAGTATCGACAGTACATACATATATTCATTATCTGAAGACACCTCTTTATACAATAAAATTCCTTGGTGTCATTTAAACGTTCATACAATTTTACACTATCCTACAAATATTTGGCATTACTTATATAAGTCGGGACCGGATTAAAATTTCTTGTGCCTGTAGCTATCAACCCTTCAAGGCCCTCCTTCATTAATAAACTTGGTAAAAAAATTAAAATTTATTCTAAATAAAATTAAATAACTTTTAATCGTACGGAAAATAAAGAACAGTAAAAAAAGATTTCATTCGACATTTGTTGGCATAATGCATAAAAAGGGGCGGGCACTGTAGCCCCCGTACACCTCCCCTTATTCCACCGCTGATATAAGTATTAAAAGTTGATACATTACATATTTCTTTTTAACTGATATGACACATTTTTTTATATAAAGAAAACAATTTTTTTCTTAATTTCACAATTTCCTTATTTTTTAATGAAAACAGAAACTCACTTTTACTGACATAATATCTTTCACTTAAAATGTTGATTTATTTTATCAAAGGATATTTGGTCATAATTACATATAAGACACAAATTATGGAATTCCGTATTTATTACGCGCATGACGAGTTAACTCGGTTTTGCAAGATTGTAACGGCATGTACAGAGTGAGTTTTTGATAAATGAGCTTCCCATTTAACAGGTAAAAATGTCCAGCATATTCTGTGGACATAAATATCGTGTAAAATATATGAGAGATATTTGTCACTCGAATCCACCGAAATAATTAAAAAATAATCGGCTATCCAGCAGTTGTTAATGCTTGACATGATTTTAACTCTTGAATAACGGAGTCTGATTCAATCAAGACCTAAACTTACAAAACATATACAAGAATATTAACCTAAAGTGAAATGTATAATTTTCAAATGAAAGAGTTTCATACATTAGAAGAATAATTTTTAAAGCAACAATGTAAAATTTTAAAAATAATAGTAATACGAGATACAAAATTAAGTTAAAATCGGGGCTCTTTTCATGGTCCACAGTCCGAAGAATAATCAAGGTTTAGTAACAAGACCTAATAATACTGTGGGAAGCAGAATTTCTCAACTAATTAATTGTACTGAAGTAACTCCTTACTAAAGCAATTTTTGTTGTAATTATCAAATATTAACACTTACACTTCTATAATAATTCATTTACATAATCTTGAAAAATTTTCCAATTAATTAATCGTACTGAATCAGTAATTGTTCATTTGTTAAACATTTCTTTGAAAAAGGGTAATAATTCAAGGTTAATAATAATAGGTCTCGTAACTTGATTAGTGCACGTCGAGCGGTAAAGGTACACCTTAGTGGTTTTTTCTGGACTACTTAATATAATTTAATAGCAATAGGTAAGTTATAAAATGAGATCTGAATTTATTTTCTCCTTAACGGGAACCTTACCAACTGTTGAATGTAACTATCGCCGCGTTCAATGTGTTAAATCCTAATTTACATTTTTAAAAGTGAATTGAAATTGAAGAGTTTTGAGAGTTTTTCTCAATTCCGCGAGGCAAGAATCTAATCCTCGGTTTTTACGAACACGAGCAACCGGAGGCGGACTACGACGATCAAAATGATGCTTAACATGTACATACGAGAGGGGAGAAAAAGGAGGGCATTTCCGTCTCGGGATCGTCTGTCAGACTCGTCAGTGGGGCTGACAACAGACGATCCCTGCCCCAGATCACCTATCATACCGCAATTCGGAACTTCTATATATACAAACTGCATGCCGGACGATCGTTTGCGAAAACACTGTCACTGTCATCTCGCCGCCACATAGCGGTCCCCAGCCCGAACTAAAGGCGTTCGGGGAGACGGAACTCCCTCCACTAAACGCCTACAAACTATAGTACTTACATAGCTTGAAGGGGACTTGAATACCCGATCTCGCAGAGTTTCCTTGTCGCAGAGATTATCCGTAAGAAAACCGTGCCGACGTGTGTCGAACCCTTTCTAGACTTTAACTAGACCCAAAGTGCCTTCACCGCCACCCTTTTTATACCTAAAAATTGGAGAGTGGTGGGGACGGACTTTACGTGATTCCGAGGGACCGCGCCCTTGCTTCGAATTGGTCTCGAATTCCCGAAAAATTGACTATGCTGGGTGTATCCAACTCCAAATAAGGAAATTTCAGAAACAGGAATATAACAATTGCCTTAATCATTTTTCCTTAGTCACTATTTCTTCTTCCATTTAGGTGCACTGAAGTATCTATAGCAACGTGATAAACTATTTTTTTTCTAAATGATACAAACCTTTTTTTAAGATTATCTCGTGCATATAAACCGCCCTTGTGCAAACTTTAAAACGCTGTCCCCATTTCCCTAGAAAGTTAACAAAATTAATTACAAAAGTAAATATTTTAGTTAATTATAACATTTATTTTTTAGACGTCATTGTATATGGTGTAACGTCGCGAGGTCTCTCTCTCACTGAGTCCTCGGCGTTGCTTATGTATTTTAGAGTTGTTAGTTAGATAGAGGTTCTCACTTACCTTTCACTTGGCGAGTAGAACCTATCTTCGAATAGGACCTGTTGGGGTGAGTCGTCCAGGTATTGGAACGGTAGGGTAGATGGTTCGAGTGAAGATCACGCACTTCCGGTCACAAGTATGTTTATTCACTACTGGTACAGTCTTTCGATTCGCTAGCGTTTTTACAATTGAAGTTTACGGAACCTTGCTCTGTCGAAGTACTGTGCTTCGTAGCAGAGTCGTATAGGTTCAGACTTATTTAATTAATCGAGTTACCGGAATCTTGCTCTGTCGAGGCACTGAGCTTTCGTAGTAGAGTCGTGTAGATTCTTGAGGATTGAACTCGGAAAGGTACTTCGCGGATTATATTTGCGGATTTTAGTACTTGTACTTGAATTGAATTTCGAACTGCGCGCGGCGTGAATTATTACTACGAACTAACTGTGCTCTCGGATATTATTGTTACTGCACGTTACGAACTAACGAACTAACTAACTGACTGCTACGAACTGAACGCGAGCGTGTTCGATCGCATTATTTTATATTGATGAAAGAGGTCGCTACGTTTGATTTGTCAATTCGGGTGAACCACCTTCGTTCGGATTGTCAGCATTCTCACAGTACGTCGACCCGAATGAACTGCTCACTCAGAATTACGAAACGATGAATTTGGATGATGAAAAAGGAATTTAAAGAATGCATCATAGGACGTGACAATGGCATAATAAAATTATTATAGAACATACATACAGGGTATTTCACGTAACTACGTCATATTTAGCTCTAAAATGATAGAAGATAGAAAATGGTTTTATTAGACATAAAATAATTTTTAACAAAAAATACAACCGACTTCGAAATGCACTAAAAAGTATGAAATAATTTCTACTTCATTTATACAAATACCCAACAGCTATTAATAAAAGCTATTTACTCGTTAAATAGTATACTAAATACATTTCAACCTTTTCGGAGGCGGCGTAAAATTAAAAACTTTTCTTCTACTAGGAAGATTCAGGCGTCGATAACCTATCAAATCATTATTGACAGCATCGTATATTCGGGTATTTTTAATTTTACGCCGCCTCCGAAAAGGTTGAAATGTATTTAGTATACTATTTAACGAGTAAATAGCTTTTATTAATAGCTGTTGGGTATTTGTATAAATGAAGTAGAAATTATTTCATACTTTTTAGTGCATTTCGAAGTCGGTTGTATTTTTTGTTAAAAATTATTTTATTTCACACTTTTTAGTGGAACGAGCAGTATTTGTAGGATACCGTAAGGTGGTTTACCGTTCTTATTGATTAATTGCAACAACGATATTTTAGCGATAACAAGTTCCATACAAGTTATAACAATAGTTATTAATAATAACAAATTGCATAAATTTTTGCAAGTGAGATATCGCGGAAATGTGAAAGGTTTCATTGCAATCGGTTCATGCCTTGGAGAGTATACATGTATACAAGAAACAGTAGAGAATCGGCGACTGCATGCTGACTCATACACCGGTAAAGACACGTAGGCATACGTAGAATTCAATGTAGTAGTAACAATAGTTTTTTACGAATATCTCGGAAACTAAAACTTTCCGTTAATTATGCATAATGAAAAAGTTGTTCAGAATCATTTCCCCGACAACATATTAAAAGTTCATTGAAATCGTCCAATTTTGACATTAAAAACTTCCTGTATTTTACAATAACAATGAAAAAATGAAAAATTTTTTTTCAATGGGACCAACCGGAAGACATACCCTACAAGATGTAAAAGGTTTCATTCCGATTGGTACACCCATCTCGGAGTAATCGGTGAACACACACAAAAAAAAAAAAAAAAAACATACATACTGATCGAATTGAGTAACCTCCTCCTTTTCGAAGTCGGTTAAAAAATTGAATGGTGTCGAATGGGCACCGTAATTCAATGCATAGGTAGTACCGAAAGTATTTTATCAAGACATGTCTCGGAAACAAATAAGATATTATATTTAAGGTTCAGTCATCCTGTCCCACAACCCCAAAAATTTCATATCAGTCGACCACATGGGTCTTTCGGAAGAATATTCATAACAATTACATTATTTCATTATCCACTCGATTTTTAATTTAATGGGTTAAGTATCATGTAAATTAGTCGTGTCACTGGGCAGTTGACAAGAGCACTTTTTATTAATAATGTTAAAATATGCAGTAATATTCATCATCTTGATCCAATTCTTTAAAGTACTTTAAACATTCATTGAAAGTAATAATAATAAGGAGATTCATTTAGGTCTGCTTTTATTCGTTCAGTTCTATTTAGCTCCGTCTGTTTAGTTTTGTAGAGTTCAATCCGATACTTGACCCGGTGTTCTATTATCAGAAAACGTTTTGTCCGTCGATTGAATAAATTAAAATAAGTAATACGCAAGAATTTAGCGTCATATTTTTAATCGAAAAATTTAAATTGTTAACGTCAAGCAATTTATAGAAATGTACAAAAATTCTTATTACTAAATCCTTTCTTAGTTGATCGTATAAAAGTGTTCTTATATTGTCAACTTGTTGTTTTATGAGAAATGTTATTTTACATAGCATTAATTTATAAATTGTAAACTACAAAGATTTCGTTTCAGATTGGAAAAATGCAATGACACTCGTTATATTGCCGCGGAGAGGGTTGTCAAAGTGGAAAATTTGTCAAGGTTTCAAGCTCTTATTTGGAGGTAGAAGGTTAGACAGAAGTGTATCATCTTCGTAGGTTACAAGGATGTAAGAGCAGCCCTAGTATTCTTAAAAATCCGTATGAAAGTTAAACCGCTTACATCGCAATATAACGAGAGTTTATTACAGAAAGAAAAATTATTTAACTTTCACATGCACAATTTCTTCAAAAATAATAAGATATTCTAAAATTACGAATTTATATGTTTAAAAACCACATGAAAAGAATGTTAAAGATCCATTCATTTTTTATATACTTTTATTTAAAACAGAGAGTTTGTTACCAAATGGTTATAATAAGTGTATTTATGTATAATATTATACATGAACCAGTCGTAAACGGTCTATTGTAACAATTTCTGAAATAATTGTTATTCTTTTAAATTAAATTCATTCTTTTCGCATTTTATGTGTGTAAAATCTTTACGTTTGGAATTGGTGTTTTTTATTATAATGCGTTTAACAAATTGTGTATAATATATGTAGGTACAATTTACAAAATAAGTTATAATAATGGATTTTCTCAAATACTTCAAATAGTAAATAAAATTGATAGTTACCTTAAATCTAAACGAATCACAGTACTATGTAAGTACAAGCATTGTCATTTGATGGTGCCGCTGTTCCGGTGATGGATAACACGTGTTATTTATAGATCGAGTAGATTAACGACTACGCTATATATTTCTGCAATTATTATACCTTTCAGTCACGCTCAGCAGAGTGGACATGTGCCACCGAAATGTTTATTATATTTGCGAATGACACAGTGACAACCAACTTAAATTGTTTTATATTTCTTTCCTATCGAATCTAATGACAAAAATAATTTGATTTTTTTTTCTTGTAAATGACCATATGATACTAATATACTTATTGTTTATTGAAATTGAAAAAGAAATATCAACACCATTAACTATTACAATCTATTTATGATTTGTACCAGGATTAGCTTTTTTTAAGTCAATTTGCAGTTAAATGGCCTATTTTTCTTATCGTTCTTATGATGTAAACTGGTTCCATAAGAGATAAGAGAGTACAGTAATTGACCTCGTACAGACGATAATTTTACTCTCGTAGTACACTCCTTATCAATCGCGATATAAGTTACTCCATGATTTGGTACATTAACAAGTTCCTCCAAATTCTTTTAGCAAGTACATGTTAGCATCAAGTCCTCTATAGAGGAGATGCATAATCTCGAAATTGTATATAAGACCTTAGAGTCTAAGGCTTAAACCCTCCCGCTCCGAATCAGTACTGTAAAAGACACGGCTGTTTTTTTTTATTTTGAGGAGGAGGGGAAATGCTGTTACGCACACCCGGTGGGCTACCGAACGGTACCACCACAACCGGGTAGTGTGGGTTGTACGCTGTCGGTTTATGCACAATAAATATGTTTTTAGCAAGAATTCGCGGTGAAATGGCCGATCGTCTTTTGTAACGCGAATTACCACCATCACGAAGTATCGTACTTCCCTACAACCTTTTACCGTTGTAAGGAGAATAAATTGAATGAACACTGAATTATAAGTATGTTTAATTCGTAGATGTGTTGTACAAATGTCTATGGTTTGTGTATGTTAAGACCTCAGAGGTATCTCAAATAGATAATAAGAAGCTGTGTCGCAGCGTATCGATAGAATCGTGAAAGCTGACTGTTCGTATGCAAGTTCTGTCTGAGACTGACGAATTCAGTCCCTTCTAAGTCCCCAAGGCAGTTTGCCAGAAGCCGCAGAGAGATAGTCCAGCGAGAGAGGCGTACACCAAAAGTGACCAATTAGTAAACATTTGGGGCTTAACTAATGGCAATAGGCTGAACGGTTCAGCAAATCAGCTCGCTGGACACGTCCCATGTAAAACCGTCAACTTCGCCATTTTTTAAGATATTCGAAATCTGAAAGCGGGTGCTGTTTCCTAATCGTTTGTACCCGTTTGTACCACCTTCACTTTCACGAAAGTACCCCCGCTTTCAGATTTCGAATATCTTAAAAAATGACGAAGTTACCACTTGGGAGTTTTTTCAAAAAGCGGTACAAACGAACCCCTTGGGGTACAAACGAAACTGAAGATGGTACAAACGATTAAGAAAGAGCACCCGTAAAAAGATTTGAGAAATGTTAAAGTGGGGTGCTAGGCTATTTTCACCCCCTCATATTATTTTTTCACCCTTTAGGGAACAAACGAAAAGAAAAGTGGTACAAACGGGTACAAACGAAGGAGAATACAATGCAATTGAAAAAAATTGATTTTTTCAAAGTGGGGTGCCAGGTTCAGGTAGGTGGAATAGGCCAGGTCTCAACTTCATTAACAGTGCCAAGCGCTTAATATTTTGCATTCCGCAGGACTTTCCGAGATGATCTTAGAATCTTAGAATTTTACGACAGAATTTCAGAATTTCAGAATCTGAGAATTTTAGAATCATAGAATCTTGGAATTTTAGAATCTTGAAATTTTAGAATTTTGAAATTTTACAATCTTGGAGAATATCACATAGATTATTTATTTAATAATTTTTTTCGAAATGTTCATTATATT
Organism: Osmia bicornis bicornis; assembly: GCF_907164935.1. Taxonomy (NCBI): domain Eukaryota; kingdom Metazoa; phylum Arthropoda; class Insecta; order Hymenoptera; family Megachilidae; genus Osmia; species Osmia bicornis. The sequence goes on along the minus strand of NC_060222.1, from coordinate 7,755,821 downwards.
AGAAGAAATGTTATTTTCATGAATTTTTGTACAATTGTTTTTAAAGATATTTTCTTCAATATTATACTCCTATTTTTTACAATGTATATCTCTTTGTTCAGTGCAAGATTCTTGATAGAAGTCTGGTAGCAAATTACTACCCCGATCGTTAGGTTTTTCCTCGTCTAAGTTTTTTACTTGTTCTTCCTGTCCTGTTTCATTATCACTTCGGCTGCTATGACCGTCACCACGATCCTCTTCAAGAACAAAAGAAGGATCGTCAAGGATATCAATATCGATAACATCGCCTTTATCATTACTCTCAAATCCGGTAAAGTTTCTCTCAATATTGTATCAAATCCTATGTAGACAAATGACACTTTGTATTTATTGTTACGTCGCATTGAAGTAATCTTATGTACCCTACAGTAGGTTCTCATTATATTGCCACAGACAGACAGGGCTGATAGAGGATTGGGATATAGAGGTGTATCATCTTCGTAATTTATGATAATAGAAGAGCAACACTAGTATACCTGAAAAATACTGTGAAGGTCAAACCGCTGCTTGTACACTAATACCGGGTGATCCTCTCGCCAGTGGACTCAAAGGAAATGCCGCCACATCATTATGAATGGACCCAAGCCCTTTTCTCGACGGGGATGAATACCGTAGCTGTGTCTGTGAAAAGGTGTCGATGACAGAAAAAGGACTTGGGCCACTTCATGCTATTGTGGCGGCACTTCCTTTGAGTCCACTAGCGAGAGGATCACCCTGTATAACGAGAGTCTACTGTAGTTGTGTTATGGATCTCAACGAATTATTTATTTATTTATTTATTTATTTTAATTTTAAAGTCGCATCGACAGCGAGGGTCATTAGCGACTTAGCCCGACAGGCTTACAATGTTAGTGGTACATAATAACCATAAATGAGTAGTAAATAATATAATATAAATATAAACATAGTATGAACATAGATATAAATATAAATAAAAATTGTCGCAGATTTGAAATCGTTTATTTATTTTGAACAGCAAATTTGTCGATTTATAGTCTTGTTCACAAGGGTGAGAGGGATATATAATTGTGCTAATTATGATAATTGTGTCGGAGGATACATAAATTATGTAATTAACCCTTAACTGGTACAGGGATTTTTGAAAAATAACCAAATTTTTAAACGAACCACAATCAAATGTCTTTTTTGTAAGAGCTTAGTTTTTTTTGCAAACTATTTTTAGCTTATAAAGTTTATTTATTATTTATTCTTAAAGTAACGATATTTTTATGTAATAATTATTTAGGTAAATAGAATAATTGAGAAATGACAGAACTCACCTTACTGTGTAAGGGTTAAAAATCTATAATGTTTTAGAACTAAAATAATGTTCACCAAAATTCATTACAAACGTTCTTAGAAAATATATTTAAAAAATACTAAATTTTATTTAATATTAAGTAAGAAGCTTAATTAGTAATATGTATAAATATTTCTGTACTCTTTTTTTTTAACGTGGGGAAACCTTGCATAAGGCCGCGTTCAGACTAGGCAACATAGTTGTACAACTTTCCGTGCAACTTCGGGTCCGAATTTTTGTGTTTCTGGCCGTGTCTGTACCAGGTATGCCGCCCGAAAAAGGAAATAGTTTTCTCTTGTAGAAATACCAACTTCCGTATTTTTTATTAGATCTTTGCGGAAGCGGCGTCAATCGATTCTTTATGTTTTTGCGATCAAAATGAAACCAAACGCGACATAAGTTGGACAATAATTAACCAAGTTACGTGAAAAATCTAAATGCATAGTTAAAAGCCAATTTTGTTAAAACTAGTCCGGTTTACGTGATATAAGGTATCATTTTAATCGGGAGAACACCAGCAATCCATTGGTACCACTTTCATACCGATGCGATGAAAAATAAAGAATTTGATGTTTTGAAAAATTAATACGGTCGGTCAGTTCGACCTTAGACCGCCGAGCGCCTACCTGGGGCCTGCACTCGGTATGTCGTGCGAAAAAGAAAATGGTTTATCTATTTACTCTATGTTTCACTGGAACAGCGGTTGTATTTAAAAATGGGCGGGCCCTATGAGAATTTAACCAGCAGAGCCCACCTTCCTTTCCTTTGCAATTTTCTGTGCTGCTGGTAAATGCTAGGCGACAAGAGAAAACAACCATTTTCTTTTTCGCACGACATACCGAGTGCAGGCCCCAGGTAGGCGCTCGGCGGCCTAAGGTCGAACCGACTGACCGTATTAATTTTTCAAAACATCAAATTCTTTATTTTTCATCGCATCGGTATGAAAATGGTACCAATGGATTGCTGGTGTTCTCCCGATTAAAATGATACCTCATATCACGTAAACTGGACTAGTTTTAACAAAATTGGCTTTTAACTATGCATTTAGATTTTTCACGTAACTTGGTTAATTATTGTCCAACTTATGTCGCGTTTGGTTTCATTTTGATCGCAAAAACATAAGGAATCGATTGACGTCGCTTCCGCAAAGATCTAATAAAAAATACGGAAGTTGGTATTTCTACAAGAGAAAACCATTTTCTTTTTCGGGCGGCATACCTGGTACAGGCACGGCCAGAAACACAAAAATTCAGACCCGAAGTTGCACGGAAAGTTGTACAACTAAGTTGCCTAGTCTGAACGCGGCCTAATTTTAGAAGCCACCTTCTCATCCACCATCCGGGAGATGATGCTTTCTATCACCATCGCCCGGTTGCTCCTCCCAGGAGTCGCTGGCGGTGGTGGGGCGTCCCATTCCGGGGACCTCGGAGTCACCACCACCTCACTCCTCCTCGGGGCGGTAGGGAGGGCCCCTCTTCTCTCGTCGGTGTCACCTGTGGTCGCCCCTTTTAGTCGCCTCTTACGGCAGGCAGGGAGTACCGTGGCTGTATTCTAGCCCCCAGCCACAGGGGACAAATATTTCTGTACCTAACTTAAGATGTTTAAGCGGACAATTAAAATTGTTACCTACTAGTTGACCCGACAAACGTTGTCCTGTCCAAATTTCAATAAATTTGTTTGTGATCGTTTTGTGAATTTGTGAAAGGCTATTGGAAATGTGTAAACAAAGTAAAAATGAGAAAAGAAATAACTACATATATCCATCGTTCGAATCGTGAGTTATGGTCTTTAGTTTATACAAAAATCCCATAGCAAAAAGCACTTTCATTTTTTCCCGAACTTTCCATTTTTCCGGGCAATTTTTCCAATTTTTCTTTCCTTACAAACCTTATTTGGACTATTACGAACATTTTTTTTTTTTAATTAGCCAAATCGGTCCAGCCGTTCCCAAATGATGCGCTTACCAACGAACAGCATTTAATTTTTATTTATATAGATAACTGATGATGGTGCAAAATTTTGATAAATGTTACAAACAAAAGATGTTCAGTTTAATAAGAACTATGTTTATTAACCCTTTGCACTCCTTAATCTGTTTTTTGCCTCCGCTTGGAATCGGACCACATGTTTTTATTCACATATTATGAAAAGTATCTTAATTCGATGAAGTTTTAAAAATAGTCATTTCAATATCATTAGTAGGTTGGTAAATGGAGAGCTAAAGGGAAAACGATCACAGTTCATTCCAAGTCGATATTGAGATTTTACCATCATGTGTTAGAACTTAAGAAAAGTTATCAAACTGCAGTATAGTAGATGGGAAAAGCGGGTTTACTTCAGAAAAATTAGGGACCAAAGGATCCTGAACTCAGGGAAAAACGATCAATGTGATAATTCTTCAACAGAAGAATGATCAAAATGCAACTAAATAACCAAGTCCGATAGAAACACAAGTTTTTCTTCTATCGTCAATATAAAAAGAAAAAAGAGAATAAAAGATATTTGTTTTCTATGAAAAATTTATTATAATCTTCTTTGCAAAATATCATTAAATCAGCGTTCAAACTATAAAAACAAATGTTATTTTCAACCGAAGTGAGACTTTGCTACTGCACCAACGTGGAAGGAGAGCTTCCGTCCTAAAGTAGAAATATAAAAGAAAATAATATTTAAGATTGGATGATTCACACCCGCAGTGATACGATGAAACGGCACTAACAAATCTAAACTTGCTCAGAAAACAAGTTTATTAATTCTATTCCGACGCTCACTATTTCACTCGTCGATATTTTGAAGATTACAAAAAGGAATTACATCAATAATTCAATCATCCGTAATATGGATCCAAAGTATAAAGTCTAAAGCCTAGCTTTCATCCTTCACATTCATTGAGGATGACTCATCCACGATGTGCGTCTAATCGTAAGTCTATTTTCGTTTTTAGTGTTACAGTTTTTAATATATTTTTGGTAAATATTTAGAATAAGGGAGCCACCTCCGATTTCGATCACCTTGAAATATGTTGTGAAGGTCTTCATTCTGAACAACTTTTTCCTATACATATGATAGTCGGACCCTTTTAGTTTTCGAGATATTTAAGAAAATAACGCGCTTTACTGTCAATATTTCCAAGAGTGAATAAATCGCAACCAGGATCTCCTCTACTGTTTTAGGGGGCCTCGCCCCCCAAACCCCCCGCCCCCGCGACGGCAATAACCCCAAATCCCTCTGGGACGGACTTTTTTAGGTACTTCGAAAACACTTGTGGGGATTAATGAACGGATAGTATATGTAGGTATAAGCTTAATACAGCTAAAGCTCTATCCCCACATGTATTTTCGAAGAACCTAAAAAAGTCCACCCCAAAGGGGTTTGGGGGGCAAAGTCCCACAAAACAATAGAGGAGATCCTAGTTGCGATTTATTCACTCTTGGAAATATTGACAGTAAAGCGCGTTATTTTCTCAAATATCTCGAAAACTAAAAAAGTGCGACTATCATATGTATAGGAAAAAGTTGTTCAGAATGACGACCTTCACAACATATTTCAAGGTGATCGAAATCGGAAGTGGCTCCCTAATTCTAAATATTTACTGTATTTTTTAATGTTGGTTTTAGTATTCCGAAATTTCGAGCAGCTTGATTTACTCCCATTTCGACATGATTCAATCGCATTTTTTAAGACACTCCATTTAGCGCTTCTATCAATTTTTATTTGTTAAATTGTAAGCCTGTTTTCTTAATCTGTAAAAATGTTATAAAAATGTTAATCCTCGATTTAAAAAAATACGAACGTTCTGTGGTTTAATGTGGTCGAACTGGCTTGAATTAATATGGTCGGGTTGTAACTGAACGACACGACGGGAGTGATTGACCTCTTCATACCATTAAGTAAAAATGCATAAATGTGTAATATTGGGGTTATATTAGTAGTTTTGTTGTATATTATATCTCTCAATATCGAAATAATGTAAATAAACTTATCTGTCTTTAAAAAACAACTGTAACTTAATAGAAAAATGTTTAGATACTACAGAATTCTAAGTGTAAAACACGGTATTAATTAGTAACAATGCAAAACTCTGTGAAATAATTCATTTCTTTTATTAGAATACGTTACACAGCCATTTCTTGTATCGGTTTTCAAATATGTATAAATGCGGACCAGTCTCTCCCAGTGGTCGAACTCTTCCGGACTTACCGTAAATATCAATATTATCTGCTTCCGTTTTGCAAACTAAAAATTTCATGCACTCCCATAACTAAAAATCCAACGAATTTAATATACACGATTGAGCTGACTGCCAATGACCTATCTACTTATTCAGGAATCACTCAAGAATCATTAGAAACTGTTATGATTTCGAGTGGAACGTTTTCCGATAACTCATTTAAGTTTCCCTTTTAAAAGTTGGTGTACGATTCTCTCCAATTTAGATAAATTGGTCTGACTAAATGCTCATCAATTACTTTTGCCAACATATTAACGTTCAAAATTTATGTCGACGTTTTGATTACGTAATGGCGCATAGATTTTTTCCATTAAATACTGAAAGAGTGAAAATTAAACCCTTCGTTCCGTTAACTCTTCATGTGCAACCTGGATCGTTAATATCTCAAGCAAATTTCAAATTATTCCGTAATTCCTTCCGAATATTTATTTCTTCCACTTAATTCTTTAAACATTGGACTCTACGAACGATTACGTATTAAAATAGAGCCCTCAATGAGTATCCCAGAATGTTTCAAGATTTGTTAAAAGCCAAAAATAGTAAGAGAATTAATCGTGGACATAAACGATCCAAGTTGTACACGGAAGTTCCACAAATATACTTGGCTACGAAATGTTCGATTGATCTTTGTTAGTAGTATGCGAAGTATAAAAGGTCATGCAAGTAGAAATGTTAATCTTTTAAAACTGTCCACATGATCATGAAAAATTTTTAAATTGTATAAAATAATTTTTAACAAAAAATACAACCGACTTCAAAATGCGCTAAAAAGTATGAAGTAATTTCTGTTTCATTTATATCAATACTCCACAGCTATTAATGAAACCCATTTAATCGTTAAATAGTATACAAAATACATTTCAACCTTTTTGGAGGCGGCACAAAATTAAAAACTTTTCTTCTACTCGGAAGATCTAGTTCAGAGGTTAACAACTTATGACACGCCAGTTACCGAATGAACCATTTGATAATTTCGAGTTAACAATATTCAACAAAAATCAACATACCCATTGCGGATTAACTACATGTACATCAAAAGTGCTGCCAACTTCTAATACAATCGTTACAACTACAAATATTTTTAGCCGTACCTATAACGTTTCGCATTTTAGCTTACGACTAATTAATTACAAAGTTTGCCACACCGCAATCAAATCGTTATTGGCAGCATCGTATATTCGGGTATTTTTAATTTTGCGCCGCCTCCGAAAAGTTTGAAATGTATTTTGTATACTGTTTACCGATTAAATAGGTTTTATTAATAGCTGTGGAGTACTGATATAAATGAAACAGAAATTATTTCACACTTTTTGGCGCATTTTGAAGTCGGTTGTATTTTTTGTTAAAAATTATTTTATTTCACACTTTTTAGTGAAACGTGTAGTATTCGTAGAATAGCGTAAGGTGATTTTGCGTTTTTATTGCTTAGCTAATAATCATAAATCCAACAAAAATTGACCGAATTTAGATGGTTAATAAACAATAAATTCCATTCTTTGCAAATGGGATCATCGTGGATATACAGGGTGTCTCAGCCGATTGTGACATCTTGATTTCCTCGGTATTGTGGCACGTAGTGAAAAATGTTTCATAGGGAACTTAAATGGTATCGAGTGGGGCATGTTCTGGTGTTATTAGTTTTTTCGTGCGTAGGCGCGTCAAGAATATATGAAGGTCAACTTTGTTTTTTTAAATGGAATGGGGTACTGTTTTATGCATCAAACGATGCAGCTAGACATTCTTTATAAAAAAGTAATGACCTATATATGTCGAAAAGCTGGTAGTTTAGGAGATATTTCAATTTAAATAATTCTAAAATTCGTACTGACATTAGCGTTTATTTACAGGCAAGAGAGCCGGCGCACACATGGCCACGGGCGCATACGTATAGGCAGAATTCGCTGTAGTAGTAACACTATTCTTTCGCGAATATCTCGCAAACCAATCGAGTCCGACATATACCTTAGAGGCAAAAAGTTGCTTAAAATGACGAATTTTACAACATGTTTAAAAATCATCAAAATCGGAGGGGGGGACCTCATCTACAAGTTCACCAAAAAAAGAAGGCAAACTTTGAAAAGCGTTATGATAATAATTTAAAACCTTAGATTTAAAAATTAGCAAATTATATCCTTAATACAGTAGACTCTCGTTATATTACCACGGACGGGGCTGTATAAGTAGAAGATTTTTCAAGCTTCCAAGCTCTTTTATAAAGGAGAAGGGGAGATAGAAGTGTTTCATCATCGCAGTTTATGATGGTGTAAAAATGGCACTCGTGAAATTAAAAATCTGTGTGAAAGTCAAATCATTTACGTGACGATATAACGAGAGTCTATTGTAATTACAATTTTATTATGTCCGATTACACGTGGACTTTTCTACTGTGGCAATCAACGTGTTAAATATATTTTCCCAACCATACTACTTTGATAAAATTCCTCTCACGTGTTTCAAACTAATTTTTGCTGCAATGGGAAGTACTACTAACATTCGAAATTGGTGTTGGTAATTACGATCTCTTTCGTGCAACCTAAGCAAAGCCACGATTGCGACCGTATAAAGAAAGCCACATAGGGGCAGGCGAGAAGATCTCGTTAATTCCAATGCTAATGCGCGGTGACCAGATTAAATTCTTCGGGTGGAGGTCAGATCCGGCATAGTTTTCACCAGAAAACAACGAAGTGACAAATAATATTACCCGGCTTATAGTTACTATTCGTCGAGTTTCTATCACGCGACAATAACTCGTGTGCTGTGACGACGACGATGAACAAAATCGATGACGCACCTCTGAAACATTCACGAAGTTGGGACAGAAAATACCAGGCACCGATATTACATCAGTCCAATAAGTTTCAACTAAACGATTTTAACCCGACTGTTTCATTTCGGGCCTCACAATGAAAGTTATATTACCATACATGTTATGTTTTTAAAGATTTATTCTTATTTTCGAATTGAACTTTAATTTTACACTCATTCTTCTTTAATACTTTATATTTTCTAGGAATAAATTGTTGTAACAATCGCAGTTTTAGTTGTTCGCAGACTTGGGTGATACCCTCTCGATGTTGTACACTGATCAAATGTATTCCTAGATAACGGACAACGTCTTTATGGGGGATGTTGGTGTTCGGGTTTTGGTTATTGTGTATGTGGAATTTGCCTGCGTGTTTGCGTACATTGGCTATTGGCGTCTGATATGGAGGATATGTAAGGTCTGAACAGGATTGTTTCGCATTTGTTTATATTTATCATTAGTTTCCAGGTGTTAAAGTAATTTTGAATTTTGATATAAGATTTCGGATTTCGTCATCCGCGAAAGCAATTGCTTTTCGGGCGATACCGCTATTCAGATCATACACATGCAATAGGCCACTGATGAATATGTTAAATAAAATCGGAGAGTTTACTGTACCCTGTTGCAGACCGTTTGTAATTTTGAAAGCTTTACTAGATACGAATTGACTGTTAGCGACATAGAATTTCTTGTTATGCAGCATGTTCCAAATGATTTTTATTAGGTGTATCGGGAAATGTTTCTTCAGGAGTTTGAAAAAGAGATCGTCTAGCCAAACGGTATCGAAGGCATTTTCTAGATCGATAAAGATTGCGCCTACGCAATCACCCGTGTTTCTGGCCCAACAAATATCTGAGGTGAATTTGGTGAACACATGAATTGTGGAATGTTTATGACGAAAGCCGAATTGTGTGTCCAGTATAATTTCCTTGAATTTGCAGAAGTGCACCATTGCGTTATTTATTGCTGTTTCAAAAATTTTACTGATATTAGGGAAAAGACTTATCGGACGATAGCTACAGGGTGATCCTCTCGCTACGCTACCCAAAGGAAGTGCCGCCACAATAGAATGTAGAAGTCGACATCCCATTTCTGTCATCGCTTACTTGACCCCTGCAACGAAGACGGCTGTGTGCGTGAAAATGAGTGTAATGAGCAGAAGAGTCCTGTTACGCGGCATAGTATACCGCTCGCGGATCTATAATAGCAGTCTTACACTTTTAACAATCTTACGGGTTTAACTATCGAGAGCAATAAACTCTCCGTAAGATATCGTCCGTTTTGCCTTCTATGTACCTGGTAAAAATGGTAACAACGGTAAATTCATGAACCGATGAATTTACTACGTCAATTTAGAAGCACGGTCAGTTATGTTCAATAGCACATTGTCTAATTGCTAGAAACCTTTCTAAGCTGGTCGGAGTAGTATTTTGTCATGTACCAAATCAATCACCTTTAAAAGATCCAACAGAAAACAGACCTTCTACAGAACAAGGCCAGTAAAGTCAGAACGTTTATTTGGCATTCGCATTGTCCACAAATGCTCACGACGAGCAGTTTACAATCTCTTACGAGGTCTTGCCATTCACTTTACTTAAATTCTAACTTCCTCTCCGTGTCTTAAACGGACCCCCTGCCGTGCATGTGTCTTGTGAGTTCTACCAACCCCGATAGGGTTCGAACCGTCTTGCGCTCTGTCCCAGGCAGCACCGGTCACCAAGACCTTCAGAGCAATCAGTCGCTCGCATCTGTAAGAGCCCTCAGTCGCTCCCATCTGTACATACAGCTATACCAGAGCCCTCAGTCGCTCCCATCTGTACACACAGCTATACCTGAGCCCTCAGTCGCTCGCATCTGGCAAACAGCCTATACCTGAGCCATCAGTTGCTCGCATATGGCAAACAGCCTATACCTAAGCCATCAGTCGCTCTTGCCTGGGAGATATCGCCGGTTCTGTGCAAACACGCACCTTAAGACTCCCACCTGCACCGCAGCCGATGGGTTTTCGGCTCCTTGCTGACCGTTCGTAAGACCCAGGAGAGGGAGAATACAAAACTTGGAACGAGACACCAAGACTTTTCACTTCTCGTTGATCATCAGATCTGATCACATCGTCAGTATTCTTAAAGTCAACTTACACGATCTATCAATACGCTCCGACATAGCTTCACAGTTCAGCTTTGACATACCTCTGAGGTATTAGTTCTCTTAAACACATAAACACTTGTCCAACAACCATCAGAAATATATTTACTTCTAACGACTTAGCTTAGTCTCAGTTTTAAATTATTCTCCTTACAAAGGTAAAGGGTTGTAAGGAAGTGCGCACCTTCCGGTGGTGGAATCCGCGTTACATAACGGTATCCTCTACCGCGATCGCGTACTGAACAAGTCCCATTTAAGCGCTGTGGAAAACAGAATATTTTCTTAACACATTTTCACGCACATAGCCGTCTTCGCTGCAGAGGCCACCTCGGTCAAGTAAGCGATGACAGAAATGAGATGTCGACTACCACATTCTATTGTGGCGGCACTTCCTTTGGGCAGCGTAGCAAGAGGATCACCCTGTATTAGCTTTACCGCTGGACCATCGACGCTGTTGAAAGTACCTTTAATCTTTTGAAATATAACGCACGTAAAAATCTGGGTATCTGGGTATACGTAGTATTGTCTTGCTAGGTGATCATCAATATCTCCGCTAGTTCTTGAAACTGGTTTCCTTAAATGAGCCTTTGCTGGTACATACTTAAAATAAATAAAGTGTAAAATAAGGAAACATACGGAAGTCGGATATTCGTTTCCTCAAGAATTCCACAATACATAGAATTCCACAATTCGGCAGCATTTATTTTTGTCTAATGAAATTTTTTTCTATCTTCTATAATTTTAAAACTAAGTATGATCTAGTTGCGTGAAATACCCTGCATGTATGATCTAAAATTATTTTATTATGGTAAATATAATAACCTCTAAAAGATAAATGTTATAATTGCAGAATCAGAGGTGCGGGGTGTGGTGTGGCGCACGGTATGAAATAAAGAGTTGTCTTAAATACTATATTTTACAACTAACTTATAATCTACTTATTACCAGCTTTTTAACTCTTTGAGGCACGGAATTTTAGACAATAAGAAAATCCATGTTGCACAGAAATTTTATTCTTATAAAATTTAACAAATTAGGTTTATTTTAATTAATAGAGAAATAAAATTACATAAAATTGATAAAAAATTTAAAAAATCATTTAATTAATTAATTAATGGGTAGGACATAAACAGTCCCACCATGCTATATGTGTCTATGAATGGAATTGATTAAAACACATTGGTGAACACAGTGAACTGTTGAAGTAGGTGGGTCTCAATATTAACCTGTGTGCTCCAAGTAATTTTAGTTTTTCGAGGTGGTATAAAAAATCTCCCACCTTGTAGAGTCGCCTAACGTTTGCACCTCAAATATCTTTGCTGTTTTTAAAGATACGTCAAATGTCTTAAGGATATAGTTGAATGGTTCAATGGGGCTCACACGATGCTAAAAATATTTTTGTTTTTATGTCATTTTTTTAAACATATCAAGGTTACCTCCATTTTTTTTAAATGGAACCACCCTTTTTGAAACATCTATAATGATAGTCCCTTTCATTAGGAATTCACTGACTATAATCATTCACGGTCATTCAAGGTTACGGACGGAGAAAATGTAAAAGATTTAAAATATGAAAGCAGAATACCTGTATTTTATAAATGTTCGAAATGATGACCGTTTACGTCGATACATTGCTGTAATTGGGCTCTGAAGGAATGTTGAACTCTGACAAGTACATCCGACGTGATATTCGCACATGCTGTGATGATCCGCTGATGTATATCTTTAACTGTTGTTGGAGGATTCATGTACACTGTCTCTTTTAGTAGACCCCACAAAAAAAAATCAAGTGGATTTAAATCAGGCGAACGTGCTGGCCATGAGATAGTTCCACCTCCTCCAATCCATCGGTTTGGAAATTTAGAATCCAACATTTCTCTTGCTACTCGTGCATAATGGGCAGGACAGCCGTCATGTTAGTACCATATATCACGGCGGTTTGGTAAAGGGACATCTTCCAACAAACTTGGCAGGTCTTCTTGCAAAAATTGAGAATATTTTTGCCCTGTCATCGTTCCGGTAATGAAGTGTGGTCCGATTACTTTCTCGTTCAAAATACCACACCACACGTTTACGCTCCATTGTCTTTGGTGATCAACTTCTCGAAGCCAGTGTGGGTTATCAACAGACCAATAATGGGCGTTCCGTAGATTAATTGAGCCATGATTACTAAATGTTGCTTCGTCCGTAAACAAGACATTAGAAAAAAATGAACGATTTTGATGCAATCCCCATTGACAAAAATTAATTCGATTTTGAAAATCACTTCCGTGTAATTCCTAATGTAGCGATATGTGAAACGGATGAAATTTATATCGGGCCAAAATTCGTATTACGCTACTTTGACTTATACCTACTTCTCGGCCAATTTTTCTCGTACTCGCATGTGGATTGACAGCTATAGCTGCTAAAATATTAATTTCATTGTCTTCATTAGTCATGGGAGTCTTGCGTTTACGCTTTCTTTTATCTACACTTCCAGTACTTCTAAACAACTTGTAGATATTAATAAAAGTCTGCCTAGAAGGAGTACTTCGCTCAGGTTACCTTTCTTCATAAAGCAATCGGGCCTGCACTGCATTTTGTCTACATTCACAGTAAACCGTAATAATATCACACCTTTCAATCATTGAATATAAGGAACACATAGCAGAATCGCGTTTGAAAACATATTGATAGTAAATAAATTGCAACGTAATCGGCTAGAGGATGTTTGAAAACGTTCAATAACATTGAAGGATCTTAGTTAGTATGTTTACTACAAGTCTCACTCGTGATAAACGTTTTCTACTTTCATATTTTAAATCTTCTGTTTTCCCCGCCGTGACCTTGAATGACCCTGAATAATTATAGTCACTGAATTTCTAATGAAAGAGGCTATCATTATAAGTGTTTCAAAAATGGTGGTTCCATTTAAAAAAATGGAGGTGACCTTGATATCTTTAAAAAAAATGACATAAAAACAAAAATATTTTTAGCATCGTGTGAGCCCCATTGAACCATTCAACTTTATCCTTAAGATATTTGACATATCTTTAAAAACAGCAAAGATATTTGAGGTGTAAACGTTAGGCGACTCACCCTGTATATTTAGGTATCAAAAAGGTGGGACATTTTTAGCTCTGCTATGCTTCAGACGGTTAACCTAATTAACTACTTTAACTATAATTGTTGAATTTGCCGTTTTCTATAGTTGCCTTATGCATCGCACTTCAGTGCAACAATTTCGACTAGTCGCTACTACTCGACTCTCCTGTTACCTTTTTGAAGTCGCCACAGTCAGACCTTGACCTCCCGCGTTGTCAAAAATATGATTCAACGTATGAACCTTTGTTTTCTTCTGATTGTTGACAATCCCCATACGCTGGCCCCTCGCCTTGTCCGTGATCATCGCCCCAGCCTGGACTCGTATACGAGCGAATTCGCGCACACAACATACGAGTGCACACGCATCTCTCTCTTTTCTGCTTCTACATAATTATAAAACTGTTTACCTTTTTAATTACTTTCATTAACTTTCCATTAAGGTAGGGGATGACCTTTCAAAGTTTGCACAAGGGCGGTTTATATACACAAGGCAGTCCTTACGTTTGGTATTATCCTCATTTGTGTGTAATCGTGGTAGATCTTAGAATGTCATACCGTGGATTTATGAAGTTATTTGCATTTCACTTACGTTATTTTTTCGATGTTTAAAAATTTTCTGACATAACAGAGGTTCAATTTTCGCCAATGGCCATACGACTCAGGATCACTACCGGTTCTCCTGAGTCGCGTGCGAACCTCCGACCGAGAGGGTCGTGCGCCCCTTTGAAGTGCTGTCTAACAGATCAAAAATCCGCTCTCCACAGTACCAGATTATGTCGCCTCAAGTGTTTACAAAACTCACAATGGCTGTAGTTCCGAATAGCCCCGGTAGCCGATCGGCATGGGCTTTGGAGGGAGGAGAGGGGGAAGGGAGAAAACCCCAAATATAAAATGGTATCCACATCAGACCAGTAGTTCCGGAGATATTAATTAATAACTTTCGCAGAATACATAGAATGTTGCCTATACAGACGTGACTAACACAACCATCCCCGCTGTAGAAACCGTGGTCGCCAAGCGTCAAGCAGCCGATGACACAGTACGGGGTCTCGACCTGGGTATCTACAGGGTGTCCTATATGTATAAAGCGCATTATTTTGTAAACTGTGGTTCACGTTTACATTAATCTCGTCGTTTTACTCGTTTTGATATGCTGAATACGAATATGATTTTGGTTTTTAATGGAAATAACAAGCTGTCGAAATATTCGCAAACAACCTTACACAGAATTTTACCCAATAATGTAAGGCATATGTAAGGCGAATTTACCAGTTATACATATACGAACAGAAGGTAACATTTTGTTCGTCTACGAATATCAAACCGTAGTAGGTTAGGTTAGGTTGTATTCTCCGTGGCGGGGGTGCCGGCCTAAAACACAAGAATAATTACTTTAAAAAATAATGCTAAATACAATGATACACTGATCACAACTGAATGAGACACCCTATAGATACTCAGGTTGAGACCCCCTACTGTGTCATCGGCTACTTGACACTCGACAACCACGATTTCTACAGCGGGGATGGTTGTGTTAGTCATGTCTGTATAGGCAGAATTCTATGTATTCTGCGAAAGTTTTTAATTAATATCTCCGAAATTACTGATCTGATGTGGATACCGTTTTACATTTGCAGTCTCCCCCCCCCCCCCCCCCCCGGGGCTATTCGGAACTATATCCCTCGCAATTATATTATTTCATGGCGGGGAAACGCGATTAAACGAAAAAATTGGTGACAGTGAGTGTAAGGTGAAGGGGGTCACCCCCTCCCCTGAACAAGGTAAAATAGCTGTGGTCAAAAACAAGGTAGGGAAGCCAACAAAAAACGATGAATCCATTCACATCAGTTTCGAAAAGATCGTGAAATTCATCAACAATGGAAACAACAAGGGAAGAACCACTCCAGATACAATCGAAATAAAGAAACTGCTTCAGCAAAAGCAAACTAAAAAATCAAAGATCAAGCCAGTCTTTGCGAAAAAAATCAACAGCGAGAAGACAACGGAAAAAATGAAAACGAAAAAAGCGGAGCAACAAGGAAAGCAGAACTCCGGAGGTCCGTCTAACCAGAGCAAGGACCACCAAACAGCCGAACTACAGAAAACTATAGCAATGCTGAATGAAATAATACAGAAAATCGTCAAAGAGCTTAAAGAGGAAAATGCGAAAAACGCAAACTTCGCTGGAAAACTCACGGAAAATACAATGGAGACGGAACCATACCCCATTATTGTTTCCCCAAGTGACATCGGCCGCACAAATACTCGACAAGGACCGGCAACGGATACGACCAAGACCAAACGGCTACGTTCGGCCGCAAGCATCGAGGAAACAGAACCAGGTAGCCCTCCGGGGCTGACCACATCGCGACTTCGGACCGGATCCCCAACTTCAAGCACCCCAGGCAGAAGGACAACAAACACCATAGGTACGACAATCCGGCAGCAGAGCCCACCACAGACGACGACAGCCAACATACTTGCGCCTCCCCCGATAACATCCCAAACCAAAGCGTCCATAAACAGACCCCCAACGATTATCGTTGAGGATACCCAACAACAGGTATCCCACCATCTGGTAAAAGACACACTAAACATAAGTAACTTTAAAATCAAGTGCATCTCGGAGAAAAAACACCACCTACAAGTAGAAAAATTATCAGACTATAACGAAACAATAGAAACCTTCAAACAAAGAAACATAAAATTTTATACGTACACGCCAAAAGCCCTCAAACCGCAAAATATCTTGTTAAAAAGCCTTGATCCAAGTTTCTCCCCGGAGGAGATATTGCAGGAACTGAACCAAATCAACCTAAGAAACGTGCAAATAATAAAAATCGCCGACTTCGAAACCGCGAAATCCAAATGCGAAAACAGACAATTGCCATTATTCACAGTTCAAATAACGCCCGAAAGTGTCCTAAGTGTTGTCACCAAAACCAAACAATTATTGCACCAAGTCATCTCCTGGGAGAGACTGATCAAGCGAGACCCTATCACGTGCATGAAATGTCAGCGAGAGGGACACACGGCAGGAAACTGCAATCTAGATTACTGATGTCTAAAATGCGCCGACAGCCACGAGCCGGGACAATGTAAATTAGGGGAGAACGGAAAAGTAGACCCGGCCCGACTATACTGCGTCAGATGCAAGAACCACGGGCACCCAGCCTCATTTAGGGGTTGCGCCAAATACAAAGAATTTAAACAATGCGTTAAAGACCCAGCAACTAAAAAAAGGGAAAGCATAGCATAGAAACAACAACGGACACGAAGTAAAATAGAGAGTAGCGGCAGAAAGCCAAATTTAATTTACGCGAACGCCACCAAAATAAACCACAGAGTACAACAGAACACCAAACAAAGCGCAGACTTGAATAGGACCCAAAACACAACGCACACACCAACAAACACGCAACAAACCCACACACAGCCCCCTTTAGAAGCCCTATTTAACGACCTCAAAATGTTCATGTCAACGCAAATCAATAGGCTCAAATATAGAATAGACACAAACGCCCCCAAAATAGCAAACCTCCATAACGCCTACTACGGCACAAACACATACCATACTGAAACAGACATGCAAAGTATCCACGATGTATAACAACAGTAGCCTGAAAATAATCTCAGCAAACATAAACTCAATAGCTACTAACGAAAGAAGACACAACACACTCGATCTTATAAAAAAGAACAAACCGGACGTACTCCTTCTTAATGAGACAAAACTGGGCTGTAGTTCCGAATACGACCGGTCGCCGATTAAGATGAAATTTTGAGGGGTAGGGAGGAGGGTGGAGGGGACCCCAAAATATAAAGTGGTATCTTCGGCTTCCTATTAGTTTCCAAGGTATTAATTAAAAACTTTCGTACAATACATAGAATTTTTCCTATACAGACGCAACTAACACTACCGTCTTCGCTGTAGCAACCGTCATTGTCAAGTGTCGAACAACGCTCCAAACCTACATATATTAACTTCTGATATCCAACATGCGCTATACAAAAACATTAACGTAGCCGCATGCCTGATCAACATCGAAAAGGTTTTCAGTGCAGTTTGGATAAAGGGATTAATATACAAACTAATAAAAAAAAACTCTCCACCCCACCTAACAAAAATAATAGCGAACATGCTACACAACAAAAAATTCTACACGGAATGCAACGGACAAAAGTCGGACATAATACTCGAACTCTCAAACGGACTCCAGCAAAGTACGGTCATAACTTCAGTCCTTTTTAACTTTTACAACGCAGAACTCCCACATGGGAGTCCACTTCACGGACGACCTAGTCATATACACAGAAGGAAAAAACGCCAAAAAAATGGAGGAAGAACTCCAAAAACTATTCAACCAGATACAGGACAGTAGTCCTGGTAGTAACCAAATGTGGAAATTAAAAACAACTGGTGGCTGGAAACATGAAAATACCCCACGCCAATACGGTCAGGTACCTGGAAATGAACCTAGACGAACTACTCTGTTTTAACAAACACGTCAATACCCAACTGGACAAAGCAAAAAAAAACTTCCACACAAATAGCAAGATCTTTTACGCATTAAAACTAAGCACCAGAATCAAAACAATCTGCTACCTTCTACTAGTAAGACCCATCATCACGTACGGATGCCCAGTCTGGTACAACATAAGTCCCCCAGCAATGGAAAAAGTAAGAACATTTGAGCGAAAATGCCTCCGAGCGTGCACAGGACTATATCGAAGCGCGAAATCCAACTACAAACACCACGTTAGTATAAAAGAACTATGCAATACAGCCAAACTACCGCGCATAGACAATTTCATCATTCAGCTGACGAGAAACTACTTCGCAAAAATAAGAAATATCAAAACCAACAAATTCATAAACAGCTCCCTATACCCACAGGACGAATACCATCAGAAAACTCTCAAAACCGGATTCATTCCCCCAGAAGCATTCCTTTATCTCGATAAAACAAGAAGAATAATCGATCCTAACAACGTACCACTAATCTACCACATAACAACGTAATTCAAACGACAAAATAATACTATACGAACCACATATAAATAGCAAACACACTACGCAACGACTAGTCTATAACACAACGATACCAGAAACTAACGCAAACAACCTAAGCAGCCCAAACACAAAGATGTACTGGTGGTTAGACTAGAACCAACCAAAGAATAACCAAAGATAGGAAAAAGATCTAACATAAGACTGTAAATATGTAAATATTATAAATAAATATAAGCGAACCATATATGTATATATATGTATACACATATGCACATAGTATTAAGGAATGAGTGTAGTCAACCGGAGTGCGAGGATCAGGAATGAGAACATGAGTGTAAGGGTGCGAGAGTGAAACACTAGGGATATAAATAACCATAGGACATAAGACCTGCAGCGGCAGAGGTTCAAAAATTACTTCCAGCATCGCTTTTTTGACCCCGAAAGGGAATCTTTTTTGCGGCGGAAACCCTTGATATCTCAAAAAAAAACGTAGAAACATCCCAGTCGAACAAAAGCAAAAGTAAACGAGAAAAACCATGTTTTAATAAAAGAAAAGTATGATAGATGACGAGCGTCGCAGTAGTGATCATGCCACCAAAAAGAAAAAATGTAAAATCGCGACGGGACAACCGTAGATTATTCACTACACAAACAATGTAGATATTGTAAACATTGTTATGAATAAAGTGTTTATAAAAAAAAAGACTACCGGTTCTCGTTTGATCACCGAAGTCAAGCTGATTTCGGCGCGGGTAGTACATACTTGGATGGGTGACCACTTGGAAACTCCGCGTGCTGTTGGGTTTCCTTTTTTTTTCTTGAATTAAAAAATTTAATAACTTTATTTGATACAATTTTTTCCTATTTAATTTTAATTGTAGAAATCTTTGAATGTATTTTGATTTCACTATAAAAGTCAGCCTTCCGTATCTACGGTTTTAGCACCTGTGCTTCGAAATTTTTAGTTTTATAAATTTGAAAATGGAAACCCAGAATATAAATTGGGTGTAGTTGGTGTAAATGCGGGTTTATTAAAAATTGTTCGACAGCAGTTTTAACAACTAAAATTTTCTTTTATTATTACTTTGTTTAATATTTAGAATATCTTATCGTATTATATTTTATGAATTGAAATTTAGCATATTTATGTTTCTTACATGAATAGCATAACGCACAGGATTTGTTTTTATCTGCCATTTTCCGCAGTAAGTCTTTGGACGTAATATGTACCGTGGATACGGAAGCCTGATTGTATAGGTACAAAAAATGGATAAGTAACAACTGTGAAGAGTTCCATTATTTTAAACTAAACTAACATAAATCTGAATATTTTTATGAATTTGAAATACTACTAAGTAATGCAAGACTACCGATCACAAGAACGATTATCTGAATGATTGAAGTTATCATGACTTTTCGAAACGAATTCTTCAAATCAAAAGAAAAAGCATCGCTTGTAGAAATGTGTTTTTACGGAAGAAAGTGAGAATTGTAAAATATGTTGGTTATCTACTTTTCCACTATAAAACTTATCCCAAAAGCAATGTCTTCAATATCGGCTAAGGAATCAAAATAGAGAGCGGCACAAATTTTTCTGACGGCCCAACATCAACATTGGAAATTTTCCATTCGATCCGTTCTATTCATTTTTTCAAATTCAGTCAGACAATTTAAGTCACGATCGGCTTTGCATTGTTCATGGATATAATTCCAGAAATGATCCGGTAGTTTCTTGAAATACGTTGTTTTAAAGGTCATTCAGATGGATATTGATCCTGGATCCTAAATGGAATCGTTACATTTATATCCAAAGGTGAACCGAATGCCTGCATCAATGATAATACGCAGACGTGCCAAGATTCGAAATTCGTTTCGGTCGCTACATTTTCGTTGCAATATCCCTTCTCTCTACCTTGTCTGTCCGCTTTGTTCCCTTTGCTTGGATTTACATAGACCCTGGGTCAAGCTACAGATTACAAATCTAGATATCATCGCGGAATCCCACTAGCTTACCTATGCGAACGAACGAAATATTCGATTTCGTTCTAGCAACCATTCCTGTGATATTTCTGGACATTACCCTAGATTGCACAAATTTTCATATTTCTAAAGAATTCTTTAAAAAATTTCTTTATATAGTACCTATAAGAATTATAAAGGCCATAGGTATTATTTGGATAAATGTCTTTAAGTCTTAATAATTTTTTTAATTTAATTATTCCATCATTGCCAGGATTACTCATAATATTTTAAATATTGTCTGAAAAAGAGGTAACGTAGTCGCAAAACTTTCTCGCCGTTTATAATCACTTATAAACTATCCCTCCCCCTTGGTCAGAAGTTTTAAATATTTAATACCATAAATGCCCCATAGGTCTTCTAATTTCAAATTTCAAGCATTTTGAAACACATACGAAAAATTATATGCGTCGTTTGCATTTTCTGACGTTTCATGACTTTCTCAGTTACAAAAATAAAAAAGGAAAGTCGAATTTTGACTACCATACTTTCCTTTGTTATATATTATAATAAACGAGATAGTAAAATGCGACAAATATATCGTTATAATGGGATCAGAAAATAAGTGAAACATCAAGTCATATCGACCATTGCAAAAAGAAAATTTCAATTCGTTAAATATATGCACCCTCCACTTTACACAGCAGGGATCAGTGCAACAGATGACGACCTTGTTGAAAAACTATTTCCTGAACAATTGTAAACTCTATTATTAATATCACTTTTTACTCATTACATATAATGTAATTCATACTGTGTGTTAAGAAAAAGGCATTCAAGATTCATATGGTATATACAGAGGGTGGTCAAATTATCATATTCAAACGATTTGTCCTCAAAATATGCGAAAGTGGTAGCTTTAATAAACTTAACAATGTATGAATATTATTGTTACTTCATACATTTATTAACTACAACGTTTGACAACATTGTGAGTAATATGTTAACAGATAAATCTCATTTTATGAAAAAAGGTGGGTGGGTGCTAATGCATGTCAAGAATTGTATGTTTTGGGCCTGTGTTAGTGGGTGGAAAAAAGCCTCCAAAACTCGAAGAAGTAGCCACAGTATGAATTGAAAGTATGCTACGCCGAATTAAAGCCGTCATAAAAGCTAAAGGCGGAGTAACAAATTATCGAATAACTTCATTCTTTCTAGAATATAGTCTTCAATCTATGTAAAAGTGTCTAATCTGTACTTTTAAATAGATTTATTATTATTGAAGAATAATATTTTAATATTACAATAAAGACATTTATTCTATCCAGTCGCTTAAATATACAAAATATAAAATGTTTTGTTTGAATATAATAATTCGACCACCCTCTATGTATAATGCGTATCATTCTGATTAAAAAAGCCTTAAATGTACATTGAAAACTCAACTATTTCCTAGATATTATCACTTTTTTTATGTTAGAATCATGGCTTGTACTAGTCAAATAGTTTTTACTGGCTTCTACATATCGCATGCAATGTATTCATCAATGTTTCTAAACCGCTTTCTGAATACATATCTTCATTCAAATCTTACACACACTTTCTAACAAGAGATTTAGTCGACAAAATCGACTGTTGTGTCCAATCGATAATTGAGGTGCCTGTTTGAGGATTAGATAGTTGCAAAGTCACATAAAAAAATAATCGGAAACAGTTAAGTCCAACGAATTTTAACTTTTTTTTGACGTTCCGATTCCCACTAGGTGATTCATATAGTGTTTTGTACGCTTATTACGAATCTGCAAACTATTTTGCTCCTATACGTAGAGTTTTTGAGAAATTTGATTTTGAAAAAAAGAACCTATTTTTCAAATTTAAACAAATTGTCTGACGTAATTATAAAACATATTGAAATTCTATTTACACTAAAAGATTCTGTAGACTTTCCTGAATACAACGATACCTATCTTTAATACATTATAAATGTTTAAATATGTTTAAACGATCATTAAATGCGGAGGGACTCTGATTTGGCACCAGTTTTTTAGGATATTTTTCAATTTATCTGAAAAGATAGAGATCCAGCGTAAAATCAAATTATACCACGCGATAGAGCTTATTGAAAAAGCAGATCTTGAAAAAACACGTCCATTTTTTTATCAAACCAGAAAGCGAAATAGCTTTGCGGGAGACGAAGTATGTATCGACAGTGCTCGGCGTCAGGACGGTTGCCGGCGTCTCGTCTAATACAGTTGATTTAAACGGTAATAAGTATAGGCGGAAATAATAGCGGTGTTACGTTGCGACGTACGCATGTGTGTGCGACGACGCAACATAAAAGGGATAAAAGAAATTAGAGCAGAATTATAATTAGAAGATTGTAATCTACTGTTAGTTCCTTTCCCGATTTTGCGCAATGGATTAGGTCTTCGCTACCACCAGTCCTAAGCATGTATAACACGGTTGAACGTCCTTTACGCTTAAGAGAAATTAAAAGACGAAAAACGTGATATTAATTTTTCCGTTGGGTTCGTCAGTGCTCTGGGTCCCGTACGGGTCCCTCCTTGAAACTGTATGCGGTTGGTATGCGTGATTTTATAATTGGGTGAAGGTGGTTGTGTTTGAAATGAATGTTGAAACGGTTTAAATTCTGAAACTGGTATAATTGCAGAAATGATTTGAACTTTACAAGAATGGTCAATAGAAAGGTTTAATAAAGTTTGACTGAACTTAAGAAATTAGCAAAATTAAGAAATAACCAATTCCACGTATAGATTTTCATAAAACTAACAAGGGTAAAGATGCTTAATGAATAATTAACAAAATAACGATCCGCGGTAACAAATACACTTTGAGACACAATGAGACGCAATTAAATATGTTTGATCTAAAGAAAATATGCGCACGAATTCGATTATTTCGTTCCTCGTTTTAATTGAGAGAATGCGGAAGTCGTACCGCGAGGGAAACGTCTTGAACAGAGACACTCTCG
Source organism: Osmia bicornis bicornis (assembly GCF_907164935.1). Classification (NCBI taxonomy): domain Eukaryota; kingdom Metazoa; phylum Arthropoda; class Insecta; order Hymenoptera; family Megachilidae; genus Osmia; species Osmia bicornis. The sequence goes on along the minus strand of NC_060222.1, from coordinate 7,732,251 downwards.
GAACCCGTACCCAGATAGCACCGTACATCCCAGGGACGTCCGTTTCATGTCCAGATTATGTCCGAACGTCCAACGTCCATTTTGAACATCCTTGGGATGTCCACAAAACGTATATTTCGTATGTCCTAGGAACGTCCGTCTTGAAAGTCCTACGGACGTCCGTGGGGCCAACGTATCGTATGTCCTAGGAACGTCCGTCTTGAAAGTCCTACGGACATAGATGTGACGTATGTCCAAAATAGGGTAGAATGACCCGTACGTCGCCTGCGCGGCGAGAACGACCGAAGTTTGGGGCCTGCTGTTTTATGACAAGGCCTAAACAGAAAACAGATCCCGGGCGCTGACAAACGATTGGCGGAATTTCCAACTTGGGAATATGACGAGCCACCATCGACACTTTTTCGTGAAACGTTGTTGCGACAAGACGTATAGCGAGTCTCCGTACACTTTGAGTGTGAATTTCAAGCGTTGACGATCGTCATATTACGAGTGAATATTAGTATTTCTTACTGGGGTTTATAGTGTGTTGACGAGTTTTTCTGCCATCTCAGGTAAGTGTCACTTTTTTCTTAATTAACTTAATTCCTTAATTTTTCTTAATAATAGGTAATTATGCCTTTTTTGAGACGACAACACATATGTTATTCGTATATGATGCATACCGATTTTTTATTTTTCTTTATGAAATGGTTGTGCGTACAATTCTATGTATATATATATGAAAAACATGTAGTCGGTATCCATCATATGTTATTTTTTATATTTATTTGTTTCGAATTGAATATATTATTCAACTGAATTTCTGTTGTTTAGACGCAGCACAAACATCAAAAGTCCATACAGTCTTGGCTAAGGAGAGCTGCGGAACGCAACAAGATCATTGTAAAAGATTTGTAGTAGAAATAATAAAATAAATAATAGATATGTAATAAAAATAAAGATTATAAAAAAAAGTACAGAAAACGTTTTGTAATTTTAAATGCTCGGAAAACATTCCTTATATGGCTTTCAAGACGTTAATATAGCGTTCTGCAACGTTTTGTAAACGTTCACACAACGTACAGAGAATGTTACTTTAGGACGTTCAGAAAACATCCTGAGAATGTACGCACAGGACGTCCCCTGGACGTTCCACTTTTTAACAAGCACCTTCCTAGGATCTTTAAAGGACATAACCAGGACTTATAAGGGACATATGGATGTTAACGGGACATTCTCCGTACGTCCGAAACGTCCAGTATGGACGTTCGATGGACATACATGAAATGTTTCTGTGCTATCTGGGGTAGGCTTTACAGATCGCCCGTTTTGCCAAAAATATAGCCGTCGTGCGAGTCGGAAGTAAATGGATCGACTTACCAGAAGGATGTATAAAGAATGCAAGAAAATAATTATTCGCTCGATTCGACGTTTGAATTACGCTTGTGAATCTGGAACACCAAAGTAGAGATGAAGATTTTCGTTAATCACGCACTTGTCGCGGTTGACTAATTGAATTTAACGAGTACAAAACCTTTAACGAGAGACAAGTTCTACGACAATTCACGATTCACGATTTTAAAAGATTGAATGTACGCGAGAAATGAAGCTAATATGAAGAATTTACGCGAACAACGGGTTAAAATCGAAAGAGAAAAAGGTAGAATTTTAAGAATGTGAAAATTTAACGTGCGCGTCACTGAGTCTTTATCCCGAAATCGGTAATTTACACCTTCACGACACTCTGCCTCGCTACGCGGAGGACTTTGCCGAGCAGAAATTACGCGATATTCTAAGATAACTCTGTCTCTCGGACGCACGGGCTCCCGTCACGTACCTATACGATTGATCAACCAAGAGTGAAATTTTTCGATCGCGATCATCACCTGAAGGACTCGTCGCGCGATCGACGTCCTGCGTGGGGACGTTTCGACAAATCGGGATGCGTGACGGTGTTATTTAAAGCTTACAATATTAATAAAAATTATATTAGTACATGTCTACGTATTGATATGCGATACAGATTGCATCTTATAAAAGCTTCAGATTATAAAGTTATACCACATATGCATACCTAACATACACGTGAAATATAATTGCGCCAATCAGGTTACTAGAATCGGAAATTAATTTATACATTTATTATATTCCTTATCATCTGTATCGCATATTAATACATAGATATGTACTAATATAATTTTTATTAATATTGTAAGCTTTAAATAACTGTATTAATGCCTAGTATACATGGTAAACGCTAGATATCGTAGTGGATATTAACCGTACATCCATATCTGGTATGACCGCGACCCGGCGTATGTGCGCGATACATATTTAATTTTAAAATATGCAAAAATGTAGAAGGCAAACATAGCATGTAATACATCAATGGATTCAGAAACAAATTTATGTTCTTTTTTGTTATTATGTAAATTGTGATTACTCTTAAAATAATGTTATAAACAAATTTTTTTACAAAATTTATGACCAGCTGTTATATGTTCATAAAAAACCATGAAACTTTTCCTTCGAAAGTTTTCTTCTATCTATGATAGTTTCCGAGGTAGCCTATTGTAACCGAAACTTTAGGGGGTCGTTTCACTCCCTAAATATGAAAACGGGCAAACATAGAAAAATACATATACCTTATTTTTTGGCCCTTTAAAACATATCCAAAAATCAAAACAATCGGAGGCGGACACCTAAAAACCCTTCCTTGTTAGTCAAAATTCAATGAAATTCCCCATAATTAATCAGAACCAGTTGCAAATGCATGAAAAGCATGTTTCTGAGCAAATTGAGATAAGTCATGAAGAATCAGAAATGAAGAAACGTCAAGTCCCTCCTCTCTGTTGACATCTTGACGTCAAAATAGCGTCACGTTGTCGGCTTTTCTAACCAATTTCGTTAATTGCATCGTTAATTTGATTTTGCCAGTCGAAACCATGTCATCGGACGAATCCTTGGATTGCCAGGATCACGAAATGGGACAATCTAATGTGGATGAGACTCTGAAAAATGGGTCTGCAAGGAATGAATTTGATAACAGGCCTTCAGCTCGACTCGGTGATTGTCATCGGGATTCCCGAGGATTTTGCCTCGAGGTCAACTTCACTAACTTAGTTAACATATTACATCATAATACACTTCAAGGAAATACGCCAGCCAACTATTTCACCTTCACACCTATGAAAATCCGATACGTCACGAATTAAAACTATTCTTTCCTTTTTCTTTGAATAAAAATCATTTGTTTTCTTATTTTGTTTCACGTGTTTCTAACATTTATAAGGGTTGTGATGTTGTGTGAATGTTGCTTAGTTGAGTTTGCAGTCATAGTCATACCTTGTGTATGAAGTCACTCTAGGTTATAAAGAGGTCACCGTGAAGAAACGGATTTTGACTTTCCCAATCAAGAAAAGAGCGACATTTTTTTCTTTCGAACATTTTGCAGGTTAGAATATCAGCATCTGAAAATTTTGGAATCTTAGAACCTGAGTTTTAGAATTTTAAAATTTTCGAAAGATCGGCCTGGTCTTTATTTAGTTACGGGAATGTAAGTACCCCAAAATGTGAAAATTTTATCTTTAATAGAGAAACTGAATATTTCTATAAACAGAGTAATCAAAATGTTTGATTAAAAATTAGTTACTTTTGCCTACATAGTAAAATAGCTAACGAGTTTTGTATTAACTCCTTACAACTCGTTGGTAAAATAAGTAGCATCGTTTCAAATGCCGTAGCCATATCGATTCGTTTCATCTTTGCGTGCTGATTTTTGTTTCCTCGTTTTCCCAGTTTAATAGGCACCAGACTAGGTGCCTCTTTAGAAAGGAGAAAACGAGCTCGCAATTTTTTACGTCAGTTCTTCACAAACTTTCTAGGTTTAATAGATTCCCATTTTATAGTTTTCGCTTAAGCAGAAATTGAAACTACACCTTAATTAATTTTTTTTCCTGATTGGTTTTATCGTCGTTCATCAAAAGGTACGCAGTTAAAGTAAGGATAGTCTTGCTCGTAACTATTATACTTCCTTCTATAAAGGCGAAAATTCCCGCCAGCTTCCTTGTACATTAAACACGAATACGAAGCATGAACATAGAATTTCTAAATCAAATCTGCGGGAGAGTTAATGTTAACCAGTATCGTAACTTTCATTTCATGAACACTAAAACCAATTTTTAACATGTTGAATGCCTGGGATCACTGGTGACTTGCATCAAAAATTAGCTGTACTTCAAGAATTAAAGGCAAACAATAGAAAAGAATTTATTTCAAATAGTATTGCTATTATGTGTGCTAATGATTTAAGGTAATCAATACAAAATTTAAAACAGAATTTTAATATTATAAGAATGTGTGGGTACCCGAGCTTTGGATGGGGTCGGGCGGAATCGCAAAAGTTTGTCCAATACATACATTTTTTCGGGTCATAAGACTCGAAATTCAATTCGAGAGTCAAAACTGCAGTGGGGACATGAATTTTCAAACTTACCTTAAATTTTTAAATTTGAAAGGGGTGTGATATGTAATTGTGTTTCGGGTTCCAAGTGGAGTTGAATCCCGAAATTAAGGATAACCAAACAAATTTATCTATTGGAGAAACTTTCGAAATCCCGCCTGAAACGACCCGAAATTCGATTAGCCGTACACCCTTAGAAAATTAATTATTCCTATTCTTAATAATTAATGCTCCAACATATCTTCAGGTACGTTTATTACATAAAAAATTTTATTTTGTTTACATCAATTAAATATATAAGATGTAATTTTCTATTTTTTAAATGATATTCTACTGTACCGTATTATTATGAGCTATTTTACAATGCCGAATTAAAGAGAGGTCTAAAAAAGCCTCGTCATAAGTTTCCCATTTATTATGCCTAAAAAACATTAAACAACATTTGTTTACTATTGCCCTGTTTTCTTATGTTATTTAATTTTATTGAATTAATTGGATATGAATTTCAATTTTTGAAACAAGTTTATCAATCAATGAGGCGCTCGAAGGTTTGATTGCCTTAGGGCCTCAGGTATCTCAACCCGTTGCTGCTATTTTATAACTCAATAAAAACTGCTGAAAAAATATCTGTGCTCATTTTGTTAAAAAACGAAAATATCCTATTCAATATATTCTGAAATTTATCTCAATTCAATTCAAGTTCAATCTTTCGAATAATGAATATAAAAGAATATTAAGGTTCAAAGAAAAATTCTTTCGAAGCATTACATTTTTAATTCAAGGTTAGTAATCAAAGGTACAATATATACATATAATATGACTTTGATAAAATACAATTCATTAAAATGTCTGAAGTATATGAACTTCTTTTTGTGTAATAGCAAAATCCAATTTTCCGCAATTAAATGGCTGGCTTCTCTGCATTAGATACGTTGCCTCGCTTTCATGCGGTCTCCATTCAATCTCCTCACTCGAAGGATTTCTCTTGATGTTATATCTAAAGATTTTGAAATCTGCATCCCAAGGATTTTACCGTCCTCTTTCACTGGATAAATCATCAAGCTTGCGTAGGAATTAATGTATTTTATAGGATTCCTTTCACGTAAGAGACCTTTTAGCAATTTTAGACTCGGTTCAGCAAAGAATCTTAACTGATATTTACAGGTGTCCTGTGGCTTATAACAAGATCTGTGACCCCTTTCTATGAGTGCATGTTACAAGGAGAGTCATTGATTATTTTTAGAGATACTCTTGGATAACAGTCAATGTTTTGTTATCGATGCAACAGAAATTTCAATAACGATTATATTACATCTTGAAAGCAATTTCCTGTTTTCTTAACCTATTAACAGTCAACAGGAACGGCACTGGCGCCTCTAGTAAAATAGCAGTAAAACACAGAAAAGCAATTTACGTTTTTCGGATACGATTCTGAGGGAAATGCATAATAATTTAAGACACGAGTAGATAAAGGTGTCGTCTCATAAACTGACAAGTCAATTGTTCTTTCCAAAAAGTTAATAATACCTACTAATGATTCTCAGTTAGCTGGTTAATAGTACTATACTTATACATACATATATGAAATTAGTACTTTTTCTGGGTGAATTTGTAGAAAAGGCCTCCGCCGATTTCAGTGGTTTTTGAATATATTTTTCTTCTAACCTATATATTTAACTCCTTGAGTGTCCGAGATAGTTGCGAAAAAAAATCGTTGCAGCTAAAGTGTATTTTGCCTATACGTATGCGTTTGTAGTTCCTGTAAACAACGGCATTGGACCCAGCAACCCCCTGGTATAATGGGAGAATTTATCAATTAAACTTAACACATTTCAAACATTTTGAATTGCATGACCAGCCGCCTAATGACGGCCGGACTATTAATTTAATAAGAGGAAAATGTTAATCAAAATGTGGATTCCTATAATATATTTAACCTCCTTAGTGGATTAAGTTAAAATAGGTTAAGTTAAATGAATATTTCGGCCACCATGAGACGACCAGCTACGGAAGTCGAAATTCAAAATTATTGAAACCAGTTAAGTTTCATTTTTAAGCTCACTTGTTATAGGGATGGTAGCCGAGCTACGTGGTGCTATTGACAGAAACAGTAGATAATATTGAGGGACGCTTTTTAACGCACACACAGCCACGGACGTATACGTACATTCGAAATTCAGTCGAAATTCAATGTATTGTAGTAGCACTCACGGCTTTTCGCAAATATTTCGGAAACTAAGCGAGTCCGACATACAGGTTAAACGAAAAAAGTTGCTTAACATTATTTAATGTTGTTAGATGTTATGGTACATCCATATTGTCTGCGATAACTAAAGGATGACGGACGCACATAGGAGTGTCTCCTCTCCTTTTGTTATTCAGTCACGTGGGGAGAGAAAACCGGTGGGCAAGCAGATCACGCAGTAATGTATAAGACAAAAGAGAAAGCATCACGCACGTTTGTAAAGATAAAAATACTATTATATTAAATATATCAGCTTACTTGTTAATATAAAGTCTATTCAATGATCGTTCCAAGCAATTCCATAAATCCTGTCAAACGTTATTTAAAATAAGCGCCTTTTCTACTAGTTTACTCTTTTTCTGTTATTAGATGATGCTTGAAAAATGTGAGGAAAAACATGATAATATATTTCATATTTCATAAATTTCACTACATTGCCTAGTGCAGTTAAAAAAATGAAATATGCGAAATATAGACATTTCATTTGTAAAGCTAATGCACTGAATACAATTTTCCTTACATTTAAGTATTAGATCTCTATATCGTGTAACGCCGGGTCAAGGGAATATCTAAGGAGGATTACAGCCCCGAATCCTACTTTCTAGGAGGCCTCCTTCTAAGCCTTCCATTAACTGTGTCAAAAAAAACTGACTAAAACATTTTCTCTGTTGCCTTTCTTCTTTACAGTTTAATGTTATTTAGTTTTATTTAGAATACGTTTTAATTTTTTAACCAAATTTGTCAATCAAGGGTGCCCTCTAAAGTTTGATATCCCTGGCCCACAGAAATCTTAATCCGATCCTGAAATCGTGGTATTAAAGTTATGATTTAACATGACCTTGTATCTATATGTCGTATCAGATCCAGAGCATCTGTTTTACAAGAAATATAAGTAATTATTATCATAGTCTGTTATCTAGCTTTAAAAGCATATCTTGTATATGGGAAACAAGAGAGCATTAATAAAAAAAAAATTAAATCTAGAACTTGAAAACAAAACGATTTTATTTATTTTAAATATTTATACGAATTTTTAGTTTACTTTTCATAATATTGATTTAACTGTAGGTATCTCATCGATTTTATAAAACTGTTAGTTGTAGTGTAATTTCTATTATATACATATATTCATTTTGCGATTAATTAACCAACTTAATGGTTTTAATTTCTCTGATTAATAATAATTTTAATAAACTATATTTCAACGATATTACAATCGCCGAGACGCGTTTCTATTTGCAAGGTTTGCAAACTGTTCTAAATCACTTAGATATTAATTTGTGACAATAACTTTATCCATTTACGCTATAGTGCAGTATGATGTAATTGAATAAGTGAATCAAAATAATAGAATCATACATGACAGTTTTCGTCATACGTATTAGCATATGACCTCTGTTGTTATTAAATTTCTAGTTCTCATGAAATCTTGAAAATCATTCCAACTATGTAATTAAATATTTATGTGTGTTACATGCAAAGCGTGAAATGAAGGCAATATATAAATTACTTACACAATGTACAATTACCTAAACTGCTTTAAACAAACGTAAATGTAATATATACTTTTTTAAAATTGTATAACTCAACATAATCTAGTACTATTCCAATCAATTAAGAACGAATTAGTTTTTTTATGAATGGAGGCGTAAGAAAAAAATTAATTCAAGGTTAATTAATTCAAATGTTAGGTTAAGTTAGGTTATATGTTTTTTAAATACACCCTAACCAAATCTATTACTATTCTATATCATTTCAATCAATCCTGAAAGAATTAGCATTTTTAAGAAAAGGAGTGCGACGTAGTATTGTAAAAATTAATTCAGTTTAAGTTGTGTTAAGTTAGGTTATATTTTAAAATGACAATTGGATCGATGCTTTGACTAATGAAAATTCGTGTTGATACTTTGCCTAATTATAAATCAACAACGTATACGTTTTCTCGGCAAACTATAAAATATATTTTATTTCATAAATTGTCGGGTTAGATTAACTTTAAAAATATATACATTGCCGAATTTAACACTTTGCCTGTACTATACGCATTTTTGATATATGTACATTTGGGGAAAGGTACTCAAATTCAGCCACTAATTTATACCTTTCTTAATATTTACGTTAAAATTAATTTCTCAATGTCAAAATATATTTTGTCCTTAATTACCTAAAAATTAACTTTATCGGAATTTATGTGAAAAATTACAAAACATTTATAAATTTAATAAAAAAGACTAGAAATTATGATTGTGAAAAAGAGCTTCAAATTAGAACCCTCTTGTTCTTTCAAATTGAAATCCTTCCAATACAAATGATTATGCGTGAAATAAATTAAAACTAACTTAAATTAGGTAATGGAATGATTTATTTCAACAGAATTATATTTGGGAATACGAAAACAGTTTTTAACTTATTCGCATCATTCAATACTTATCGTAGTATATGTACCTATAGCAGATAAACTGACAAATGAATTATTTTTCTTTTGCTTATTGCAATAATTTTTGTATAAAAATTATGTAAATAACAGCAATAACCAGTGTTATTGTTAACACCTAAAGTTTGGAAAAGTTTAATTTCCATTCAAACTTGATAATTTGAATATCAAACTTATCGCTTGAAGAGCGAGGCCTTTTTTTTTTACGTGGAGGAAATCTTCAAAAGACTTCAAAAGCCCTCCTGGGGAGGGGCCGGGGATAGTGTTGGATTTCAACCCACTAAAACCTCCACGGTGGCCTGCATTGGGGCTGTAGGGAGAGCCCCGGGACCTCTGAAGAACACACCGGGCCCCCCGCCCCCAGCCATGGCGCACTGGCGCCCCTGCCGCGGGGGAGGATCCAGCCTCTGACCCTTCCCAGTGTGCTACTCTCCGTCGACATTGGAGGCCACAGCCGATGACGGCACTCCTCGGGCCGCGTGCAAAGAAGACCGGGGCCCTAGCTCCGGCCGCCTGTGGCCGTGCGATCGATGTTGGTCCTCCTCTTCTGGGGGAGACGGATACCCCCCCCCCTTCTCGTAAATCTTCTCCGGGGGAGCCGATGTTCACCCATCCTCTTCAACCCCGTTTGCTCTCTTCCGGCCCCGCTCCGCCATCTCCTACAGAGCGATGATGCACTCGAAAAAGTCCGCCATCGCCCTCCGCTGAGTCTCGCCGACGAGCATTTACTTAACCTTAACCAATGCCGCTGGCGTGAAGAACGAAGCCTGGATCAACTGTGACCAAAACTTACAAAATATAGAAATACACGCCTCTTTTAAACAAAAACGTTTCACACATTGGAAGAATAATTTCTAGAACACTGTAAAATTTTTAAAATGAAAATAATATGAAATACAAAATTACATTAAAATTATGGCTCTCCCCATGGTCCGCCGTCTAAGGGTTAATAAAGAAAAGAAGAAAAGAAAATACATTCCTTTATTTGTTAAATGAACGACTGTCTGTATTTAATTGTACGGTATTGACCGACGTTAAAATTAATTAATTTTAAAATGATTTGCTATAAAGTGAATTTTTATTTTTGTTAGTATATCGTTAACTCGATTTGTTTACGTTCAAACGTCAATTACACAAATTTCCTGTTTTTTTGAATATGATCGAAATAAATGACGCTGGGAAAATTGGTCGGGATATATGAGATTGGTATTGGTGTTATTCAGTTATGCAACTGCGCGTTACACGTTGAATACATCAAATTGATTTTTAACCGTTCAATCACTGCAGTAGCAATTTAACTTTTTTATTCAGTTAGAAAACCCGATTCATTAAATGATTTTTGCTATTGCTGTTTAATTAAATTTCGGTTTGTGTGAGATGTATCAAGATATATTACGTGTACCTTTCTTTTATTGAATTTAGTATTTATTTTCATCAAAATTATCTTCTACTCAGGCTCAAATGTAATAATTTTTGTTCTGTATTGTAGTAGTGACGTAAATCAAAAAGTCAATATCGAACGAGGCACTGTGTATAAGCATCTGATATTTACCTCATGCATTTTTATAATTTTATCCCATAATTTTTAACGTGATCTGAGTTAAAATATCGGCAAAACAATACTATCGCAACAATAGAAATTTTTTTTTTCAATGAAACTTGTACCAGCTTATTTGTCATATTTTTCTGATAAAAACAAGACCAAATTCGACATACTTTGAATTATATTTACTTAATTACTTAAAATATAATGTAAATAAATACATTAATGCAAGTCATTTCATGTTTAATCTTGTTTTAATTAGAAAAACCTTACAGTTACATTAGTGAAAGTTTTATTTAGCAAAAATAAAAAATAAAACAATTTTATTGTTAAATTAATATTGTCTCACCGATATGTTTTTCTCGGTTCTTTTAATTCTCAGGCCTCTTTTTCTGTCGCTCTTTGTCCTTTGAAAAGACTTTTGTTCCATAAATTGTTCGTGTTGTTATTATACCGTTGTTGTTATCCACATGGGACACTACAGCGTAACGCATAAAATAATTTTTAACAAAAAAAAAATCCGACTTCGAAATGCACTAAAAAGTATAAAATAATTTCTATTTCATTTATATCTGTATTCCATAGCTATTAATACAATCTACTTAATCGTTAAATAGGATACTAAATATATTTCAACCTTTTCGGAGGCGGCGCAAAATTAAAAGTACCTGACTATACGATCCTGCCAATAACGATTTGATTGCGGTATGGCAAACTTGGTAATTAATAAGTCGTAAGAAAACATATTCGAAACGTTATAGATACGGCAGAAAACATTTGTAATTATAGCGATTGTATCAGAAGTTGGTAGCACTTCTGATGTACATGTATACTGCATTTCACGAGAGGCCATACTTAACTTACGCAACTCACTAGGTCTAGGGAGATTTTTAATAACGTGTGAGATTTCCTTCTACAGCTTGCTTCTTAATTTGCGATCATATAAATAGTAGACAGAAATATATTACGTACGATAATTGATAAGCGATGATGATATGGTAAAGATACACGATATAATGAAATTCCTATTATTTTTCAAAGAAAAAATTATATGTTTAATTTTGCGCCGCCTCCGAAAAGGTTGAAATATATTTAGTATCCTATTTAACGATTAAGTAGATTGTATTAATAGCTGTGGAATACAGATATAAATGAAATAGAAATTATTTTATACTTTTTAGTGCATTTCGAAGTCGGATTTTTTTTTTGTTAAAAATTATTTTATTTCACACTTTTTAGTGGAACGAGCAGTATTTGAAGGATACCGTATTAGCAACCAATTGATAAAGAAACTGACGAAGTTTACTTACAGGGACAACTTTGAAAAATCGCGATCGGTATATTCCTTGGAGGGTAACCCTAAAGAATAGGCTTTTTATTATAATAACAATAGTTATTAACAATAAGAAGTTACATAAATTTTGGGAAATGGAATCATCGTGGAATGATCTACGAAATGTGAAAACTTTCATCGCAATCGGTGCATTCCTTGAACCAGAACGTATTTTGCAATAATGAAAACCGTTCGGAATAAAAAAATGCGAAATGTTTTTATAACGGGACCAATCGGAAGACATATCCTGCAAGACGCAAAAGATTTCATTCCAATTGGTCCATTCATCTCGGAGTAATCGGTGAATAAGGCCAGGAAAAAAAAAATATACTGATCGAATTGAGTATCCTCCTCCTTTTTGAAGGCGGATAAAAAATTAGGGGATCGAACGTAATAACATATCCTATGTTAGCGTGTTATGGCACTTAACATCTTATTGCAAAATTACTCATCTAGTGGATATTCGCTATTTTCACTAGTGTAACAAGATAGGGACCCGCATGGGCCAGAATTTCTTAAAAATGTGAACCAGTCCTGTTACCGTGCTACAATCATAAGATTCTAAAATTCCTTGATACAGAAATTCCATAATTTTAAAATATGAAAATTTAAAATTTATAAAATTTTAGAGTTTTAATATTTAAAATTTCCATAACTAAAAACTTCGAAAATTTAAAATTTCCAAAATTCCATCATTTGGTAATTCCAGATTTTTTAAATTTTAATGAATTCTTAAATTTTTAAGGAACCAGATCCGGCCCTTAAAAAAATCCCAGTTACGCCAATGGCTAATAAATTTTCACATTATTGACAATAGGTGGGTGAATATACTAAATTATTTCTTTAAACATCTTCAATTACAATGCAATCAACTTAAATAAAATTACATAAAAAGCTGTTCTGTGTTAATTAAATAAAAAGGAATTACATTAAAATATTAGTTTTGAATTTTTGTAGGCCTACACCGTATTGCGAAGTAGCATCCACATATGATGTATTAATTCAATCCTAGAGAATTCATACTGCAACATTTCAGTATCCAATTTCATTCATTAATTTAATTATTCTGTATTAAGTTCCAGCATAAACGCAATTCCCAGAGTTCATTTTCAATGTGATACAGTTACATAATTTAATTAATATCAACGATGCTGAAACGTGAACAGTTAAAGCTATTACGAATGTAAACCAGTTAAACGGCCACTGAGTTGCATGAATTCGAGAAATTTATATGTAAGCACATAATCTCGGCATCTGAGACGATGTCTTATCGTTAGTCTTTGTCAAACTTGAACGTTATCAAACAGTCCGTTATTCACCCAACTGTAAAAACAACTCCTTTCATTCATTTGTTTCATAATGCACATATTGGTAATTTAAAATAACTAACTTTGAAATATTAAATACTATAAAATTCAAATAAAATAATATTTTAAATAGCAATCGAAATTTCAGCAAAGTAATTTTATTTTAATCATCTGTAGTATAAAATGTAGTTATTTTATCTGCCAAAATTTTGCTTCTCATTTAAAATATTATTTTACCTGAATTTTGTAGCATCGAACATGTTAAATAGTATTTAAAATGTAAATAAATATTAGTGCTATTTAAAAATACAATTATGTTCTATTTTATTTGAATTTTAAAACTGCTTACGATTCTTAAGTCACAGTTAAACACTTTTTTGCTTCTGAAATGCTTTATCTAAAATGAAGTGTTATCTTCTTGATGAGATAATAAAAAATAAACACGCGTTACGGACAGTGCTGGCTACCTACATATTAAGCAAAAAGTATTTGGAAGATTAACTGAAATACTGTTATTTAATTGTAACAGCATTTACAGATTTATTTTATTTAGCAATTATATATACCAGTATATTCAAAATATTTATTTGAAATATATGAATAGGTGTTATCAAATGGAATAATTATTTCTTAAGGATATATCAAAAATGAAACTTTTTCTTAAAATTCAACCCTTTCGACCCTGATGGGATACATACTTCCCAGTAAATGTTTTTGACCTTCTATTTGGGAAATATATGTTACATGTGTGGATTATTTTACATTTCTTTTTATTTCAGGGTATTAGACTATATAGTACTCTTTTTAATAGACAACTGGGGTAGCTATTAGTGATCTTGTCCGCCTTAATGTGCTTTCATGTTTACATAAGCATTTAATATACTTTAACCATTAAAAATTATGGTATTCTTCTTTGTGGCATATACATTAATAGTTTAGTTTAATTAAAAAAGAACAATATTCATTTTATTTATTATTTGAGTATGAAAGAACATTAATACAGACAGATTTCATAATAGGAACAAGTACCCTATGACAGTAAATACCATAGTAATATACAGGCTAATCTTTATTTAAAGAATAACAGGAAAAGTAAAATCCAACTAGAAAAACGTTGGTTCGAAAGGGTTAAGGTCGCGTCAACTCTTTGATTATTATCGACAACTATATTAGTTGATCCATATTTCATAAGAGAACTTTAATCTGTATATGAGTTTAAACGGTTCTTGAAGATTTTCTTCTTTTTTAAATATTTCTTTGATGTTATTAGGAGCTTGGAGTTCGTTGTTGGTGTTTTCCATGATTTTGCAATTAGCTAGAATGTGTCTAGTGGTTAATCTTTGTTGCCAGTGTTCGCACAACGGGAGGGGGGTGGGTGATTTGTTTAGAATGTAAGTACTTGGGAGTAACCATGAATATGTTCAATAATTTTATTAAAATTTTATTTTATTTTTCAATTTTACACGCAACAATATTTGAAAATACTTATTTATTATATATGAGCTGGAATTATTAATTTAAATAATATTTTCTTTCGGATTTCTTTGAAATGATCTTTTTGGGTCAAAGATAAGCCATTCCGAGAAAGGAACATTCCACAAATTACAGAAGTTAGATTACGAGAAGCTATGAATTTTGAATTAATATGATAACAGACACAAACGCGGAGTATAATTAATAAGGCAAAACTTTTTCTGTTGATTTTTGTATATGTACGTATTCTCAGTATGATAAAGAAGTGCAGTATGTTTTCACCGCTATTTGTGCTACATATTTAATATAGGTTTTTTATTCATATTATTTTATAAAAAGATGAAGATTCTTTTGTATTTCATAAAGTATTCTTCAGAGAAAAAATAACTTCTTCAATCATTGATTACAAGCTTCAATTTATAAAAAATATAATTTTTCTGTGTGTATGTACAGAAACCTGGTATGCTGGTAGACCTTGACCCCCTCAGTAACCACCTGCAATATTATTTGGTGTAGATTCTTTTAGTTCCCGAGATATGAACATCCAAAGTTGGAATTTCGGCTTAGTCAAAATTCAATGAAATTCCCCATAACTAGTCAGAACCAGTTGCAAATGCATAAAAAGCATGTTTCTGAGCAAATGGAGACAAGTCATGAAGAATCCGAAATGAAGAAACGATCCCTCCAAGTCCCTCCTCTCTGTTGTGATATCTTGACGTCAAAATTAGAGGTGTGCAAGTACTCGATTTATTCGAGTACTCGAATTTCGAGTCAAACAATGATCGGTCGGTCCAGCCGAGTCGAGCGCTTGAATTTGCCGAATTACTCGAAATCGACGAACTGTTTGAAACAAAAGCGAGCTACTCGAAAAAATCGAACTACTCGAATATTCGAGCTGTCGTAAAACTTCGATTTACTTGAAGATGGATTTTCAGCTCGAATATTCGAGTAGTTCGATTTTTTCGAGTAGCTCGCTTTTGTTTCAAACAGTTCGTCGATTTCGAGTAATTCGGCAAATTCAAGCGCTCGGCTCGGCTTGTAACAACTCTAGTCTAAACAGCGTCACGTTGTCAGCTTTTCTAACGAATTTCGTTAATTGCATCGGTAATTTGATTTTGCCAGTCCAAATCATGTCATCGGACGAATCTTTGGATGGCCAGGATCACGAAATGGGACAATCTAATGTGGATGAGACTCTGAAAAATGGGTCTGCAAGGAATGAATTTGGATACAGGCCTTCAGCTCGACTCGGTGATTGTCATTAGGATTCCTGAACTTTTTGCCTCGAGGTCAACTTCACTAATTTAGTTAACATATTACATCATAATGCATTTCAAGGAAATACGCCAGCCAACTATTTCACCTTCCCACCTATGTATGAAAATCCGATACGTCCCGAATTAAAACTATTCATTCCTTTTTCTTTGAATAAAAATCATTTGTTTTCTTATTTTGTTTCATGTGTTTCTAACATTTATAAGGGTTTTGATGTTTTGTGAATGTTGCTTAAGTTGAGTTTGCAGTCATAGTCATACCTTGGGTATGAAGTCACTCTAGGTTATTAAGAAGTCACCGTGAAGAAACGGATTTTGACTTTCCCAATCAAGAGAAGAGCGACTTTTTTTCTTTTGGAAATTTTGCTGGTTTTGAATTTATATTATTATTGTATATAGTTGTATATGCTTTGAATTATTGGGAAATTTTAAATAAGATAAATATTTTCAAATCCACTCCGCAGTAGTATCCAAAGCTGAACACATATTAATAGATTTTTCAAAATCATATAATATTTTAGTAATAGATATGCCACAAAAATAACAATTTTGACGTTTTAACGTAATTCATTCAAGATTAACGAAAGATTCGGACTTTTGATGAACCAGAATATTTTTTAATTAATAAATTATAGTGCTTTAACAACCACTTGGCCATGTTTTATGTTCTCAAGAATATTAAAACTCACAAAACATAGAAAATTTATGTTTTTTAACAATTATCCATATTTGTATAGAATGCAGTGTCATATATTATCCTTTTTTATGTAGATTTTTCAAGTAAAAATTCATTAGGTTTTTACGAAATATAGGCGCAAGTTGTCACTAATAATTGGAAAATGCGTCATATATTTTGGATTTAAATTACGTATTATTAAAAAGAAAAGTAGTGGATTACTCATTGGAATTTAAAATATATAAAAAAATGCAATATTCTCAAAAATCACTAAGGGAATTCTTTTTTGATTGATTCCGATAAATAACGTAACAACACCAAATGTATAAAATGTTTCAAAAACAGTGTATGACCTGAAAAAATAAATTGAAAATTCTTTTACCATTTTGTAATTTGCTGCTTCCTTTTTGAGATATAAAAAGTTTAAAGTCAATTTTCTAATTTGTAATTGTTTATACACAGCAAAGTAATTTTTCGTTTGTTTTAATGTGGAGAATTTGTATTTTTCGGATTGTACACAATTTTTAGGACATCCTGTATAAATAAGATGGTGCTGTGATCTGTTATCAATATCCCTAAAATAACAACAATTCGCATCTCTCTCGGTGTGCCATCTCCTTCGTAATTACCTTATCAAAGGATACGTAACGCCTTCGCCATTAGTGGAAAAAATATTTTTATTTGCTTAGATCATAAATTGATTTCATTACTCTCAATTAATAAATATAATAAATTACTTTAAACTCACAAAATTTTCAAATTCTTTAAAAATATAAAAAACAGAATAATTACTAAATTTTCTAAATTGTTAATTGTAAGATTATTTACATTTGAAATATATAAATATAATTGATCCTGAGAACAATAAATCATTTAAAATAATAAATTATTTTTTCCTACGTATAAAATACCATTTGATACACGTAATTATTTGATCATAGAAAATAATAGTTCAACTTACGTAAAGTGTTTCAAAATCAATTATTTCATGTGAAATTTCTTATTCATTATTGAAGTAAGAAATACCCACCTCTAGCTCGCGTAAAGATCAATATTTCCTGAATATTTAGAACATGATTAATGCCTAATTACCATTTAACACCTTAGCAGCAATGTCTTTAGTCATTACTGTCCCCAGAAGTATTTATCTGCCTAGTATTCAACCAATGATTCTCTCTTCTTATTTGGCAACGAAGATTGTTGTAACATTATTGACAATATTAAATTTAAAAACATGACAAATTAAAATTTGAATGGAAAAAAGCTACTTATGTAGGTGGCGGGATATTTCAAACGTCTTTATTTAGATGTGCTTTGCACAATTTAGCTGCACAAGTTAGATTAGGTTAATTTTCTTGACAGCCTGTCAAGATGATGCTCGTTTTCACGGACTAATCAGATTACATATGGAAGTCAATATAGCGTCAAATTAACCTCGAAAGTACGCTAAAAACGTTTAGTTTTACATACGTATAACCTTTGAACGGATGGATATTTAAAGTTAAAACTTGTATTTTCAAACTTTTTTCGTCAAACGCTATCAAAATATATAAAAAAGTCAATAATTTTGTGCGGCTTAAAGTAAAGTGCAATTTTTTGTGTATTATTTTGTAAAAATATGATATCGATATGAATTCCGATTTCCCGCCCATCCGTGTAGACATGCTCGAGAAAAATAACAATGTAGGAAAAGGGGCTCCACATACATATACATATAGGTCTGTGCCCCCTCCCCAATACTTACGTGTAAACGTTTACGCGGAAATATTTGAATTAATTTTTACTTTCTTATTCATATTTTTCAGTTACATACATTAAATTATATTATTTCTCTTTCTAAATTACTATTAGTATTAACATCATCAAAATTAAGACTTTCTGCTTCTTTTACATCGCCGTTTTCCGTATGTAAGCATAATCTGATTGCGAGTGTATATGTATAACTTGCTTCAAATTTCAGGAATCACAATTAATACTCTTAAATAACTAATATAAAAAAAAATTAAAATTATAAATACTATTAATATGAAGTAATTAGTTAAAAACTTAAATAAAGGACGAACATTCGTAACTCCTATTACAATACAACATACCATAATAGCTACGGTTATTTTTATTCAAATTTAATCTATTGACCCTTTCAATAAAGAAAATTTGAACGGCAATTGTTTAAAGAATGATGAGGAAATCGTGAATGCTATTAAAGTATCAATATCGTGCACTAAATAATTTTAATCCAGGATACCAGATAATAGATTATTCAAATTTATTATTGATGATAATTAAAAATGAAAGGTGCATTGTGAATGTTGCACAACGCGAATGCAGTATGGCTATTTTAACCGGTTTCAGAAATTATTATTATTAGTTTTGTTACTTGTTAATTACTAGCGAATATTATTCAAAATAATGGACAGTTCTACTTCAGAATCGAACAGAAAACGTTAAATCTGACACCGGCTTTTTTAATATTCTAAACAAGGTAAACAATCAATAATTAAACAAGGCTAATGCAACTCGTTACGTTAATGTAGAGCGAACAGTAAATTCCATTAGCAACTGTGGCTCAAGAAATCACATAATTAAATCATGAACGGAAGCTAAATCGCTTCGCAACTTTGTCTCTTCTCTCGTTTTCGTGGAATGATAGCATGGCCGCGACTCTGTTTCTTGCTGAAATCAGGAGAATAAGGATTTCGTCGGGAAATATAAAGAGACTGGCTTAGCCTCCGCTTGACCCGCTTACGTTAACTCGCCCCATTCACTGCCGAGTTTCTCGAGTACTTTGCAAACTTTAGCGCGTTCGTGGATAGCTTATAAGTATAAGTAAGTGAGCGAGTGAGTATGTGTACCCTGGTTATGTAAAGTATTCACCCTGACGGGATACTTAAGACGAGGATCTTTCATGTTGCAGATTTACCCAGGTTCGGTAAACCGTTGAACAATCTGACGGTCTCAGTGGGTCGTGAAGCCATTTTCACCTGCATCGTGGAAAATCTTGGCCCGTACAAGGTGAGACGTGTTTCTTACATTCGACAGTACTTACGTATTCGGCAGTCCATACACTGCACATGGAATATAATTTCATAATCGTTCTAAATTTTTTCTAAAATTACCCTCAGGACCGGATTAAGATGTCTGCTACCCGGAACTATCAAACCTTTGAAGATTAATAAACTTGATTTAACAATTGAAATTTATTTTAAATGAAATTAAATAATATTTAATCATAAAGAAAAAGAGCTATAGTAAATAAAATTTTACTCAATATATTTTGGCATAGTAAATGGACGGATTATAACGGGGCCCAGGGTTGTAATGCTCCTTAATCCGGCGCTGAATGTCCCTAACTAGTAAGGTGAATTTTAAGGAACAAACGACAATCAAATGTCTGTTTAATTTTTTATTAAAGAATATTTTTAACTTATAAAGTTTATTTATTATTTTAGAAGAATCATATTTTTATTCAATAATTAACTGGCTAAATAAAATAATTCGGGTATGCCAGACCTCATATTACCAATTAATAGCTAGACATACGTACTTTCCAAAATACAAAAAAACACGAATTTTCGTGAAATTGAACAGTCGTCCAAAATAATTGATTGACCATTTATTTTTTTCTGCAAAATCATTCATTTTAATACATTAATAAAATGATACAGATTCATATAACAACCCAATATATACCAACACTATGAAATAAAAGGATACATTATATTATTAAACAGATGAACAAATAATTTAAAAAAATTGTTTAGTGAAGCTTTGTGTCAAACATACCAGTTATAATAATTTAATTAATTTTTCGTTGATCTTAAAGTTAATCACCAGGAGTGGGCAGGTATTCTTACCGGATATTGGATCTTTTGACAATCGCATAGAAAACTGCACTGTTAAATTGATAAACACTATCGGGGTCAAGGTATTAAATGCCACGACTTTATGTTCTCACAAGATTTAATATAGACGCCGCTTACAAGTACAGTTGGAGACTGTTCGTAAAAGAGATGATCGCTCCGCGTTTTCCGCTGCCTTTATATGTCATCACGGAAAGGCGTTACTCGTTAGAAACTCCGAGGGTGGAGCTTCTTCGGCAACATCCTGATTTTTGTCAGGGGAAGTTACAGAGTCCAATGTGGTAACCACGTGCAAGAAAACTAATTCTAAAGCCGTAACGGGACATGGCTGGCAGCATTTATGGCAGGGTAGCCTATTCTGCTACGTGCGTGCAAAAATATAAAATAATTTTGCCAGCTCACAGACCCCAGGGCAGGCTTAATTGCCTATACCTAAACATCTGTAAGCAATCAATGTTAACTCCACCAATGCTCCATGTGCCACCACAACACTTTTCCTTCAATTAATTTACTAGCATTTTACAGACCTCAAGGTCCCTGATTAAGTTAAAACAGTTGGGATAAGATTATGTAGTCAGTTTCTAATCTTCGGTCGTGTCTTCTCATAAAAGATTTCAACGCTCATAATATAGCGTGAAATTGCACAAATAACAATGTTAATGGTGAAAGACTATTCAATAGTTTGCTAGGTCATAATATTTTTCTTCATAATTCAGATACCATTACACGTTTTGATTATTATAACAATAGCAAGTTCAATATCGACCTGGTCTTCACCACTTCGGATTTGGTTGAAAAAACTCATGTTGACATCTTGGACGATACTCGTGGATCTGATCACTGTCTCATTGATATAAAAATTAACGCCGAAAAATCTAATCATATTTACAACAAAATAACAAATAGATTGTCGTAGAAAAAAAATGAATTGGATCAACTATCAAAAGACTATGTCAGAAAGCTTCTCCTTGTTTTTGGCACCAAATTTTGATAATCTGGATTGTGTAGAGAAGTATAGTTTCCTTATCAGAAGGACGGTTAGTTGTAATAACATTGTCCAACAGTGAATTTGTGTTCCGATTCCCACTAGGTGATTCTTATAGTGTTTTGTACGTTTATTACGAATCTGCAAACTGTTTTGCTCCTATACGTAGAGTTGTTGATAAATTTGATTTTGAAAAAAAAATATATTTTTCAGATGTTAACAAATTTTTTGACGTAATTATAAAAGATATTGAAATTCTATTTACACTAAAAGATTCTGTAGACTTTCCTGAATACAACAATATCTATCTTTAATACATTATAAATGTTTAAATATGTTTAAACGATCATTGAACGCGGAGGGACCCCAATTTGGCACCAATTTTTTAGGATATTTTTCAATTTATCTGAAAAAGTAGAGGTCCAGCGTAAAATCGAATTATACCACGCGATAGAGCAGATTTTTATCTCGAGAAAACACTCGGAGAAAGTTGCAACATCGATTTTTTTATCAAGCCAGAAAGCGAAATATATAATAGCTTCGCGGGAGACGAAGTACCGACAGTGGTGCTCCGCGTTAAGACGGTTGCTCAGCGTCCCACCTATATTATCGTTAAAGCAAATTGGTAATCTACGGAAAAAACCTATCAAAATGACTTATCGCTCTTTCAAAAGAAAAAAAAATTGTCCAAAATGTTATACGGTAACGCTTCCCCCAAAACAAGATTTTTATGCAAAAAAATGCATTTTCACAAAGTTCCCCAAACTTTGGTCAATTTTAAGTGTCATATTCGCAATTAACAGGTCCAAAAACATAAAGATAGACTAATTTCATACATTTATATGAAAAGTGGCAAATTTTGGCAACTTTTGGACATCGTTCTTTGCTTATTGCTACCGACTCTCTTAGCATAATTAAATTTTTACAAAAACCAATCTTTCATTTTAGCATTAATAGCCATCTTTTCGAAATTAAAACTAAATATGCTATCTTTGCTTCTAACAATAATAATCAAAATTTTATCAAATTCATTTGGACGCCAGCCCACTCTAGAATTATTAGTAACAAAATAGTGGATTCCCTTGCAAGAGAAGCTACAAAGGAAATGCCTACCTCAGATATCAAGGTTCCGTTTACTGACTTATTTTGCGATCTCGTCCCAGTAAATGTCTCTGACCGTCTGTAAGATAATATTTGTCAGATATGTGCATTATATTAAACTTTTTTTTATCTATTTTGACTGTATGCTATTATGTTTAATTGGAAACTGTTGACAATAAACAGCATAGTGTTACGTCGCAACTCAGGAAGGCAAGTAAAACTACACGGTATCACTTCCACACGCGTTCGTTTTATTAAATTAATAATTGAATTTCGGACAATGGTTCAAATCTCGCACAAGAACTAACTATTATTAAGCAATAATAATCGTCGGATTCTTACGTTTCTATGTGTCATCAGTTTCTGGGCTGCCGTACCGTGGGAATAGGGAATGCAGGGTGTTATCTCTGCTAGTCAAGCTAGCAGAGGTTCTCGCCTAACAATAGTAACGACAATCTTAATTTAAGCAATAAAAAGTAAAAAATAAAATCCGAATATAAAATACTCGGGTCTAAAGGGTTAAAAGTGTATAAACTTATTTAGCGGAAAAAATTTGATTTGTACAGACAGCGGACGACAGAAAATTTTTTCCCTTGCATGCTGTATATTACTGAACAATTCCGCTACAATAATCTCCAAAAGAAACTTTACAAAGATCAAGCGAACAGAAAAGAAAGGAGATAGTACAAATCGATAGAAGCCACAATAAACAGTACAAATAAATTCGAGAGCAAGAATTCCGCAAGAATTCGTATCCAATGCGTATCTCAGCAACTCCATTTAAGTAGAAATAAAATCCCATCGGGTGTGAGTTCAGCAGTTTGTTAAGTGGATCCTGACCCCTTCTTCCTTGCCCCCACTAACACTTTTATCCGTTTATTCCTTTTTATTCCTTTTTATTCCTTATATTTTTCTTCTTCTTCCTGTAGAATTTAAGCACCCTCCCCCCCTTCGCGAGACGACCCTTTCGTTTCACTAACCCTTTTATCCGACCCCTCTTCCGTCGCAAGGATACGCGGTACAGTTTGGTGGATAGAATCGTTCTCGCAGTAGGAATAATTTTTACCCAATAAAAACTCGTAAGATTTGCTTTATGGGTGTGCACGTGCGGGTAAGCACACCGGTCTAGAATCGATGCATTATTTTTACGTTCGCAGCCAACGACATCTCGCCGGAAATGAAAATGTCGAGGTATGCTGACCGCTGCTGATACCCGGTCTGGGGGAAAAAAGGAAAATAAAAGCGAGTGCCACTTTACTGGCACAAAGAACTCCACTTTCAATAATCGACACGATGCCTGCGGTAAAATTAACGTTTTCCACCGGCGCACTCGCTTCTCTGCGGTGTTCTTTGAAATTTGAAGCGGCATTGTATCGGGTCACGTCGATACGAATTCAATTAGTTTGATAAAGTAATTATCAAAGTTAAAATTGTTGTGAAAGGACCTCGGATCGAAACTATATTTGTTCGCGCAATAATAACAGGAAAGGAGTCACGTGAAAGTAACGCGCCCCCTGAAGTATATCTTGTGTAAATACTTGAAAGTTAATCACTGCCTTAAAATGGTAATTGATGTACTTGCAACTAGAAAGTTAATTTTGATCACATTATTAGCTATTCGACACGTTCGTGTCACCTCAATTTTCTTCTGAAGAAGACTCTGTTGTTAGGGTAACTACATCAATTTCTAAAGTAATCAAAAGTCACTTAATTGTTCTTAAGGTAATATATTGCTATGCAGTAGGCTTTTAAGCATCTTATCTTAAATGCATTGAAAACGTAACTTTCTCTATTAACAGTTCGTTTACACGTCGAAACTTGCCGAAATTCGACGCTTAGAAAATATATTCCTCAAGTAATATAACAATCGAGGAAGTTTCAAAAACGAAGACAACAACACTTTTACATTAGTGTAAGTAGGATTTTATTCTGGGGTGAGTCAGGTCTCTAGAAAATTCAGAAATTTTAGATACGAAGTTTTGCAATTTTTTAATTCTGAAAGGGTATAGTAGAATAAGATGGTCAAAAGTGCCCTTGAGCCGATTTTATTCAACAATGCACCATTTTATAGCTTATAATAAAAATCCATTGTACACCAAGTTTCAGCCTTGTATCTCAACCGGGAAGGTAGTTACAGGGTCAGTAAAAAAAATGGTTTCTGCCATATTTTTCCTATTTAATGGTATTCAAAAAATCTGAAAAAAATTGAGGACACCAGTCATGCTAATATCGAACTACTATAAAAATGAAAATCTAATGTCTTGAAAGCTTCTACCCGAAATCTCCATTTTTCGACTATTTCTTGCGTTTTTGATTTTCCACGCCTAGGATTTGCAACCGAAAAATCTGAAAAAATTCACAATAATAAAGAAACATGGCTAAAATATTCTAGAATTTTTTCAGATTTTTTGAATGCCATTAAATAGGGAAAATATGGCAAAAACCACTTTTTCTTTCTTATCCTATAACTACCCTCCCGGTTGAGATACAGGGTTGAAACTTGATGTATGTAAAATAGTTTTTTATTATAAGCTATAAAATGGTGCATTGCTGAATAAAATCGGCTCAAGGGCACTTTTGACCATTTTATCCTGCTATACCCTTTAATCTATTCAGAGACGAATTTTTTAAAGTGAGAAAGATGATTCAATTCTTCACTTGACTACTTTTTTTTATTTGATATTGACAGCAATTCAGTAAGTAAAACAAACTCGGAAAAGCAATAAATATGCAAGAAAAAAAATAGAATAATTTTAATTTAAAACAAATTAAACGTACACACATGTGTCAGTGTTCTTGAAGAGATTAATTCCATTACCAATGTTTTGGTAATCTGCAATCTTGGGATTCTGAAATTTTGAAAATCTGGAATCTTTAAATTCTGAAATCCTTTGTTAGAATGGTCTGATCTACATCGATTAATCATAACTATAACTTTGCGTGGAAGATTTTTGTTTGATAACCATGGCTGAACACTGTTTCCAAGATAATACCGAAAGAATTCTTTTGCCTTTGTTTGTCCCTGCCGCTGAATGAATTCCTTGGTACTCGAGTTGCATTCTCTTTTAAAAGATTCTCGATAGTCGGTAAAAGGGATGTGGATTCAGTTTTCACTTTGCTCTGTGGTACCTAATTTAGCTAAATCGTTAGCTTCGTCATTGTCCTCAATACCTGTGTGTGAGGGAATCCAAAAAAAACTCTATAGAGCTGTCGTTAGAGGGTTTTTGTTTAAATTCAAAGTATTTTTTTTTAATTTCAAGA
Organism: Osmia bicornis bicornis; assembly: GCF_907164935.1. Lineage (NCBI taxonomy): Eukaryota > Metazoa > Arthropoda > Insecta > Hymenoptera > Megachilidae > Osmia > Osmia bicornis. Next base: position 7,706,318 of record NC_060222.1, on the reverse strand, counting down.
ATGTAAAGGTTTGTTGTTACATCCACCTTTAAACCTTGGAGGTAGAGAAGGGCACTGAGCGAGTCAGTGAGAGTTTTAAAATTATAATAATCGGCATTAAGGAGAGCATTGTTGAAGACAATATGTACATTCAACAGTGAGGACAGAAGCTTGGAGATGGTATACTTCTTTTAATCGAAATATTCACTAAATACAACTTGAAGTTGTAGAATTTCCAAATTTTTGAATTCTGGAGTCTTTTAATTATAGAAGTTCTAAAATTTTTAAATCTTATGATTATATATAGTAAGGAAACTAGTCTACAGTGTGAGGGGGTGGGGAAAACCCCCCGGCCATTACCTAGTTAAGCCAATGTATCTTTATCGTACCAATTTATTATTTACTATTAATTGTAATCTGCTTGATTATACATATCAGATTCATGTACGTTACAATTTGTCAACAAAATCAAAGCAGGAGAAAAGGTGCATACTACGTCACTGACAATTTTCTGTTATACGAATGTCGAGATTTTGCAAGTCACGATGTACCATTGAGAAATGAAAAATGAGAAACGAGGAAACTTTAAACGATACGATTATGTATTTAATACAGTAAAAATTCTCTCGGTGCTAATCTTACGAACCCCGACAAATTTCGAGGGCTCCAACTTCAATTAGGTTTAGAGTCGTAAAAATACGCGACGGTTAGGTCAGGGGCGTTTCTATCTCACTACCGCTTCTGCGGGAAGTAATTTCAACTCTTTAATGAAATTTTAAAATTTCCAGCCGACTTCGGATAATGTGCAAACTGTTACGCTTCACAATTCCGTTGTTTAATTTTCTAAAATTTTACTTGAATCACAGAATGTATTAATAGCAACAGCTTCAAGTTCATTTCAATATTTCAAAAATATTTTAGAATTCAAAAGTTTCGTAATTTCGTAATTTTAAAGTTTCGAAATTTTTAAATTCAAAGGTTCCGAAACCCTAGAATGCAGATTCTAAAATTTTACTTTTTCAAAATTCTAAAAGCTCAGATTTAGAGAATTCTAAAACTTCGAAATTCCAGAATTTAGAACACTAAACTTTTAGAATTTTAAAATTTAAAAACTTCATAATTGAAAAATTTCAAAGTTCCAAAATTCGTAACTTCAGAGGTACAAAATTCCAAAAGTCAAAAATTTTAGATGTTCGGAACTCAAAAATTTCTAAATTTCTAAAACACTTGGCCCGCTCCAGAAATAATCCTAGTTATGCTAGTGGTGATGCAAGTGACATTTTTATTTATTTTTTGCTTTTATTTCCAACATCATATTTTAGGACTTTACCAATCATTTTTCTTTTAAATTAAAAAATTTCAAAAAGTGTAATTTCCATCTTTTTGATTGAAATTACCATGATGTACTTCATAAAGAACTTATCATTTATTTATTCACTATGAAGATTCTGTTTTTTAGATATGACTTCCAAAATTGGTGAAATGCAGAGGGGATTTAATTTTTTGAATTCTGTTCTAAAAATCTATAATTAATTGTATTGAAAATAATTGCAACGGCATTAATGGAATCAAAGTTTTAAATAGTATTAAAGAATACTGAATCACTCATTAAGCGTACGAGATAATGAACTAAAGTTCTTAATTTAATTAATTAAAATATATTACAGTGTTACGTCCGAATTATTTTCAATAATTCGACCGTAGCTAAGAGCTATTTCCATTTTCTTTCTGATAGTTTTGAATAGTTTGACCGTTAACATACCGAATTTGTGTACCTCGTCAGTGCGTACCACTTGGAAATAATCCCAGGCGGGACACACAAAGGAGGCTATAATTAGTTCGATTCAAATAATAAGAAGTCAACCTTCCTTAGGACGATTGCCTCGTCGAAACCGCGTAGCAATAAACATATAGAAATTCGAACCTGCTAAGGTTAAGGAGAAATATTATCAACATCTTTCATTTATTTAAAATGGAATTAATCGGGTTAATTAAGCGTCCTATTAAATTAATAAATTAAATGAAACTGATATTGAGAAGAAAATTCTCTCTGTATCAGTCTTCCAATATTACTGATTTGATTGAGTTCGATTTGAACGAAATATAGAGCAAGTTGTTTTGCAGTATAAGGTATACAGTTTCTAACTTTTACAATTAATAAAAAGAAATCAAATTGTTTAATCTGTGACTCTTTTGCCGGAGTGCACTCTATACAATGTCTCTTTATATATAATCTCCAAAATTCGTTAGGCGCCAGTCACTTTCGCGTGGCAATTGGAAAAGGGAAATGCGGGGGTTCTGTACACAAGAGAGGGGCTCGCGGCTCGACCGTAGCCGGCCGTCACACACTACGCGGGGGAGTACGTACGGAAGGGAAACTCTAGGGCTGGGAATCTCGGGGTGGAAGGTTCGAGGAAGGTTCTTTACGTTACGCGATCGAAAGGGTAAACGAGAAAAGGGGATCGTTAGGGGTGGGAGAAAGGGGTACGTAATATCGCGGTTTACAATTGCGCGGACGTAGAAGGTGGTCGTACACGGGCAGATTTTACAATAGTAATATAAAGGCTTACCGATACGTCGTCCCCCGTACTCACACATTCACACACAGTCTCGAAAATCGCAATTACTATTCGCCCTCGCTTACAAACTTTGATTCTTTGCCTTCGCATTCAAGATGCTAATTACCGGCTCGTCGTTTTCGTAGCGACGGCGCAGGGCATTTTGGGGAGGGGATACAAGTCGAGGATTGGGACTTTCTGCTGGAACGGGCGCTAATTGTGGCGAGGGATCTATCGATTTATGATTGGCCGGTTATCGGGATCGATAGGGCTGCCGGAGGTTCGTCGATGTTGGGTTGCTGGGTTCTGGGTTCTGGGTTCTGAGACCGCGGGACGCTCCTTCCGTGGAGGGTTCTTTTGTCGTGTCCTTTCGTCGCCTCTATCGGCCCGATACCGGCGGGTGGAAGAGGGAAGAAGGTTAGGGAAAGGGGTGTTACGGGGGCAGATGCGTTGTGAGCGAAAGCCAAGGGATCTTGGCAATTGTAACCGGGAGGCACTCGTGTCACCACGTTACAAATCATATTTAATATCGATAGGTAAATGAAATATTTAATACTTTATATTGGTTGCAGCCTTAAAAACTGTTACGCTATATTAGTAATTGTTAAATAAGTTGTCTGAGGTATGGAATATAAAGGACCCGTCTGAATTTTTTATAGAATATCAACTTCAGTGCTAAGCTATTTTCGTTAAAATACCAAACTAACAAAACATAGCGAAAAATACGTATAAAACTCACCTATTCACTTCAACCTTTCCCATATATGTATATTTTAATAACTAAATATTCTATAGAGTACTGTTGCGTTCCGAACAGGAATTTTTGCGAAATTTTTCTTCATTATTTTCTTTAGAGACCGGATGTGATTTTGATAGTACATGTAGTATTTTAAGGATCTGTTAGTTGGGTTGGGTCTGTAAGATATTTAAGCAGAGTTTTGTTGAATTTTGTTCAAGTAGCAAATAATACAAAAGACTGCCCTCACGTATAAAAATCAATTTTATAAATATTTTACGCTTGGATCAAAGTATTGATACACATTCGAAAACTTGTATTTCCATATTCTATTTTACAGAAATATCGTCTCCTATTACTTGAAACAAATGAAGAATGTCACGATAGTCATTTAAATTGATTTTGTGCCGATTTTACAAGTGAATTTTAAAATACATGAACATTTAAATCCTTTCGATTCGAGTTTTTTTTTAATTTGGTTCTTTTTATATTGCTTTTTTTTTACCACCTAAATAAAGATTATCCTGAAGATTGCTATGTTGTTTATTATCATAGTTGCCAATCAGAGATAGTAGTATATAGTCAAATAAACGAAAAATATAGATATGATAATGCAAATATCATGCCACAAAGGGTTAAAAATATTAATTGAGTCGTATATGTATTAGATTTAGTTCGATAGATTCACCCGGACGGTTCTGAGGTAAGTGCCATGCCGTTCCTCATGGTCCTCTTACCAGAAGATGCAAGATCTTCTCCACTCTGTGGCCAGATTCTTCCAGATCAACCTTATGTGCTTACACATGCCATGCAGCACCATGACTTCGGGTGATCGGCCACACGCGCGTTCCTTCGAAGATCGGCGATCGAATCCTCTATCGCCGATTCATAAACAAAACATCCGCGACTTTTAGAATTCGCCGCGCCTCGAGTATCAACTACTGCCGCGCCGGTCCAAGTCCGATGACAGACTATAGCTCGGGGTATCGATAGCCCAAAGAACCCTGAGAAGTCGGTGAAAATCCTTGAAAAACAGATCAAAGCCCCAAATGCATTGACCCTGCCACGTGTCAACTCTTGCACGCGTGCTGACGCTAACATATGTTTCAGTATTGTTGAAAGGATTGAAGCAATCATTTATAGAACATATATTGCAATTGCACATAGATATAGCACAAAGCAACTATCGCAGATTTTAGATGAAAATTGTTCCAAAAAAGTGATATAAGTAACAATTATATAATTCTTTATGTCCGTTCTTTTGTCTATCACTGCATCTTATAATTTCCAAGGTAGCCTGAAGGGTTCAAATTTTTAAAGAAAGATTTCTTCCATTAGATTTAAGTATCTGCCGATAAGAAAAGATACGTGTCTTTTATTTTTACCTTTTTGCAAACCTGCAAAGTTTCATGAAAATCTTGAAAAGATGGTCCAAGCACCTCGCTTGTTAGTAACCTACTGTCCGACCATTATCGGTGTTTTTTTCTTTATAAACTGCTTATGATTTTCTTCTACAAAAGAGATACTGTACCTTTTGTGGACATCAGAGCAAGAACAAGGTACTTGAAAAACGAAACAAAGGAATTCGAAGGAGGGGAAACTGCCTTAAATCTGGTTCACTTATTGATGCAGTTGTGATCAGGTAGATAGCTATACATATACAAAATTTTTAATCTTATTAATTTTAATAAACCAACTTTAATAAACCAATTTTAATAAGCTATCAAACATATTAAAAACATAATAACATGTATACACTTTAATTGAAGGTACAGTACATGATACTGTCTGTCAGTAAATAAAAATACTTTCCCAATGATAGTTTTATCAGAGTTTACTTAAATTAGAGTTTTTATCATACTAAATTGATTGTTGTCCATGTAATTTATATTCAAAGCAAGTTTGGTTAATACAGCAAGTACATACCTATACTTATTAACTGTTGAACAGTACAGCCTGGGTCAATTCAGCAAAAAGATTAATGCAGCATGATATAATACACATTATTATATAGGCTCCATAATAGGGTCAAATATCCTATGGCAATAAATAACATAGCAACGTGCAGGATAATCTTTATTTAGACAATAAAAAAAGGTAAAATTCAATTGGATAAAAGTTGAGTCGAAAGGGTTAAGATTGCATAATTATCTCTTTGGTTATTATCAGCGACCATAGTACGTAATTGATCTATGTTTATTTCATAAAAGAGCTTTAATCTGTATACGACTTCAATTGCTTCTGGAAAATTTTCTTGTTTTAAATATTTAATTGAAGTTGCTAGGAGCTTGGAGTTGATTTTTGGTGTTTTCCATGATTTTACAGTCTGCTAGAATGTGATTAGTAGTTCATGCTTATTGGCAGTATTCACACAATGAGAGGGAGGAGGGTGACTTTCTTAAAATGTACTTCAGAGTATATTATTTTTCAGAGTAAATATATTCAATATAATTAATCTGTTGATTAGAAATAACGTTTTATATTTCTAAACTTGCATTAATCATCTCAAATATTATTTTTCATGATTACTATGTAACCCTTGAACGGCGCAGCCTGGGTCAGTCATGACCCAAACTTACAAAACTTATACTAAGGTATTAAACTAAAGTTTAATTTTTAAACGAAAGGTTTTTACATATTCAAAGAATAATTTTTAAACGAGCAGCGTAAAATTTAGAAAATTAAAATAATATGAAATACAAAATTAGATTAAAATTATGACTCTCTGGATGGTCCGCCGTCCAAGCATTAATTGACATTACAATTAAAAAAAATTTTTAAGGTACAGTTAATCATTTTGAGTCGTAAACGGTCCAATTTACACCCCAAAACATTTTTGCTAAAGAAGTATCATTTATATATGTTGAATTTCTGATTAAAAAATATACGTATAACACTGTTTCCTGAAATAGGAATTCTCCAAATCTTAATTTTGACAATAGTAATATTAAAAGTAATTTAGAAAAAAAATAATATAATTTTTAATTGTTGAATATTATAAAATTTAGTATATAAGATATTGTTAGATTTTCGTGGGATGACCAAAATCTTTCCGTTTTCAATAACTTTATTAGTACACTAGTCTTACGTCTCTACGTACACGAGGCCTGTCTCTTGCCGACTCTCTGCTTAATTACTGTCCCCACTCACTCACATACATGCGCGCGGCACTCGCGCTTTTTCGCTCTCTTAGGCCTCGTTCGCAACGCTCACCTAACACATATAATCGTCTTTTTGTTACCTTTTTGGTGGTGTCCGTGAATCAGTGTTTCAAGGAACTCTCGAAACACGGTGACCTGAATTAATTTTCAAGGAGTGAGTTTGAGCATTGGGGATTATCAAAGGTGGAAAATGGGACGTTAACAAGATTATAAGACGCATTTAAAAAAATAAAATATATCACAGTATTTATTCAGTACGTTGGAAAGAGCATGAACGCAGTAGTTATTCGAAATTGATTTGATATTGACAAAAAATTTCCAGAAATAGATTGTTGGAATTCGACTCATAGAAACAGTAGATATTTCGTACAGACAGTCGTTAGAGATCGAAAAAACCCAGGTAAACAGCTGACGGTGTCACGATGTAGTGCGGCGGGTAATCTTACAAGGGAACATCGGGGACTGATACTCTCCGATTTTTATGAAACTTTGCGTAAATATTTATTAGACCTGTTTATGAAGATAACTGTAATTCGTTGGTGCCCGTTTTTCACTTTGAGGGAGACATCAACCCTTTTATCCGAACCGCCCTTTCTATATACGTGCTTATAAATTGTAAACAACAAAAGATATCAAAAAATAGTTGAAATAAAAGTTATACCGTTTCTTGAGGTCTATAAAACTGCGTGTAAGTTTTTGTTTTTTAAATCATCCTTTTTGCAAAATTGAATTCCCCCTCCCCTTCCGTTTTGAAAAACTTTTTTTTTTCAATCAATAAAAACGCCTATTTATTATGAATTCAACGATGTATTATAGTGCATAGTTGTTTTAATTATTCCGATGGAATTTTTGATTTAAGTTTTTTTATCTGTCTGTATTGACCGCTCACTCAACTTATACTTGCAACGTTGATAAGATTTTTGATAAGAACCATTTTTCCATTCGTTTTACATGTCATTTTCATAATTGCAAGATTAATTTCATCATCATATGATGAAGTACATTTATTTTATAGACTTTCTACAATATACAGAGTACTACGGTGTAGTAGTACAATTGAAAAGGCGGTTAATCTACATATGAAAATAAGCTGAAAATGTAGAGTAAGAGTTTTTCATATCAAAAACTCTTATAAAGAAACGATATAACTTTTATTTCAACTATTTTTTGATATCTTTGGTTGTTTACGATTTATAAGCACGTATATACAAAGGGCAGTTTGGATAAAAGGGTTGATATCTCCCTCAAAGTGAAAAACCGGCACCAACGAAGTACAGTTATCTTCATAAACAGGTCTAATAAATATTTATGCAAAGTTTCATCAAAATCGGAGTGCATCAGTCCCCGATGCTCCCTTGTTAGAAAAATAAAGTTACAGCTCTCATATAAGATAGATTATAACAACGACGGTATTTGAATTTGAGATTAAACGAATTACGAGATACGCACGTAAACGGTGTCGCTTTTATTTTCACTCGCTCGTGTTTTTCATTGTCAGCACTTGTAATAATAATTCGTGGATACGAGGTCCGGCAAACTATTTACAATCCTTCAAATGATCGTGTAAAAATATAATCTAGGAGGAGATGACTCTCAGGAATATTTCCACGTCTTTAGCGTGTGATTCGTAAGGGCACTGACTAGATCGGTGATAAATTATTGAGCAAGTGAAACTGAGGAAAGACCTGTGTGAGGGACCATGACCCGCTAACAGATTTCACTGTTGTCAAATACCAACAATTGTGATGAATTGTAAAAAGAATAATATACAGGGTGTTCGACAACAGGTGGGCAATATTTTAAGGGGTGATTCTAGGGATCAAAATAAAACGAAAATCAAGAATAACGAAATAGCGTTTACGGCTTTGGTTTCCAGTTATTAACGTTTAAAAATTCGAGTAAAAAGCGCCAGAAACCTGCAATCCGCTCAGCACCGACGACCGATCGTCAGGTCAGCAGGGGTCGGTACAGTCATAACCAAGAATCATTGAATAGTAAAAACTTACCTCGTGCTATTCTGTTTCTCGGTAGGGGAGACCGGGGACAAAAGTAACATTTTTCATGTTTGGCTTTATTACCAGTGAGTGTTAAGAGTGAATTTGAAAAAAGTTATACTTACATGTAGCCCATATATTCCTCTATAAATGCACACTGGTTCAAGTTCCATGTGAGCAATATATTAGGCAGCCATGAACGTTGTCCGTAGACATGACATAAGGAATTAGATACCAATGCAACACATGTTATACAAAGTTTTATCTTTATTGCAACAATCAATATAGCCTCTGAATAAATTATACATATAATATTATAGGAACTTTGTTAAGTTGTTATCAAAACTTATCCCAAAGACAAGTTTTAACTTTTAACAGCTTACATAAAACACGGTTATAAAGTCTACAAACAACTTATGAAATACCATTACGGCACAGATAAGTTTGCTCACCTTCAGTACAGTCTTCATGAGACCAACCCTTACATTTCGTGCGCTAAAACGTGTTACTTTCGTCCCCGAGACAACGTGTTACTTTTGTCCCGAACCACGTTTTTTAAGTTTGAAAATTAATAATTTGGAAAGTATATCGACGGTATCTAAATCGAAGATCTGGTTAGGTTAATGCACTATTTAAGAATACATAGACAGCTGTTTGCCTCAGAATCTCGGCATTGCCTATCGATTATTATAAAAAACTTAAAAGGAGAAAAACTTACTTGGTGGCTATCAAATCACAAATATTAGGTTAACAAAAGCAGTTCAGGCGGCAACCCGGCGTCGACTGACTATAAAGGCAGGGGGTATGACTGTGCCTCCCACTATAGTGATAAATCTTCCTGAGGACATTACATGTGGACCGAAGGGGGGGGGGGGGTTTGGGTGTTACTTTCATAAGGTGTTACTTTTGTTCCCGGTCTCCCCTACTGCAGTATTCGGCTTTCTCTTCTTGGTTATGACTGTACCTACCCCTGCTGACCTGATGTTCAGTCGTCGGTGTTAGGCAGATTGCAGGTTTTAGGCGCTTTTTATTCGAATTTTTAAACGTTAATTACTGGAAAAGAAAGCCGCAAACGCTATTTCGTCATTCTTGATTTTTGTCTTATTTTGATCCCTAGAATCACCCCTTAAATAATCTCCCATCTATTGTCGAACACCCTGTATATATATATGTATATATGTAATTTTTTTTGTTTACATTCATTTCGTACAATAATCTACCAGCAGAGATAAAAAAAATGATCAAAAAAAGAAAATTCTATAGGATACTCCATATTATTATTCATAATAGGTATATAAACATTGTGTATTCCAATATTAAATCGTCATTAGAATATCATGTTATGTTAATATCGCATTCATAATTCACCGTAATCTTCCCTTTGCTGAGTTTATATTGCGTGATACTTGAACCTACATTTAATTCAATTAACAACTACATTCACTCTCAAAAGATACATCAGATTACGCTGCTTAATAAATGTCTCATAATATTTTTTACAAACGACTCGAAAACTGATACGTTTATTACATACATTAAAGTCGTTCATATTTCAAGGGTTATTATGAAAGCATAATACAATCCGAAAGTTAAGCCAGAATATAGCAAAGAACATATTTTTGAAAGAACTGGAACAAAATTGAAACGGTATGATTCATTTTAATTTGTTAAAATAAATAATATGGGATCAGTGATATTATAAAGCAGAAATATGAAATTATACATGTTGATATATGTGTCACTCTTATTATTTGAATTTTAAATTATTAGAAATAATGAAAAAATATGTATATAATAAGCTGAAACAAGCTTGATTTTTCGATTACATATACCCATTAGCGAAATTAGGTTTGGTCCAGGGTAGCCCTCCCGCAAAATGAAGACTGGCCTCCTCACTATTCTAAAACCTTCAGGTGTAAGGATTTTAAGATTTATAAATTCTAAAATTTTACAATTCCATAATTCCATAATTCAAAAATTTCAAAGTTCAACGATTTCAAAGTTCAACAATTTCAAAACTGCAAAATTCTAAGATTCTAAAATTTCAGAATTACAAAATTGCAAAGCAGACGTTTCTTCATACAGTACGTATTGAAAACCAGAAATGATGTATAAAGAACACAATTTTACCAATTGTTATTTCTACCAATAAGAAATATAAAAATTGTCAATTAATTTCTCGACCATTGTATTATTTTGCTCGAATGTTTCCAAATGTTCTGTAAGACAATCCAGTTGAAAAGAGTAGCATAGTATGTACTTCTATTAAATAGCCGCCTCGTGAACGACTACAGTCGCTTTTATCCATTAGTAGCAAAATGGTTGAAACAATCATTCCAAAGCAATCTCACCTAACATAGCAACTGAAGAAACATAAACTTTTTATCGTTTATAAGGAATATCTTTCGTTAAAGCTCGCCAATAAATACGATGTGTAAATTTTTCTCAGCTCCACTCTAGCTAAAGGTATTGCTGTTTGTAACATTTTGTTAGCAAACAAAATGCCCGCATGCTCAATCGCATCTGCCCTATCGGATTATCAGTTTGATTTTACAAAAGCCAGGCAAGTTTGCCAAATGGTAACATACTGCTCTCTCATCGATTCTATACTGCACTGAATACATATACCGAAATGGGATCCAGTTTTCACGAACATAACCTTATCGACCTGAAATCGAGTGCCAAGTATACCGAAAGAATTTCTTCTTGGGCACACGACAAACGTTTGAAGAATGTTTTAGTGTGTTCCCATTCGCAAAGAAGCTTAAATGAAGTATTCATTGTCACGAATAATGTTTGAACATTCAAAATAGCGATTCTTAAGCGAACGGTTACAGGTAATACGTAATATTAAGTCAAAGGATAGCGTGCAAGCATGAATGGTTGCTACATATTCAATGAGCAGAACAATGCAATGCAGACGGAATGAACGCTATGTCGCAAGTAGTAACTGAAATAGAAGTAAATTATATTCAGGAATAAAGGATGACCACGGTACTATGTATTTATGGTTACTGTTAGAATTAGATGAATTAAAGACTTAATTAACTGATTATATATATATACTTATTTATTAAAGACAAAGAAAGAAACTTAACACACTAATAAAGAAAACTGTAATATAAAGTATAATAGAATAGAACACATGCTTCGTGATCCATGATGCTTTTTGCTTCGGCTTTCGTAACGGTTATACACAAGATACATTTAAAAAGTACAGAGATCCAATCACACTATACCAGTCTTATCACACGTTCAGTCTCACTACCAGCCATACCAAAACATAATTCAAAATCACATTTCTCGAACAGTTACAAATATATTATTGTTATGAATTCCAAGTGCGTGACTTAATACATTGATCCTGATTAATATCAAATATATGTTCAATAATTTTTACGGTGCTTTGTATACGTCACAGTAAAAGCATGAAGTTTAGTAAATTGATTTATTTATCAGATAATGCACACAGTTCCTACACAGTGCCGGATTAAGGGCAGGTCTAAGAGGGGCTAAGCATTGGGCACCACTTTGCGGTGGTTCTTCATTTACTGTGTCAACAAATATTCAATAAAATTTTTTTATTGTTGCGTTTTTTTACAATTAAATGATATTTAATTTTACTTGAAATAAATTTCAATTTTTCAACCTTTATCGAAGGTCTGATAACCCCGCGTCCGGAAATCTTAATTTGTTCCTGTCGCAAATGCACATTAATAAAAGCATAATATCGGTTTCGGTTTGCGCGCTATTTTTGTAGAACGTACAAATATCTACCGCGCAGATGGAGGGATTACTGTAAAAATGTTCGTCTTAGCTACAAATACCATCTTACCATGGAAAAAGATTATAAGAAAAAGAACCAATTTTTATTACATTTTCATTGTATCAAATGTGATTTTTTTTATTATTTAACAAACAAACAATCACAAGCAGAATACTGCTAATAGGAACAATTTCGCAACAAATTGCTTCAATGATGCATCAGAACGATGTATTGTGTTTGATGGCACTTTCGTAATTATAACTACGGAGTTTATCGAAACGAATAAATTGGAAAACTTTAGAAAATAATTGCTTTTTATAACTGATGGACATTTATTACACGTCTCTCGTGCAATTAAAAATTGTTCTCAGCATAATTTTTCTACTGTAATTATTACGATACGTAATCTTTCATGCTGGATTTTTCAATTTTATATATCTAATATTTCTTCCATATTCGAAGATATTTATTTTTAAAATTTTTATAGAATATTACTTGGCATTGTAATTGACAAATAATATTTCTCAAAATTACATTTTACATCTTAATTATCCGCGTTTGGGGAGAGCAACCCAAGAAACGCGTAAATATCGCGTGCCAATAGCATTTGGCTTCCTGCAGTTCGTCTGTATATTTTTTCGTGGTAGCCGTGCGAAACTTACTGCAACCACGCATGTATCCGTATTTTACAACGCGAAATGGTGCAAATCCCATCCCACATTTTCTGGTGCTTTTGATGACTGCTGACAAATATAACCGTTCACTTTCAATTAGTCTTTTTGCGTTAGATAAGTAAAACGTTCGCTATTGTTGCATTCTGTTAAGTTTGAACTTTATTTCGTGTATACCTACAGGGTTTCTCATCCGAGTTTTGGATGAGGTTGCACTCATCCTGTGACTTCCTCTTGTCTGTCTGTGTGAACGCGCTGTAGCTCGCTGAAGGCTGGTTCAGACATGGCTAGTAATTTAGTCGAGTGGCGAGTAACTACTTACTACTAAACCGTTTAGCGCATAGAAAAGTGTTCGGACTAGTACAGTTGAGCTTTGGAAATCGAGAGTACAAGTTATATCACTTGACTAAAGAAATGCGTCCGGACAAGTCTGTTCGGAAACCTAGTTAGTGGTGGGGGAAGCCTAGTTAGTAGTGGGGAAAGCCTAGTTAGTGGTGGGAGAAGTCTAGTTAGTGGTGGGAGAAGCCTACTCGACCAGAAAAATCCAATGAAACGGATTTACTGGACTAACGAGGGGAACTACCCAAGTGTTACGCTCACTTATTAATGAAACTTTGCTACCTTGTAGAGCTCGTCACCCTGAACATGCCTATACCCCCTTTTGCGGGCAGACGGCTAATTGTTTAAAAGATATTAACAATTAAAGTTAGTTACTCCTTACATTGAGAAGTATGACAAACTAACACATACAAACGGTTAGCTCTACGGCAAAACAGATGATTCTTGCTGAAAACTGTTTGCTGATGATTTTAATCTATTCGTTTCTGGCAAAAATATCAAAACATCAGAAGGTATCATGCAAGAAACCTTAAATCAAATCAGCTAAAACGGGCTTTAAATTCTCCGAATTTAAATCGAAAGTTATTGTTTTTAATAGAAGTTTTTTGGAGCAGGATGATCCAACTTTACGACTAGGAAATCATATCCTTTTAATAACCAACCAAATTAAAATTCTTGGCCTAACTTTCGACAGCAGGCTTACGTAGATACCACATGTCAAGAAGCTAAAAGATAGCTGCACTAGGAGCCTTAATATTTTGAAAGCAATAGCTTGAGCAGACTTTCAAGTTCTCATTACTACGTACAAAGCCCTAATCAGATCTAAAATTGATTACGGGTCAATGATGTATAGCTCTGCGAGTGCGGTTACAATTAAGAAGCTAGATACAATTAACACCAGTGCTGCAAGAATAGCAACTGGAGCTTTTTGCACTAGTTCTATTCACAGCTTGCTAAGTAACGCAAATCTTGTTCCGCTCTACTACAGAAGGATGCAACTTACACTCTCGTACGCCTTAACTAGTGCTGCATCCCTGCTTAACCCAACGAAAAAGATCCTCTTTTCAAACAAATTTATTGATCTCTTAAACTGGAAAACCAAATTACCGAAACCAATTAACATCCGTATCCTCCACATATTAAAAGAGTTAAATACGTCAATAGTTGACACCCTTTCATGTGAAGAGTTTAAGACACCACCCTGGTTTTTGAAGATTCCAAGACAAATAATCTTCAATCTTACTCCAAAGAAAAATGAAAACCAAGACCGTCTTAAATCCTTATTTCTGGAAAGCGCCAGCCGATATTCTGACTATATAAAAATCTATACAGATGGGTCCAAAACCAAGCATAGAACTGGTTGCGGAATGGTGAATTCTGACGGAGATAGGCGGTAGAAACTTCCAGACATTTTCTCAATTTTTTCCTGTGAGGCATATGCAGTATTGGGAGCACTGAAATTCATAGATGAAGTCAACAACAAAGATAACAAATACGTTATTTACACAGATTCCATGAGTACTCTTTCAGCTTTAGGAACTCTCAACTCAGGAAATCCAATCATCAAACAAATCATTGACACATATAATGTAATTTTATCTAATAATAAAGCTGCAGAGATCCTTATTGGATGGGTTCCGTCCCACCTAGGAATAAGCGGGAACGAGAGAGCGGACTAAATCGCTAAAGAGGCTGCAAATCAGCAGCGTCAAAATATAAGAATATCAGCTTTCCACAAGGAAATTGTAGCATCTTTCTACAAAGCTATTAAAAATCATTGGAACACTGCCTGGAAAAACTCTCGCACTACTTACATACACTGTATCAGGAATGATATGTTTGAAAGAAGCCCCGCCTTCTTGTTCAATAGGAAGCAGCAAACCATACTAACAAGAGTACGAATTGACCATACCAATTTTTCCCATGTACATACATCTGATCAAAAAAGAGGATCCTTCAATACGTAACAATTGTAACTTAAGGAACTCGATTCACCACATTATCTCGTCGTGTCCAGTGTATGTGAGCGAAAGAAGACTATTTCAAGTGAATGAAGACACCAAAGAGCTTATTAGAACCTTCGAATCATGTAAAAAACTGCTTAATTTTTTGAAACATGTAAATCTTCTTCATGCAATTTAAGTTTTGGTTTAATGCGGTATAATCATGTTTAACGGTTACCTTGTGTCACCTTATGTCTGTACTTATGTTTTTTTTTTTTTTTTGCGTGGTTGCTAATGACTCTTTCGGGTTGATGCAACTTCAAAAATAAAAAATATATATATGTATATAACATATCCGAAAGTCAATGTAATCGGAGATGGAATCAATAATCTGCATATTTATCCACTTCTGATTACTTAACTTTTGATTATACATGCGTGTTTATAACTTTTAGTGAAAGCTATGAAGCTATAGCGTGATATTCTGCTTCGTTGCCGAGTTTGAGGATTGTCTATTAGAGCGTGCTTTCCGCTTGATGTTCTCGCCTATTAAGAATCCGTAATTACCCAAAGATCTCATCGTAATCGGAGCCACGATTTCAGACGCGTGTCTGCCGTCGGCTCTAATGCGCGGTTATTCAGGGTAAGGTTAACGCTGGAGAATGCGAAGCGAATCCCACGTCTCGAAGTCAATAGCCGAAGTGGAGAAGCAGGGGGGGTGGTTCTGGAAGAGCCTGGGGAACTTGTGTGCACGAGCTGCCCTGTGATTGCTCGTGCAAACAAACCGCCGTATTAATTATTCGTAATACCGACGGTTACGACGAACCAGGCATTCGAGGCATTCTCCTGAGACCTAGAACAATGTATTGACGACGATTCGAATCTTCGACTAAAATTTCTGATTAAATTGATTTACACACTTCTTTCAATCCCTTTTTTCTGGAAAAACTTGAAATTAATTACCTAACCAATTTCAAAAAATGGAAATTAATTAATAAGCACAATTATTTGTGAAAAGATGATATTGTTTACTGATGTATGAAACGTGAAATTACTCGTGGAAAAATATTGTGATTGGTGCTAGAAGAAAGGAAATAAGGAAAGAGAGCTTTCTGAAAAATAGAAGATACAGAAGTATAGAGATCTCCTTAGAAAAGTATATGTAAAATTGAACATTTCTTAACAATGAGTAACTTATAAAGCAATTAAGAGTATCCACATAAAATTATAACTACATGAATGGATACATTTTTCTTCAGACAATAAGCCTAAATCTAAATTTATATGTATAAATTATATAAAATTATATAACTTTATACTTAATCTATAACCTATATAATTTATAGTTATATAAACCTATATAATTTTATATTTAGTACTCAACCTTTGTACTAAACCTATAAAAATTTAATATCGTAACCTACATACTAAACCCATAAATGAATATTTCTTACACAAATGCATGCAAGCATGTTTTATGCATTGCATAAAAAAATTAAAAAACTATCACAAATCATAGTCAAATCAAGGCACTCAAGTTATCGGAATCGTGTCCAGTTTAGGCGAAAAAGAGAAAAAAGTGATGAAATAAAAAAATGAAGAAATTCTACTCTCTCTAATTATCTCATTTCGCATCTTTGATGATGTCTTCAATGCCAGTATATTCATTCAAAAATAAAGAGAAGCAAAACGAATGTTTGAAGCTTCTTTTTTAAGAATCTTTTTATCTTTCAAAGAGTGAAGGTGAATTTATCAGGATGAAGTCAAGATTGGTGTCAAGACTGAAAAAGACTTCCATTTAACAGTACAATTCCAGCATCGTTGTACGTTTCAGACTTCAATGTCATCATTTTATAGTTAAAAATACTTAAAACGTTTCCAGTATTGATTTGATTAGTTTATGCATAATGGAATATATGTATATCATGGGATATATACATGTATCTACACAAAGAAAACATAATTTCGAAAGTTCGAATATAATCTAGGTTTATGAGGTATACATACACGAAGATTCGCTATCCTTGAAAGCATTTTATATGCACCATCATTTCGAGATTAAAAGACAAAGTTTTTGAATTCTAAATTTACAACTTCAAAGTTTTACTCGACTAGCAATAACAATTGAATTATAATTTTTTTATTGAAAATTAAATCTTATTAACAAAAACTATTCTAGAAATTATACTACTTTTGGCATGACAGTAATTTTTGGTATTCTTAATTTTATCGAGGATTCATAACATTACACGTTAAATGTTATTTTGTTAAATATATATATTTTTTTTAAATAGGATAGTGCTTATAAATTCACGCATTTGGTTCATTTTTCTCAACTGAACAGCGGGGTCAAACTTATAAATACATACGTACAAACATATTAAACTAAAGGTATATATATAATTTTTAAACAAAAGGATATATTAGAAGAATAGTTTTTAAAAGAACAGTGTAAAATTTAAAAAATGAAAATATGAAATACGAAATTAAATTAAAATTGTCGCTCTCTCCATGGTTCGCCATCCGTGGGTTAACATTTGTTGTTTGTAAAATTATAAAATTACTATGTGTTCATTAATGTTACACAGAATTTCAATTGTTTACTTCTCTTATAAGAAAAGTTACAGCCAATGTTCTTTAACTGTAATAATTGTTTCATTTTACTTGTCTCTCTCCACAAATTAATTTTCATCCTATTTTATTGTGAAATATAGATTCATCAAATACATTTGATTCTTTTAAATGTAATTTCTAAATTTTTCAGTTAGCTACCAAACCCGTTAAAATGACGAATTTTAGATTTTTTATTTTAATTCTTTGCTCTCGAGAGGCGACTCTCAGTTCCTACTTGCTTTCACGCAACTCGAGTGGCGAATGAGAAGCGACAATGGTTATATTTTTGGTGTTGAAGCTGCCTAAAATTTACCTATTCTTTCTAGTTCGTAAGTTGCATTCTCACATTCTTAATCCATAAAAATTATTAAAGTATTCTTGTCCAAATATATGTAGACTTTTGTCGAGATAAACAATAATTACTTCGGCTAATATATCTATTATTTATTAATTTTTCAACGTCATTTTCATTTTAAGAATAAGTGTACATCAAATGTCGGTAGGGCTACTGTTCAGGTGTCAATCATTGCATACATTATCCTACTTTCCATAATTGATGAAGAGAAACTGTGTACGTGCAATTAATATGTTTAAAAATGAAAATGAATGTACAGGACTAGCAATAAGACCTCCAAAAATACACCAAAAATTACAATTTTCATTAACAATATCGATTTGTGATTTAGGAATTTATATTCATATTAATTTGACATTTTACATTCAAAAATTACTTTTAAGAATAAACTATAAAATGTGTTTACAAAATGGTATGCAGATAAATGTACATTTTGAAAGAAACGCTTAATCAACTGTTTCTGCATTTTCCTTATACTTCTATCGTATATCTATATTTGAATCTCGTTTAAAAATACCTCGTTATAGCTAGTTGATCTTTCTAACTTTACAATTTCCTAACTTCTAACTTTCATAGAAAGTTGTCAAGTTTGCACTTCTGTAACTTCACGAATGCTGCTGGAAATACCGTATTCGTTTTATTACTAAAGGAAATCAATCAAAATTGTTTTAAATATTTTTAGTATAGTAAATGAACAGTTCTATTTAAATACAATTATTTTTCCAATGGGCATATTACATTAAATGTTATAAAAGTGCTAAAGTTTGTCTTACTGCTAAGAATATTTCAAATAAATTTAAAAGTTTACTTAATGTTCTGTTTAAAAATTCTGAACTGCTTTTACATTTTCTGTGGCACGTTACAAATTTTATTTATTACACATTACGAAACAGTATTTTGTTCTTAAAAAAATCAAACTTACAGGTTTTTAAAAAATTACTTGGAATTTAATTAATCGAACATTCTGTATATGAAAATGTATTAAGTATAACAAAAAATCTTTGACCCTAACTAAAAAATATTAAGCGTTACGATGGATGACTAACTTAACCTTTGAGAACAAGTGGTTTCAAACTGAAACTATATTTTCATAATTTTTTCCACATGCCGCTGTCAGTTTTATGTCTTATAATTTACTTTTGTTTGTTTATAATTAACATTTTTGTAATTATATCATTTTGATGTTTACAATTAATATTGTTACTTTCCATAACATTAAAAGCAAAGGTTCTTAAAGGGTTAAATAAATCATTATGCTGCGTCATATCAAATGGTGAGTTTTGAAACATAGAAAACCTAACATAATTTGATACTATAAAAATACTGCAAAAATAGCGTTTATAGCATATCAGTTTAACGTTTAAAATTTAACGAAAATGACTGCATAAACATTTCATCAATATTCTTAAAATTTGGATCATGAATTATTGACGTAGTAAAAATGTACTTTTAATTTTAAACTTTATTTCATTTTCATTTTAGGCTATTTCTTTATTATACCTATATCATTTTCTAATACATGAAATTTTATTTACAATGTACTTATGTATATCTACATATATTGTATAAGTAATGATTTTACATGCTATAGTTATAATAATTATACGAACCTTTTATTGATTTTAAAGAGAACAAAATTGTTACGAGAAGAGGAGGAAAGGAACTCCATTGTCTTGACAAAATTATTTTTTAGAAAATTATTTTCGTAGGTATACATTTACAAATCAATTTGTATCATCGAATTCATTTTTGAAAAATATTAATTTCATCAATTCATACAATTTCTCTGTCTTCAACAATTGTCCAGATATTCGTCAAAATATGTTTCGCATTCCCAATTTTGATGCTAGTTTTCATCCCTTTAACATGGACGATTAGCAATATAAAAAAATATGCGTGAAATATTTTTACGAGAATTACATCATACATATGTATGTATGTACATACATAAGTTTCATCAAAATCGGCGATTAACATCTCGGTATGTTCTCTTGTCAATATTATTATGATACTAATAAAGTAGAAAACAAACTTTTTAGCTTTCGCATCGGATAATTATTATCGTTGAACCACTGGTTGATTCATTGAACAAGTTTACAAAATTACATAAAAAATTAACGTGTGTCATTTATCGAATATCCCTTTGAATGGAAATAATTCGCTAAAGACACGAAATACAATAGATTCTTATTATATTGCCGCGTACAGGGCTATAGAAGTGGACAATTTTTCAAGCATTCGAACTCTTATTTGGACGGGAGCAGAGAGGTTGGGATATATCATTTTCATAGGTTACGAGGGTGTGAGAGCAGCATTAATGTAGGAAATAAGATATAAGATTCTGGTTCGTTCGGCGACGTTCGGGACGATATTCCGGAAGTCAGCCGTCACATTGCATAGGCGTAAAATTTCCGTATTCGCGGGGGATTATTATTATTATTATTATTATTGCTAAGCTTGAGGCTAACCGGGCACTCAGTCCTTGGGGCCCATTGTACCCGTGCCGCTAGGCAGCCTTCTTACTGGCTGTGCCTTGGCAGCTGGGCTTCTGTTACGAAATTTAGAAGCGCCGGCACCAGGCCAGCCGAAATGCTTAATGATGAGGGTTCCAAGGTCCCCAGGATTGATCCTCTTAGGAGTGCGTGGAGAGGTGTCTCACCCTCTTCCTCACACCTCGGGCATGCCGACTCCTCTGTGAGTCCCATGCGTGCAAGGTGTTTCCTCGTGTACCAGTGTCCTGTCACTAGGCCCACGAGCATGCGCAGCTGCGCCCTGTCCAGGTGAGTTAAGGTGTCACCCTGCTTCTGTGATGGTCCCTCAAGGAGGGCCCTCGTGTGTCTCATACCGTTAGAGTTTTGCCAGAGCTTGGTGAATTCCTAGTTCAACCATTCTTTAGCCAGGCCCTTTAACGCATAGGTTGAGACACCAATAGGGTACACATGGCATGGCTGGGAGCTTGTCGCGCTAGTTTATTAGCCCTCTCGTTACCTGTGATACCAGCGTGACCTGGTACCCATAGCAGCTTGACTCTGTTATTCAGAGATAGCTGCCTCAGAGTCACTGCACAGTCCCTGACTAGCTTCGACCCAATCTCCACTTTGTGGAGAGCTCTAAGCGCAGCAAGGCTGTCACTGTAGATATAAATGTGTTTGCCTGAGTGAGCCCTTTCCAAGTTGTATTTGGCGTAGGCCCAGATGGCAAACACTTCTGCTTGGAAGACCGTAACGTGGTGGCCCAGCTTGTGGGTCATTTCGACCCTTGGGCTCTCCGCCGCTTTCCCGGCTCCGGTGCCAGATCTGGTCTTGGAGCCGTCTGTGAACCAGACCAGCCATTCGCGAGGGATACATTTAACTATATAAACATGCGATTTTTTTTCTGGATATTAATGGATTTTTTTTAATATTTGTTCTTGGCAATAGTTGTTATTATGCAAAATTTATGGAAATTACATTATGGAAAGTGTTAAAACTCTCCTGCTTTCTTAATAATGTAAACCCCGAATCTACGTCTACGTCGCTCGCTATCGCTTCATCTCATTCTGTTTCAATATCTGTCTTTAGCGACGTTCGTCACGCGATAGATTTGTGGAAGTAAGGCCCTCAGCCAATAAACATAATACGTGTGACTGGAGGCAGGTCAACGAATTTGATTGGACGGCAACTTAGCTGCAACGCACAGTACATACATACTGTGTAGAGATGAGATGTTCCGGAGGCTAAGGAATGCGGGTACGATTGGTCAGAGTTTTCTAGTCACGCCTAATACACACGCAATCTAGACCGTCGCGCGTTATTGGTCGAAACGCTCACACATACTAAGCCCGCCGTTTGCACACCGCAAAGTCAAATAGTATGGGTGCGTGACGACGCGCGACGTGGGGACAAGGTGGGACAGACCAAGAAAGCACTCCTTAGCCTCCGCAACATCTCATCTCTGCACAGTAATTTTAAGTAACTCTTGTAATCCATATTCATTTAAATAAAGGGTCAAATTTCGTTTTAGGGGATTAAAAATTAGTGGTTCTAAAATATCAAATGTTGTAGTTTTCGACCTGAATGTTAGGAGAAATGAAAGGAGTTAGAATATAAAACAACTAGATTTCAAGTTTTCAAGTCGCTTATATTTTCTGACTCCTGTTTCGCTCCGGAAAAACACCTGATGCACTTTTCCTAATGCGGGCCTGACTCACGCTGTCCGATGGTAACCCAGCGCACAAGGATGAGGGCGTCGACGGACGAAGACGCTGACACAATGGTCCTACGTCTTGGTTTTTTCCCCTCGAGACCTTACATGAAATATCCAAAAACACAAATAAAAGGTTTAGGAAACCAGTGGTTTAAAAAATATAATTGTGTAAAAATGTACGTATTTAGTGGTGCTTGACAGGGTAGTACGACGCCATATTGTTTCTACGGATTCTCTGATTAGTTCGCTGAAATGACTGTAACTTCCGGTTACCTTATTTAAAAACATATTGTTCCTTGATTGCTGCGATCAAAGAATCCATAAGAGGTATAACATCACATCAACGTGACCGGCCGCCTTACGGCGACCGGAAATTTTGGTCTGACCTGGCCAAACTAAGATATGCGAACCAATCAGAAGATGGGTAGAAGCAATATGGCGTCGTACTAACCTGTCAAAGTACGCTAAATACACTTTTTTCACATGATCGTATTTTTTAAATAAGTGGTTTCCTAAACTTTTAACTTGCATTTTCGAATGTTTCGAACATTTGATATTTCTTAACCAAAAACTTTTGGTCCTCTAAGACGAAGTGCAGCCAATTAAGGTATATGTAAAATACTATACTAATATTCTAAAAAATGCTGGTGAAGGTCAAATCGATAATGTGGCAATATAATGGGAGTCTATTGTAGAAGCTTGAAATGCACCTCCACTTTGCACATCGAAGCAAGTATCATTGGTATGTGAAACAATGATCAAAATAAGCAGAAAATAGAATGTATTCAAAGTAGGCTGAAGTGAAATGGTGGTGTTGGTGAATATGATTGTGCCGCTGAATTTGCATAGTTACGCGTCTTGGCATTACATACTGCTCTCCTACCTCCGGCGTACCTCGGAACTGCACTTTAGTTATTAAATTTACGTTAGTGATAGCACGATTAGGAAATCAGCGAATGCAGGTCCATTGTGCAGAATAATTACAATGATAAAGGTAACAATTCCAAATAATTATGTTCTGAGATCGTTTAATGTATGTAGATGTTTAAGGCAACTCTTAATGATTGTTTGTATTATATTTACAAAAAATTGAATGTTGAAGTATATTTAATAGAGAAATACTAAAATGTAAATAAAATATTTCCTTGCAGAGGTGAATCTAATTTTTAGAAATGAAGTAAACTAAAGTGAAGAAAAGACGTTTAAAGTTTGAACAGAAGATGAAGGAATAAAATTTTCATAGAACTTTGAAACATTTCTTACAATGCTAAATCTAATTTTTTACAGTGGAATAAATTAAAATAAAACAAGGTTTACAGTTTGAAAAGAAAATGAAGAAATAAAATTTGCATCTATTGTAATTTTCATAAAAGTTTAAAAATATCTTACAATGCTAAATCTAATTTTTTAAAAAGGAATATATTCAAGTAAATTAAGTTTACTGGCTAAAAAGAAAACGTAGAAATGAAACTTTGTGTTATTGAAATTTTCGAAAATGTTTATGAATCTAATAATAATTAATAATTAATAACAAGAACCTACTATTCACTGAGACACAGAAATTTCTCTTAAAAATGCAGTATTATAGAGAATGTAATTTAGTAATTATCTTCTGAAAGGACAATATAAACAATTTTTCTAAACCTAATATTTAAACGATTTTTTCGATTTATTATTTGCCAAGAACTGTCGAAAGTACATATTTCACAAGATTGGTTGAAAAGGCAAAAGCTTCTAAAATCTTTAAAACATTTCTCAATATTTTTCAATAAAATTTAAAATATGTATATAAATTCACTATCAAGTTTACTCGAAGGTTTCGTTCCCAGTTTTAGTTTCTATGCATATTTATGGTATGAAGGAAAAAGAATATAACCTCAATAACATTAAAAGAATCCTTTATTGTTCTTCAAACTTCTGTTACATGAATAAACATGTAAATGAAATTTAATATGTTGTCATCATATGACTTGTAACATATCCCTCTATGATATGCAATGTAACAAAACCCGTGGATGAAATTATTTAAACATTTTCTTTTTTATGAAAAGAAAATAATACGATAATATTACAGTTGAGAAACCAATGGTAGAAATATTACATTTATACTTTTAATCTCAAAACAAGTAACCTTATTAAAATGTTGAATACCAGGTTTTATCATTGCAAGTATAAAAATTGTTAATCCTACATTTCATTATGTTGCAAATCTGCTACTTAAAGTAATATGTTATAAAATTCTTGTATTTCGTCGCTTTTTTAGTAATAAGTTTTACTTTACATCATTTTGCAAATATTCAATATTACATCATTCTCTTAAAATAGATTTCTAAATTAGGAAAATGTTTTTTATTTATTGAAATTGTATTTCTTTTCAATATTGAAAAAAGGTTGTGTAACCCTTTGTGCTGTTGTACAAATAAAGTATGATTCTCTATACTGATTTATTTTATTTATTTTCAAGTTAAAAGTAAATGTGGACTCGTGATCAAATCAAGCTTTCATAGGGAAAATGATGACGTCCCGAGTTCCCGCCTTGCCACTTGCGCATAAATTTTTACGCGAGAGAATTTCAATTAATATTTGCTTTGTTATTCATGCCTTTCAGTTATACATATACTAAATTGTATTACATTTAATAACTGAAAACTACATTATTTTGTTCTAAATTACTTCTAATATTAATATTGTATTTTAAGAGTTCTTACTTCACCTATATGGCTATCTTCCCTAGGGAAGTCTAATTTGACTGCAAATGTATGTGCAATGCTAATTGTTCTGGTATTAATTTGTTAAAAATTGAAAAGTCAAATCGTTAGTAAATAAACATGGGAGGCGCTGATAAAATATTTATAATACAGATGATTCGAAAATAAGGAATTATCGTTGATAGTTTGAAGAGTTTCGGCAAGGAGAAGCGTCAGTTGCAAGGAATGCAGTTCCGCTTCTACTTATCGACACAAAATATTTGCCAAAAGTCGTCCACTCCTTCTCTCGGTGTCGGATATATGCTAGAATTTCCGCTTGAACTTCGTTCGCTCTCGGCAAGCTCTCTCACGTGTATTACGAGTGGAGCAGCCGTTGCAACAGAGCCAACGGGAACGGTACCTTGTAATCTAGCAGCCGAGAACCGTGAGAATCGAAAGGTGAAGATGAAGCTCGAAGTAGTCAAGGAAAGTGGAGTAACATTTCCTCGATCCATATCTACTATTGCATACTATATGACGAAGATATACTCAAAACTTGACAATCCTACACTTCCGCCTAAAAGCATGGAGTCACTTTATTCAAAATTGCGTTATATGACACAAGTCACACGAAATAAATTCCATGGATATAATCAGAATTGTCCTTAGAAATTGCGAGGCCCGGGGTAAAAGTCGAGACTATCGAAAATATTTAATTATAAACAGATAACTTTAAAATCGGTTTTAACAAGCACGTGTGTTTTATATTTGTTATTTATTGTAAAATTTGATCATTTGTAAAATGTAATTAATCCCATACTGCAGGTTTGAAAGTATTTAAATGCGGGGCCAGGGATAAATTATTATTTATGTTTGCCCGGTGCTAGGGGCGGCTCTAGATATAATCTTCTACTGTAGACGCCACTTTGCATTACAGTATTAACTCACATAATTGCCCTTTTGTGTAAAACGCTTCTGATGTTTAAAATGATTTTTTTGTTTTCATAACAATATTTCATTTAGAGATTAATAAAATGTTGGTCAATTATTATTTAAATATATTTATTTATTAATCATTCCATAAAATTGTTTAAAGTAACAGTACACTCGAGATCAAATCAGACTTCCCTAGGGAAAATGGCGATATTCCGAGTTTCCGACTCCCGCCCTTCCCCATAAGTGCTCACGGGGAAAATGAAGTAGAAAAGGAGGCTCATACATTGATATTTATGTTATTATTCATATTTCTTACTTCTACACTAAATTTCATCATTATTATCGTTAAAAATAGGATTTTGAAAATTTCTGCTTCTCCTATATCGCCATCTTCTCTAGAGAAGCCTGATTTGATCGCGAATGTACATTTTGCATTACATATATTACAAAATACAATAATCTGTATATTATTTTTGCTCAATATTTTTCAGCTCTTTTCAGTTAAAATATATAAAAAAATATTCTTTGTTAGTTTAAGAAAAAAATTATATTAAAATATCAATTATCGAATTTTTGTGGGTTGACATTGTGTTGTACAATAGCGTCTAGGTATATTGTAGTTTGTAGTGACTGATTTGAAAAAAGTGACATAAGTAAAAAAAATTAATTTCTCAGGACAACAGTTTGAATTTTATTTTTTTAATAATTTGTTTACTGTTTTATTATTTTTCAATGAATATGTTCTTTGTACATGCCTTTAGCCTTACCTATCTTTACTACAAGAATGTTAGTTAACTAAAATTAATATATAAACAAATAACTAATTAGTGCATACACTTTTTTTATTATTTTGTTTGTTAATGTTAAAGATACTCTTCTACATAAAAGGGGCCTACTTTTAGAGTTTATTTTCCCAGCTATCTTGAGATTGATGATTTTTTAGTTGTGTCACCGTTCTTGCAAACCGACAATATTCGTATTGTTCATTCATACATGGGTTTTCACATGTATGTATTGCCTATGAAATTTAACAATATCCCTATAGAAGAATTTATTTTAAACCGTATTATTATTATCAAACTTTTGTCACAGCATGCTGGCTACTATTGCAGTATGAAATGTGTTAGATTGAGAAGCAGCTGTTGTTACAAGAAGCTATAAACTTCAACTATTTTGTACGCTTTAACAAGAAAAGTTTCCTCTTGAGCTAACAATTCTTTGCTTTCAATTGCTGGACATATTTCTCGAGGCGATCATGCGTATATTATAACTTTGCATAGCTGCTTAATGTGACAGTTAGTTGATTTCAACTTGTAATAACTTGTCTTATATGTATATCGACTATATCCTGTATAAGGATGCGGATAAATAAAGTTGAAAGTTTTATTTGAAAAATTAGTTACTTTCGAATGATTTATTTGACAAATATTTCAAATAATAAGTAGTAAATAACAGTTTCTCATATATAATAAACATATTTATTCGTATAAATTATCTGAGTTTATTATATTTTGATATTCAAATATGTCCTCAAATAGTTGATTTGCATAAAATTGCTTGTTTCTTTTTATCGATACTGATATTTCTGGAAACTTTCTGTAATGACACTTCACTTCCATATTTTCGTTTCAAATGTTATCTATGTTGTACTTGGAGACGACTTGTCTACATATTATAACACAATACTTCTCTTTCTGTTCCTGGTGCGATACGGGACCTTTTCCTTTAGTTGAACGATCGGGGCGCATGGTTCCGCTGTAGAGCCATAAACATCCCGTGGCGTCGTAGGCGATCGCTACGCCGACCGTTAGTCGTAGCCAAACCTTTGTATAAGTCACACTTCCAACTTTTTCTGTACAAGTCCACATAACTCTGATTTACAATAATCTACAATTTAAAGTGGTTGCAAACATCTGTAGTTAGCTTTGGTTTCAATGTTGCTTGATTTATATTTTTCACACGTTACAGTGACTGTGTCCATTGGCGTAACCAGAACCTTCTGCTGAGGTGGGCCGGGTTCCTTAGAAATTTTAAAATTTTTTGGAATTCTAGAATTCTGGTAATCTGGAATTTTTGAAATTTTAGAATTTTAGAATCACAAAATATTGTAATTTTAGAATTTTAGAATCTCAAAATTTTGAAGATTTGTAATTTTTAAATGTTAAGACTTTGAAATTCTGGACTTTTAGAATCTTAAAATTTTTAAATGATGAAAATCTTTATTTTTGGGGAAGAAATAGTCTTACCTTGGCTCTCATTTATGTTAGTTACGCCAATGAAAGTATCATTTATTGTCGATTTGTTTGGAACAAAGCACAAAATATACCATCTAATATAACGTTTAACAATCAGAATAAAGTCAAGAATTACGAAGAGAGGTATAAAATCTATGATTTTGGAACAGAACTTACAAACATTCCAAACAAGTAAAACTAGCATTCCCCGTCGCGGTTTCACCCGCGTATCATATGCGTAGAATTTGGATTTATTGGAAAGTGTTATTATAGAACCTCGAAATACGAGGTTATATAACATTTCTTATTGTTTTTTTTCCATTTGGTAGTAAAAAGAAATTGGTTTTTGGAATTACCCGTTCTCGAAAGTCCGACATATAATTGTCCGTGTGAAAAACAATCTGAGCCTAAGTCGAGTCCTATACATATATTTATATGTCTGCCCGATTTACTGTTATGGCAAAGGAAACTTTAATAGGGAATTGCAGACGTTTAAAGTGGAATGGTAAGTCGATGGGGATCATAGGTATGCAAGGTATAAGGGCGATCTCGTCTGTTGCAAGTCCTCACAGCGACAAAAATTTCGAAAGCAAAATTAAATGTAGTCACTTGTTTTCGTCGGTGCGGCGCAAGATACATAATCATAAAATTTTTAAGACGAAATAAATGATTGATCGGTCGAAACGGACTTGTATAATCATACAAACTTTGCGAGTTCTCCTTTCGGTAGAAACAAACGCGTAGCCATCTAGCGGTTGGGAGCGGCATAGGCTCAACATATTCTTACGTATTTTTATGTGGATGTAATATCATTTTTATTAAAATAATATAGACTATGCCACTCTAGAGAAGGCAAGGAAGCTACTGTTAAAATTTGGTATCAATCGGTTAAGTGATTTTTGAAATTTTTCAGTACATACAAACAAACGCTGTCTTCATATAATAGTATGAGTATGATATGATAAATGTAACAAATATGAAAATAATTTATCAACAGGGTAAAATAACGGAGCGTATAATAAATAAAATAAAAATGTTATATAATAAATATTCAGAAAAAGTACCACCCTTCGATCTCTGACTTTTTAATGTTATTGAAGTCACCACTCTGAGTAATGTGAATGTTTTACACGGCGGTCATTATTTATTGAAAGGTTAGGAATGAAATAAATTCGAAAAATATAAGTACAGATTAACGTGGGTATCAATAGATGTATTTGAGAACAAACCAGTATATTTCTTACAGATATTGTTTTTATCTTTAGCAACACTTTCGACAAATATTCTGTTGTATAAACTTAACCTAACCTAGCTTTCCATAATTTGTTAGAATAGGTTAGATTAATACAATTGAATATCTGTTACAATTAAAATTTATTTCGATTAAATTCTGCTAACGCTCTGATAAAATAGTGATATAATCAATGTCTATTGAGAAGAAAAGAATGAATTGTAACAACCGAAAAGCGATTAATCTGAAAAGTGGTGAAGAAATTACGTTCGCGTTAGAAACTCAATTCGTGTCACTGTTTTCAACAGGTTTGATGCATCTTGCACGTGAAAGCAATCGTTTGCAGAAGAGTGAGATTTCTCTTTTATTGGCTTTTACCTTTTTTCCTCTTCTAATCTGAATGGCTGGTTCTCGAATGCGTTCTGATCCGATGTTACGATGATATCGCACCGTAACCTCGCGCTTTCGGCAATTTCCCGGAATTAATTGGACTTTATCACGTCAAACGATTCAGTTCAACCAAATTACTTCACGGTTGTTTAGTTTCGGTTCGCGTGAATAGCCGGAGGGGTTGAATAAAGGACGCCACTATCGACGCCCGATGCCAATGCATTCGTGCCACGGTGTACACATTTTTCTTCTATTTTCCTTTAGCCGCACGATAACTTGCCGACAAACCATAAAGCATCAGCCTTTTCATTCTCGTTTCTATAACACAGCGAAAATATTGAATTGAATTTCGACTCTCTGTCTTACGTTCAATTTACCGCTGATTGAAATCGATGCAGTTCGCTCGTGTAATGATTAAGAAACGATACTTGCCAGAGAGAAACGATGAAATATTACGTGGAACATGTTGTAATGATATCTTCATTAATGAACCATTGGATGATTCACCGTATCACTTCGATGGAATCTTTTCTTACGAAGTATTTCATTTTAAATATAATTTAGATATAAATACATTTTTGTACAATAATCAGTTAGCTGACAATAATTGCAGATACGAATAGATAAAGGTGTTATGTAATAATTTTTCGAAGCTTGATATTTTGGTGTTAAATATTCAAAAAGAAGCACTACATTTTTCTATCAGGGACGGACTGGAACTTACATTTTTATCGGGAGATTGGTGACATGATGAGCTCTTTTATAGAATACGATTCTTAATGTAAGTGATTTGACTTTTACATGAGTTTTCAATCATATTAGTGCCGCTTTGACACCTAATCATAGTCTACAAAGATGATACATTTCTATCGCCACTTCCCCATTAAATGATAGCTTGGTAACTTGAAAAATTTTCCACTTCTATAGCCTCGTTCGCGGCAATATAACAAGAGTT
The DNA here is from genome assembly GCF_907164935.1 of Osmia bicornis bicornis. Taxonomy (NCBI): domain Eukaryota; kingdom Metazoa; phylum Arthropoda; class Insecta; order Hymenoptera; family Megachilidae; genus Osmia; species Osmia bicornis. Next base: position 7,675,585 of record NC_060222.1, on the reverse strand, counting down.
TACTGTAACACGTTAGGTGCCACGCTGATAATATATGACTTCCCCAAGGATCCTTACAGTGGGGCATTTGCCCCGAAAAGCTGACCAAAAATATTTAAACATTATTTAAAAACTTAAAAAATAGTGTAATAGGTCATGGAAATTGTCTTAACGTCAGGTACAACATTATAATAGTCACAAATACAAGGTGAAATTTAAAAAATGGAGGTGATCATAATTTTGTTATGAAAAAAAGGTTGTTTTTGACATTTTTTATTTTAAGATCTATAGACGACTGAATACCGATTATCTTTTGTTCGAAATATTTTTTTGCTAGATTATAGGAACTATATGAAAAGTCGTGGTGACAGCAGGACATTCACACTGAAAGATTGACTACAAATATTTTAACTGATTAATTAAGATTTTTAAGTACTTTAATGTTTTGCAACTTTTCTATTATATTTTGGGTAAACGTTAATAACGTTCTTTATTTTTATTCGATAATTACTCTCAAATATCCTACAAGAATCTTTCATTTGCAAACAGATGCGGGAGTGGCCATGTTTAACATTAAATGTTAAAAATATTCAGTTTAGGCACCTCTCGGTATCTAAATTTTTAAGAATTATATAAAGCAATAGTTATACAATAAAAATCAAAAAACTCAAAGAGGGTATTTGAGGACAAAATAAATAATTCAATATGTTCGATTATTCCAGAAAAAAAAACCAACATTATTTTCCATTTCTTGTTATATAATAAAACCACAAAAGAAAACAGGAAAGAACGTGCTAAGTTACTTTACATGCCTTCTTATGCACCCTACATGTGTCTGTTTTAGCACTTTTTAATCATTACACATATAAAGGATAACTTTTTTAATAGGTTTCTTAATACTTTTCTTGAAACAAAAATTCTTAAAAAAAATTTATTGGCTTTATAATTGGTTATAAAAATACAGAGAAAAATAAACTGAATATATATATATAACTGTTATTATAATTGACACGAAAAGGTAACACATCTTAATAATACTTAAATTATAATCTTATACTAATACTTTTAAGAAAAGGAAGTACAAAACTACATCTTAACGATACTAAAACAAACCAACGAACGAGCGTGGCCCTATCGGCACGCGTCCTACCGATCCCTCAAAAGACTTCAACTGATCGTCAGTTGATTAAATTTAAATTTAAATCTCTAACAAAAATTATTTCTTTACAAAATATTGTTACACTGTATTGCTGTTTATGAAAAACTATTCATATATTGTATTAGCTTACACACTTGGGAACATAGGGAAAAAAATATTTTTCATTTCAAGCAAACAAAATTTGATTTTTGAGCAGTTTTTGTGACAAATGTTCCACTGAAGACCGATATGAATTTGTTAATATGCGATGCATATGACGTCGGCGGTAATGAGTGCTCCTCACGGCCCTACCAACAAGTTGAATGCAGGTCACTGGTGACCCCCATGACACCCAACGTGTTAATTAGCGCCGAAATCCCTACCGATCCATTGACAATTAGTTTGTTCCTGTTGTTTAGTATCTATTTTTTCCTATTTCTATGACAGCTTTGAATCTTGAAGACATAATAAAAAATAGCTTTATCTTTTGAAAATTTGAAAAACATTTAAGTCGTCTATTTTTTATTTTGAAAGAGAAGTAAGTACTTACCACTCTTATTATTACTTATTATTACTGACTACATGTCAGTAGCAATATAATTTTATAATTATTCAATCATTATTCGATAATTACAGGAATTCAATGCATATTAAAGTTTCAATAGAATATCTTTGGATAGACTGTGCTCTAAATAATGATTCGTATCTTCAGTTACATAAAATTTTTAATCAAAGGAATCAATTAATCCTTTTAACATACACATAATCGTTGAAATGCAACTGAATGCAATTTTATTCCTCCTTTCTCAGATATTTCTTCAATCTACTTACTTGACAATACTTTGAGCTTTTCTAATGATACGATATTATTTTATACACTTTTTACATTTTACGATAGTTTAATTTAAAGTAATAGAATTACGATAATTAATTGTCCCAATTTAATGTTCTGAAATAAGCAGTAAATATACATTGTACTTCTAGAGATATTTGCAATATTATCTTAAATGTTTAAATATGTTATAATAATTATTTAATTAATCCACATTTTTAAGTGTATCATTTTATAAGAATTATTTTACTTTAGAAGATTTTTGAAAGATGTTATTTTAATTCGCGATGCGTAATTTAAGTTTCGGACGGCGGACGATGGAGAGAACCCTAATTTTAATGTAATTTGGTATTTCAAATTATTTTCATTTTTTAAATTTCAGATTGTTCCTCCAACAATTATTCTTCCACTATATGTATATGCAAGTCTTTTATTTTTATATATCTCTTATAAGAAAAATTATATATTTCACTTTAGGTCAATATCTTTATATGTATATGTTTTTTAAGTATGGGACTCAATTGATCTACACTCCATTGTTCAAGAGTTAACACGCTCAGTACGCCAACGAAATTCACAGAACACTCGCTACCGTTGGCACTTATTATTAGGACTACTAATTCGGATCGGGTATGCGGATATCCGTGAGATACCTGGATCGACAAAATTACCCGGGTATCTCATAAATTAGAGGCCTATTTGTTATTATTACTTGGCAACTCCATTTTACCGAAATATTAATATCTAATTTTTCAATTTTTCATTTTTGTTGCCTCTTATAAATTCATATACGTACATATTTTGTAGGAAATAATAAAATAAGATGATGACCAACCGGTTGCTATTGTCCAACCAGACAACATTAATTTTTCACCTTATCTCCCTAAGGTTGTTTTATTATCCGACTTCGAAAAGGAGGAGGATACTCAATTCGATCAGTATATATATATTTATATTTTTTTTTATGGTTGTTCGTCGATTACTCCGAAATGGATGAACCAATCGGACCGAAACTTTTTGCATCTTGTAGAGTATGTCTTCCGATTGGTCCCGTAAACAAAATATTTTGCATGTTTTTATTCCTAACGACTTTTTTTTTCTAAATATATGTTCGCCGATTACTCCGAGACGGATGGACCAGTCGGAACGAAACCTTTTGCATCTTGTAGAGTATATCTTCTGATTGGTCCCGTTAAAAAAACATTTTGCATTTTTTCATTGCCAAGGATTATTATTGCAAAAAACAGAAAATTTCTAATTTTAACATAGGATGATTTCAATGACCCTTTAATATGTTGTCGGGGGCATGATGCTGAAGAACTTTTTCATTATGCATAATTAATTGAAAGCTTTAGTTTCCGAGATATTCGTGAAAAACTATTGTTACCACTACATTGAATTCTACGTATGCCTATCGTGTATTCTACCGCCTACACTGGTGGCGTATAGGTCAGCATGCAGTCGCCTATTCTCTACTGTTTCTATACACATATCACGTGAACCGAAAACCAGTATACAGGTAAGTCTCGATTAATGCTAGTTCACATAGTGCAATATTCGATTTAGTGCGAATTTTAAAATGATACCAGGTCGCATTTAATACGAACAAAAATTCAGTTAATGCGAGGCTTTTTTCGATCCAGACATGGGTCGAAGTATGCAAATTAACAGAGACTTGGATTAAATACTGCGAGTTTATCATCACATATACGAAAATATGAAAAAGCAGAAGAAAATGCAATCAACACTGTTAAAATACTTTAAAAAATAATAAACATGCTTATACTATTATAATTTAATAATATACGTATGAAAGGTATATTTCAAAATTTTTATCGTATATTTTCTTTAACTAAGAACCAATTCCTATATTTCAAGTATTCGAATAGTACGAATTCAAATAATGGGAACAATTTCTAGGATTTATTACTCGCACTAATCGAGACCTACCTGTACATATATAATGACTATTGTTATTGCAAACTCCTATTCTTTAGCGCTACTCTGCAAGGAATGCACCGATCGCGATGAAACCTTTCACATCTAATCGGAGATATTTTCGCGATGATTGCAATTGCAAACCTTTGTGGAATTTGTTATTATTAATAACTATTGTTATAGCAAGAAACGGATTCGCTGGTGTTACTCTGCAAGGAATATACCGATCGCGATGAAAGCTTTTCAATCTAATAGGAAATATTTCCGCGATGAGCACGCTTCCAAAAATGTATGGAATTTATTATTGTAAATAACTATTGTTAGAGCAAAAAGCCTATTTTTTGGTGTTACTCTGCAAGAAATGAACCAATCGCGATAAAACCTTTTGTAACAGGCAATGTGTTTAACGTGGGCATTTTGTGTAGAATGCCCGTTCGAAAAGACATTGTGCAAAATGTCGGTAACAAGTTTCAGTCAATCTATAAAATGTCCGGTTATTATACAAAATACCTAGAGGGTGGTGATCAATGTATTGAAACGCTCTTGTTACATAGATATGATAGGTTAGGTTAGGCTACATATTTAAACAACGCTTTCAAAATAATAACGAAAGTGATGCCGGCCATCTTACGGTGGCCGGATTTAAGTGTGTGGTCTATCCTAACCTATCACATCTATGTATGGTTTTAATAATAATAATAAGTTTAATGCCAACGAACCGGGAGTATTCTATAAAATGTCTGGGTCATTTGTGAAATACCTGCCCATTATATACGTTGCTCAATAAAATAATGTTTAACAAAAATAAAACCGACTTCGAAATGCACTAAAAAGTGTAAAATAATTTCTGTTTCATTTATACCAGTATTCCACAGCTATTAATAAAATCTACTTAATCGTTAAATAGGATACTAAATACACTTCAACCTTTTCGGAGGCGGCGCAAAATTAAAAATACCCGAATATACGATCCTGCCAATAACGATTTGATTGCGGTATGGCAAACTTGATAAATAATACATATGTCGTAAGAAACGGAACGTTATAGGTACGGCTGAAAAGATTTATAATTGTAACGATTGTATTAAAAAGTTGGCAGCACTTTTGATGTACATGTAATTAATTCGCATTGTTAACTTGAAATTATCAAATGGGTCATTCGGTATCCGGCGTGTCATCGGTTGCCCATTCCTGAACTAGGATCTTCCGAGTAGAAGAAAAGTTTTTAATTTTGCGCCTCATCCGAAAAGGTTGAAATGTATTTAGTATCCTAATTAACGATTAACTAGATTTTATTAATAGCTGTGGAATACTGGTATAAATGAAACAGAAATTATTTTACACTTTTTAGTGCATTTCGAAGTCGGTTTTTTTTTGTTAAAAATTATTTTTTCGAATACTAGATAGGTATCGTGTAAATTTTAATCACCATTTTCAATTATCTTTTCATATATAAAGCGCTTATAATTAAAGGGATATAGGTGATATTTTCTGTTTTATTTACACCATTGTGCTTGAACTACATATTTCTGTTCTAAATTCAAAAGTATTCATAAATGTCATTTGGTTCTAACAAGGGAAGTTCGGTAACTCAAAAATTCCGATTGTTTTTAAACTTTGCAGTTTTGTACGGGACCTCAACAGAAGTATAGCGCAATTTTTGTTTTTGGCTCAATTTCAGTTCTTCCGGGTGAAAACACTTCCTGATGGTAGATAGGTATTTCCATGTTCCCCTGTATATCTTTAAAACTATCGTAGATATAAAAAAATGGTTATAATAAACATTGAATGGTTTTTAATGCTCTATAAAACGAGGCAATTAAATTGATAAAAATTCTTTGTTTAAATCAACAAATTTTCCCCACCATTGTTATTTTGAAAAATTTTGAATTCTCTGTCACGTCGAAAAATACGTAGAACCTCATTATAAATCCAGATATGTATGCTAAATTTATCAAACAAAGTGGTATTTAAATAATTTTAACCGATATGTGCACTTTGCACACCCATCGTTGCACTTTGAACGATGCGATGCGTTATCACTTAGATACCACGTATGTGTGCGAGCACACATGTATAATATGTATATATGTTTATCATAACCATTTTTTTTATATGTACAATAGTTTTTAAGATATACAGGGAAATATGGAAATACCTATCCACCTTCAGGAGGTGTTTTCACCATGAAATTGGGCCAAAAACGAAAATTGCGCTATACTTCTTTTGAGGTCCCCTAAAAACCTGCAAAGTTTAAAAAAAATCGGAATTTTCGAGTTACCGAACTTCCCTTGTAAGTGGTTCATATGTAAAATAGACATTTTCATATTTTAAACGAAATTTCTGTTTTGGAATTTCTGTTTTCAACAGAAAATAATTCTTGACAAAAGGGGTACTGAAGAAAGAGATGAGTTTATGATAATGTATATTAGTTATAAATATTATGTATATATTTTCGTCTATGAATTCTGTTCACCAGTTCCATAATTTTCTAACGGTATAACTTTTCAGGTCCACATCGTGCTGCTTTTTTTATAGCCTTGTCAATGTTTCGTAAACATTGCAATTTATTTCTTCAGGGTTGACCTGAATCCTGTACGTCGGGAAAAAGACAATAAAAAACAAGCAGTACGATGGAAACTTGAAAAGTCATAACAACTAAATCAAATCACCGGTACCTATCATTTTCTGATCGTAAAAGTAGAATCCGATTGGTTTTACTTTTGTTCAGAGACTTTTTTACCTATTTTTAAACTTTTTTTTAAACTGCAGTAATAATACTTTCATGATAGCTCAGATTTTTTCAACTGTTTTTATAACTCATTTATGTTTTTTTTTCTTTTCTCTTATGTATCTAATGTTCAAACTGACATATTAATTGTAAGATTATATATTGCTATGTAACAGTTTTTATAAAGGGCTATGCCGGTGTATTGAAATAAATAAATAAATAAATAACTCGATAGTTATTAGCCCTTTGGTGGCTGCATATTTTTTCAAACGTATCAACTCTGCAATTTTTGCTGGAAAGGGTATATTTCACTTTTATAGAATACATAATAGCATCGGAAACATCAAGTATGTAAGTTTTCCATCTGTTCATAATAATTTGATCACCCACTGTAAGTTATATTCGAAATTAGATAAAGGTGGATACGTTTCGTTTAATTAAAAAAGAACAATAATTTGAAATGTGCTTAAGGGGACTGTCCATTTTCTATGGAAGATAGAAAATAAGCCAATTTCATGTTCCTTTTTTCATTTCAGAATCTACTGAAGCTATCAACTTCAAATTTTTAGAGCATCTAATATCATATTAAATGTGTAGTTTAGTCAAAGACAATGCCGAAATACCGAAAAGAAAAAATGATACATACATGCCTACCAATATGTGTACGTTTTGGTAGTTTTACTTCCAACCTAGAAAATGCTAGTAATTTGGCTGTAGGCCGAATTTCAAAATGTTTTTAATTAAAAAAAATATATATATATATATGTATATATATATACTGATCAAATTGAGTATCCTCCTCCTTTTCGAAGTCGGATAAAAATATGTATTACCCGTAGTAGTAAAAGGACACTAAATTTCAACTCGATCGGTCGAATGATTACTGAGAAAAAGGAATATAAGTGCCGGATGTTAGGTTATTTAAATGAACAGTTTTATAATTGTACTGTAACGATAGATTCTATCACCGGCGCGTGCGAACCATAGTGACTCGGTAAACAAAATTTTCATACAGTTCTTCCGTCGTGACGTGTGACATGCATGCATTCACGCTTTTTGGAGGGCCTCCTGGTTTCCTAGCGCGGACCCCGAAGAGTGCCGATCGGAAAATATGCACGTACCAATCAGAGCCAATCTCGCGTCTAATTGGCGCGGCACCAGCCACGATTTCGCGCTGCGTACCGATCTCTAGTACCGAACCGTCGCGATTCTTTTTTTCTCTTCTAACGGATCCCCAACGCGCTGAGTATTTCCAAATCCTGTGGCATGCCCACGAATTTCCTTCGATCGCTACTGATCTCGCAGACAGCCTTCCGGCCACAGTACGAGCTAGCTCATCTGTGTCCGGTTCTTACCTCTCCCGAGAAGCTTGGGCTCTCGGTGCTATGCTAAGGGTCACCACTCCCGGGCAGTTTTGTACTCCCGGTATTACGGTGACGTTTTACAACAGATGAAATTCCAATAAATACAAAGCAATATCGTTTCCCTCCAATACATAAGGAGGAGATAACAAAAGAAAACAAAAGAAAACAAAATATATTGTTGAGATCATATAAAATTATGTATACTTGACGGGTTTCTACTGTCATCGCTTGCGTAAGCGCGTTGCGCTTTATTCCTATAGTTGGGAAGCCTGCGCGACACAGGTGAAGCTAGCGGCGATCATTGTCACCATGGTTCATGCGTTTTTGTTTTCTGTTCGGCATCTCTCGCGTAAGGCGACTATTAAATCATAAAGCTCTTCTATTTTGTCTTTTATTCAACCCCTGGTCTCTGACATATCTGAAACGCAAAAGTTAAATTTTACTGAACGTGTTCTTAACGAGATTTGAAATTTGTCTACTTGCACACCGCCTTAACGCCTGACTAAATTGCCAATGTCGCAGTCGATAACACTTGTTAAAGATACACTTATCGATCATCTAACACCGGAAAACGTGATATTACAAAGGAAGCATATTTCTAAAATCTTGCTCCTATCAATTCATATGTCGAATCCAACTATGTATGTGAGCATTTATCGTCCACTTATAGTACCCAAAAAATTGTTTTAATTATAGATTCTAATTCCTAATATTGTCTATTATCAACTAAAAAAATGTTAAATTCGATTTTTTGACTTCAAAAAATTCCTACTGCCCTGAAGCAACTTTTTTATCATTCTTGAAGAAAGTTTCCTATGCAAAATGCATACTGCACTTTAAAAATCAAAAACTGATAACAGAAGCGATATTGATCGCGTTGTCTTCTAAAATTGAAAATTTCCAAGCTATCTTGAACACAAAAGAAAATGGAGTAGATATTGAGGATATAGTATAAAGAAGTTTCCATATCGAAGTTTCCTTGCGAACTCAGACGCGGACTACGTATGTGTAAGGATCTTTCGTGTATAGAATTGTAAATTGCATACGTATTACTTACGAACATTGCTCACTCTGCGAAAATCGTAAATGAGTGTCAAAAATGTAATACCAGGAATACACAACGTAGTAACTCAAGCATGTACACTCCGCGACAAAAAGGTCATACACCTCGTAAACTTCTTAATTTTATAATTTGAATATAATAAATGTATGTAGTGTTAATGTTTTATTTAGAAATTGAGTATTAGTGAATTTTATTGTTATCTAGTTTTTTTTTAAATTGAATTTTGTTTAAATGTTTTTAGGAGTTTTATTAAATATAATAAACAATTTTATTACGTGGTAAAATATACCTCTTTAAGAAAGATTCATCGAAAGATTCTTCGAAAAGATACATATTTCAATAATTTAATGATTTAAATAGTTGTAAAAGAGAGGATTTATTTTTGCAATAGCAGTTGTATCTATAATTTACAAAATTATAGTGGATTCTAAAGCCTAGAATTTTTTTCATTATCATCATAGAATAATGAAAAATTATTAAATCATCATCATGGAAAATTAGTAAACCATCATCATGAAAACTCATAAAACCATTAAATCATCATCATGTACTAATGATTTATAAAAATAAAAAAGGGGAGGATTTATTTTTGCAATAGCAATTGGGTCCAAAATATATATTTGACATAGTAAATAGAAGGTTTAGAACGTCGACACTTTGGGAAATGGGGCCCGGGACTTTAGTCCCCCTTAGATCCTGATACTTAATAACTAAGATTACTAAAAAATTCTGTTCAGAAACAACTGTCTTACTCACTTCTCTCTGCTAATAATTTATCACTTTTCGTCTTATTTTAACTGATTTTTAATAAACGTTGCGTGAATAGTCACATAAGTATTCGTACCCTTTTAACCCGTTTAGATCTGAAACTAATTCGTCAGAATTTTATAAAATTTATAAGATTAATTGAATTAAGAACGGTTTTGGAGATCACCCGTTCCATATACGGTAGGCTCATGAAACTTGAATGCGAAATTAAATGGTTATTTTATTACCTAACTTTTGTTATTGTGAAATTGCAACTGCAGGACCAGTAATAATTGTTTTTTTTTTATTGTAACATAATATCGTTTGAAATTCTATGGTTCATTGTTTTGCTGCAGTTGGTTACGCATGGATGCGAAATATAACTTACAATATTTTATACTGTGGAAGTAGATGTTAGCAAATTACATAAATGATTGTGAGAGTGGCTCGAAGATAGCTAAAAGGACGAATGTTTCTATCGGTAAATATCGATATCCCATCGCCCCCATCGATTTCGCTCATTTTTAAATATGTTGGAGGGATGATAATTCGAAGCAACTTTTCCATGTCCATATAACCGCCGCTCGGCTTTAGTTTTCAAGATATTTGCAAAAGAAACCTAACTTGATCTTGTAGAAAAGCCAATGTTAATCCAAATCTAATGAAGACCATAATAAGTTAGATACAGTACTTACAATACTTAGAGTGAACTTGTAGAAAAGAGGCTCCCCATCTGAGCTTAAAAGTCAAACTTAACTGATTTCAATATTTTGAATTTTGATTTGCGTGGTCGGTCGCCTTACAGCGGCCGAAATATTGATTTAATTTAACCAGCCATGCAAGTCATAATTCAAAATTATTGAAATGTGTTAAGTTTGATGTTTAAATTCGCTCGTTATATAGGAAGTTGCCGGGCCTTTTTTTTCTTGTTTCTTTACGTGGAGGAAATCTTCAAATCACACTCCCCGCCCCCCTGGGTGGCGGTAGTGTGGGATTTATACCCACTAAAACCTCCACGGTGACCTGCACTGGGGCTGTAGGAAGGGCCCCGGGACCTCTGAAGAACACACCGGGACCCCCACCCCTGGCGCACTGGCGCTCCTGTCGCGGGGGGAGGGCCTAGTGTGAGGGGCCACACCCGATGTCGGCACTTCTTGGGCCGCATGCAATGGAGACCGGGGTCTCAGCTCCGGTTCTGACTTGAGGAGCCGCGCGATCGATGTTGGGAGAGGGGCGGGTACCCCTCTCTGGTCCTCCTCTTCTGGGGGAGACGGATGTCCCCCCCCCCCCGTAATGCTCTTCATCCCCGTTGGGGGCGACGGGCCGCGGATGTAACATCTTCACGAGGTTGCCAGACTCCGTTCAACGAGACGAGTCACCAAGTCAAAACAAACAACTCCCTCGGTTTTCACGTGATCGGCTCTACGACTGCGGTCATTGGCTGCCACATGCTACAACTCAGGGCCAAGTTATGGTGGTCCTTTGCCGAGGGCTCTTGTATGCAATGTCAGGCTTATCTTACGATGCGATTTGGGGATCCGGAACCCGTAAGTCGGCCCTGTCCTGCTCACGTGCACGTGTTTATACTTGGTGACTCGTCTCGTTGAACGGAGTATAGTATTGTGCAGAGATGAGATGTTGCGGTGGCTAAGGAGTGCCTCTTTGGTCTGGCCCGCTTATTGTTAGTCCCAACGTCGTCACGCACCCACACCATTTGACTTTGCGGCGTGCAAGCGGCATGCTTAGTATGTATGAGCGTTTCGACCAATAACGCGCGACGGTCTAGAATGCGTGTGCATTAGGTGTAACAAGAAACCTCTGATCAATCGTATCCGCATTCCTTAGCCTCCGCAACATCATATCTCTGCACAGTACTGCTATTTACAGAAACAGTAAGCAAGCAGCGCAACGGTTACATATGTATATTGCTATAGACGCATACGTATAGGCAGAATTTACTGTAGTGGTAAGGATATTTTTTCGCGAATATCTCGGAAACCAAGCGACATATGGGTTACAGGAAAAGAGTATTTAAAGTGTCGAATTTTACAACATATTTAAAAATCATCGAAATCAAAGGGAAAGTGCCTTTTCTACAAGTTCACCATCATTTCTTATTACTTGCTGCTAAATCGCATTTGGGCAACGATTACATCTTGCATCATCTTGGTACAGGAAGTACCAATTCTAGTATTTATAAAATTATGAAACTAGAACTTAAAAATGCATTCAGAAATTCCTGTTTAAATAACTTCTGAAGTTTCTGATTTTTTTTTCCACTACATAAAGAGGGAACCAAAGCTTATGCTACTTGTGTATTTAACAAAAGGAATGAAAAGTTTATGAAAAATTTTGATATTTGCATATACAAATACCGATATAATCATTTCTAGGTAGAATTTGAAATTGTCGTTTTTTATATACACTCCGCAAAACAATTAAGAGATCACCTGTACGAATCCAAAAAATAGGGTGAGATTCAGGTGGTTATAACTCCGACAAAAGTGGTTGAATCGATATGACAAAAAGATCATTCGAAGCTGTGCAATCTCTATTTTTAGATACTCTTTTAAGATTCTAGCTATGTTGTTCTTTAGAAAAGTTATAATGATATAAGTAGTACCTACTTAGAAAATTTTGAAAAAATAGAGATTTCACAGCGTCGAATGATCTTTTTGCCATATCGATTCAACCATTTTTGTCAAAGTTATAACTATTTGAATCTCGCCCTATTTTTTGGGTTCGTAGAGGTGATTCCTTAATTGTTCTGCGGAGTGTAAAATATACAATTGTTTATAAACTCAATATCAGGTTAAACTGATTTTTACAAAAATATAATATTAGCCACAGGAATATATGATTTATATTGTAAAGCAACAATTAATAATGAACAGTTAACAATGAACGATTTGACCTCCACACTGCACTGGTTTGATTTTCAAATACACTGGTTCTGCTCCTGTATTATTATAGCCTTTGAAGATGATATGCTTCTATCTCCTTTCCCCCTCTAGATGAAAGCATGGAAATTTGAAAAATTTTCCATTACTATATAACGAGAGTGTGCTGCAAGTGTCAATAAAAAGTTCACATTATACATATCGAATTATATTAAAGTGGAACGATTCAGATCGTGAAAGTATTAATTTCTTACCACATTAATAAGAGCGCTGTATGTGAAAGAACAGAATTCTTCTGGTTATGACCCGAGGATTTCTCGTTGAGTAGCTGAAATTTCTCGGATGCTTGCAAAGATATGAGCTTATACGTAAGTACTGATTATACGTATTTTTTAATTAAAAGTATGAACAACAAATTTAATCAAATTTTTCCGTGAAATGTATTATAACATAAAAGCGCAGTTATTTAATAACAAACAGTAAATTAATAAATTATTCTTTTAAATTAGTTCAAAATATGATATTATAACCTGATATTTTAATACCTTACTTAATAAAATATCTAAAGTTTCCAATATATTTTGAAAGTTTTTTAAATTTAATTTTTATGGTAACTCTTTAGTACATCAACTCTTTTTATAGATAATATATGCATACTTAACTGTAAGGATATAAGCGGAAATAATTCAAACACTTCACAAAGAATATTATTTTATGACATGCATGACAAAGAAACTCATTAAAATTCATTAAGGATACTATTGTATATGGTTACTAGCCGATTACCCGTGCTTCACGCGACCTTTGTAAAGACCTTTTAAAAGGTCTTTTCAATTAATTAATTTTTTTTTCGTTTCTTTTTTTCTTCTTTAAAGAATCTTTATTTCCTCAGGAAAGTCCATTGCTCGAATATTACATTCTTGATCCATGCGAATTCTGATATATGGGTACCCTTTAGATCATTTATAACCCCCATTTTCACCCCTTTTAAAAGTGCAAATCAAAATTTCGTCTTACAAGTGGGTGGGAATGAAGCCATTTCATAAATTTCAAATTTTTAGGGTTAGAAGTTTGAACTAGGTATTGATTAATTATCAGTGAGTCAGTTAGGAGTTTATATACAGTGGGCTTTCGTTATATTGCTACGTGAACAATTCTACGTTCACGTGGATTGTAAAGCATACTAGTGCTACTCTTGCATTATCATAAATATATGAAAATGATACATTTCTATCTCTTCTTCCTCCCTTCAAATGAGAGTTTGGAAGCTTGATAAATTTTCTGCTTCTATAGTCCCGCCGACGGTAATATGTATAACGAAAGTCTACTATAGCACATTTTGAGAAAAGTGCTGTTTAAGTTACACTGTACATATTTGGTAAGTTGCAAAGAGTGTCTTCTCCAAGTGGTAATCTCCAATTTTGATGAAACTTCGCTATAATATAAGTACTTACTGTGCTCCGATCACAAGAAGTTTCGCGGGACGGCACAGGGGCAAGAGGGGGAGTACCCTCTAAAGGGGGAGTACGCTAAAGGCGTAGTAACGCATACATCGATTAACCCCCTAGTTTTACACAAGTCTAAATATGTAGTAGATGTGACGCCTTCGATCAATCATACGTCAGGACTGAAAGTATATGTGTGAGCTGAAGTAAGGTGCGACCAATCAGACTGTTATTTTCATGGGACTTCTTGTGATCGGTGAACAGCAATTTTCATAAAAATATTAGACACGTATTTTTTTTACAACTGCTGACATTCACTTTGAGGGTTAATTCTCAAAGTTGAGAGTACATGACCTATTTTGATAAATATCACGGAAACTATTAGAAATACGGGAATGGTATAAAGTTTGTGCTTTCGAACGACAAAGATGTGTTCGAGGGGTGTAAATAGATTTGCAAAAAATCAATTTGTTTAAACAATATGCTAAAAAATAGTACATTTTTATTAATTTTTCCCATTAAATATTAATATTTTTAATTCTCCATTCTTATAAAAAAACTATATATTCATATACAAAGTACGGATAAATTGAAATTTTGATTTTTGCATTATATAAAAGGTTGTTATATCTGGCAATTTTTTTCATTTCGTGTAATGCGGAATACCAGATCGCGCATAATAAAACAGTTAATACAATTCTCTCGCAGCGCAACACAATAGCCGCCCCGCACAATGGAACTTTGCTGTGTTTGCGGGTAACAAGACCCAGGAGGTCAAGTCGAGGACCCCAGACTTGGGTCTGGCGACTTGACCTCCTGGGTCTTTTTGCCCGCAAACACAGCAGGGTTCCATTGTGCGGGGCGGCTATTGTGTTACGCTCCGAGAGAATCACACTGTATGTTTTCACGACTTTTAGTTAATTATATTACAGTATGTTTCACCACCTGCTTCTAAAGTGGTAAAAATTTGAGACTGCAGGTATAATACTTACCTGTGTTACGCGCGCTGTCATAAAGCAGCGTAAAAGGTGAAGCTATACCTAATATATTTCCTGTTTGTAAACGAGGAAATAAACGTTCTTTTCGGAACTACCACTATTTTTATTGCCAAGTTTTGCTGCTCCTCAAGCGATCGAAATTATTGCCGCAGGTAAAAACTGTGGGGCTTGGCGTTGTTAAGCTGTTGAAGAAAGGCACTTTTCCAATTTTTATATCTTCCGTGTTAGCAAAACACTACATGCTTTGCAAAAATCATTGATTGGTTGCGATTATTAGGGTGAGAGTATAAGTGACAGCTATTTGAAAAAAAAGTGAAACTGTGTGTATAAGGAGACAGTGCTTAACATGTCCATAGCTACACTTATGGTTGTACCTTAGATCCTTACTTCATTGGAACAACCAATAGAATGCTAAACGCCGCAATGGTTTTTTTTCTTTCAATATTCATTATAATGAAGCAAAATCGTTAAGGACGATAGTAAATATTAAATTTTTCATGAAAAAATATATATACTTACAACGAGCTCCCGCTATACATATTGCCGGTTATGGGAGAGGAGCAGAAAATTTTTGGAATTGGCAATATAGAAAAAGCTTTTCCATGTAACGTTTTACTGTCGACTGTCGAAGCCCTGACACGGATACACACGGGGTCTCGTCGTCAGTGTTCAACGAAGGATTTGCGATTGCATTTTTTGATCAGAAAAGAACAATAGCGGTCTTTGATATTGCGGAAATCTCCGTGATTTTTCAAGTGCTACGATAATACGAAAAAGTATATGTGAAAATCTGTGGGAAGGGGTACTCGCTCAGCCTGCAATATAGAAAGTGGCAATATACCGAGAGTTTACTATATTTCAATTCAACCATTAATACATTTCCTTAACTAAAATTATTTAAAGATATATTTAGGTGTTTTAGATCTTTTTCCTTGTATTTATTACATCATTCTCTGACGAAATATTTGCACTCTATGTGCACTAAAATGACCGACAGCGACTGTAGCACCATGCGTTACTGTTGATTCAACTTTGAATAAAATGTACTATTATTCGAGGTTTTCATTCAATTCACTGATGTAATTGAATCGGTCAGTTGTTCAAAACTAAATGTAAAATAGAGTGCAAAAACCACCCTGTACTCCTCTCTAAATTCAAATACTACTTCAAAATCTATGGCATTGATGATACACAAAAACTAAAGCTATTTTTTCACCTATTTCAAAATGTGCTTTTGGGTTTGTATTGTTTTTTACCCTTTTTTGTGTGTAACGGGATACAAACGCACCCTAAGGTGTAATAGAAATTTTTTATTCTCAATTTTTGTACACCTATCTTCGTAAAAATCAATAAAATAAAATTTCACAAATATTTACGCAATCGAAGTTTCTTCTTTATATTTTCCACTGAAAATATGTAGGGTGTAATTATACCCCACACGTTTAACGTTAAAATATCTGCATACAGAGGAAAGGTTAATTCAACGATTTAATTCTTCTACATTATTTAGCTTTGACTTTTTTATTTTTATTTACAATGAATGTAGTGAGTACTATGTATCATGTATTGGTTCTAATACTGATGTTACCCGGAAAATAAGCACTTTCATATTTCAGCGCAAAGTGATTCCTAATGAAACAGCGTTTCATAATTAGCGTTTCAGGATGTTTTATTAGAGATTTACATTTTTACTGTAGCAGTTAATGTGTTAAATATTTCAGTCATTATAAATGATTGTTTTTGTAATATTGAATTATGATTTTGCACTGAAGTTTATATCAATCAAAGATTTAGTCCCTTTATTTTGTGAAAGAATATCTGTTTCAGCACGAATTTGCAATGTAGTTACCGATCGTTCTGGTGTAACGCGGGTTACCACCACCACGAAGTGTCGCACTTCCTAATAAGGATATTAACTTTAGATGATGCTGTACTATTAATGCGTTTAATCCGATGTTGTGTAATGTAGAAATGTTCGTGTGTGTTAATACTTCAGAGATGACTCAAACAGAGCTTATGAAACTGGATCGGAGCGTATCTATTGATAGATTGAGAAAGCTGACCGAGTGCTATTGAGTTCTGTCTAAGACTCGACGAGAAGTGAATTTGAGTCTCGATGTCTCGTTCCAAATTTGTATTCTCCCTCTCCTGGGCCTTACGAACGGTCAGCAAGGAGCCGCAGAGAGGTAGTCCAACGAGGGAGGTGTTGACGAAAAGTGGCCAATTAGCAAACGTTTGGAGTTTAACTAATGGCCATTAGCTGAACGGTTCAGCAAATCACCTCGCTGGACATTTCCCATGTAAGCTAGCCGAAAACCCAGCAGCTGTGATGCACGTGGGAGTCGCCAGAGTTTTACAACCCGAATCGGCAGTGACCAGGCGCGAGCGACAGGCGGCTCAAGACCCTTGCGTTCGGACTGTACCGTTGAGGTATATGGTCATGTGACCGGTGGTGCCTGAGTATGCAGCTTAGATGGTTCGGGACCCCTTAGGGTTTTGTTCTGACTTGGTTGACTCATGCATCACAGGGGGGTTCGTTCAAGGCACGGAAGAGGAAGTGAGAATTAAAGTAAAGACTTCGTAAAAGATTGTAAACTGCTCGTTGCGATCATTTGTAGACAATGCGAATGCCAAATAAACGTTCTAACTTTACGGACTTTGCCCTGTAGTAGGTCTGTTTAATGTTGGACCTTTTGAAGCTTCATGGTGATTGCTTCGGTACGCGACAAATACCACTCCGACGAGCCTAGGAAAGTTTCTAGCAATTAGAAAATGTGCTGTTGAACATGACTGACCGTGCTTCTAAATTGGTGCGATAAATTCATCGGTTCATGAATTTATCGTTGTTACCATCTTTACGAGGTACATAGAAGACAAAACGGACGATGTCTT
Source organism: Osmia bicornis bicornis (assembly GCF_907164935.1). NCBI lineage: Eukaryota > Metazoa > Arthropoda > Insecta > Hymenoptera > Megachilidae > Osmia > Osmia bicornis. The sequence continues at coordinate 7,657,558 of NC_060222.1, read as the reverse complement.
ACTGTGAGTTTATTGCTCTCGATAGTTAATACCGAAAGATTGTTGAAAGTATAAAACTGCTATTATATTGTAGTTCCGCGATCGGTACATTACGCCGTGTAACAGTAGCAATCCTTTAAACTCAGCAACGGAAATGAAATAGGAATAATGAATGAAATTCTTTTTTACTGTTGCCCTTTCACTTTACAATTAAATGTTATCTAAGACAAATTTCAATTTTTTAACAAAGTTGCCGAAGGTCTGATAGCCCCGCGCCCTAAGAATCTTAATGCGGTTTTGAGGAGTACACCCGAATATTCCTGTAACTCATTCAAAGTGTGAGAACTACATTATTCATGAAATGACTCAATATAACTATTGCATCATACTCTTTCAACCCTAAAATGTTACTGTTATTATTGTTATTATTATTACTATTGGGGCATTCCATGCAAAATCGGAAAAATAGGGGACAAATAGGATAACCCTAACCCTAACCTAGGTTAGATTAGTCATTTTCCGTGAAAATGCGTTCTTATCGAGGTAATAGGGGGTTTCCGCACTTTTAGAATACCCTGTATATCTCGAGAACGGTTTATTTGCCAGTTCTGAAAATGGTCTCATTCGATTTCTCGTCCCTCAATTACTATAAATCCGAAGTTTGGTTGTCTTGGGGTGATGGGGCCTTTCGGAAGTTTCCCCGTTATTTGTATAAATGAAGTAGAAATTATTTCATACTTTTTAGTGCATTTCGAAGTCGGTTGTATTTTTTGTTAAAAATTATTTTATTTCACACTTTTTAGTGGAACGAGCAGTATTTGTAGGATGCCGTAAGGTGGTTTACCGTTCTTATTGGTTAATTGCAATAACGATAGTTTTTAACGCTAACAAGTTCCATACATTTTTGCAAGTGGGATCATCGCGGAAATATCTCTTATTAAATGCGAAAGGTTTCATCGCGATCGGTACATGCTTTGCAGAGTATACATATGCATATAGAAACAGTAGAGAATCGGCGACTGCATGCTGACTCATACACCGGTAGAGACACGTAGGCATACGTAGAATTCAATGTAGTAGTAATAATAGTTTTTCACGAATATCTCGGAAACTAAACCTTTCTGTTAATTATACATAAGGAAAAAGTTGTTCAGAATCATGCCCTCGACAACATATTAAAAGGTCATTGAAATCGTCCAATCTTGAGATTAAAAACTTAATGTGTTTTGCAATAACAATAAAAAAATGACAAAAATTTTTGAATGGGACCAATCGAAAGACATACCCTACAAAATGCAAAAGGTTTCGTTCCGATTGGTCCATCCATCTCGGAGTAATCGGTGAACACACAAAATAAAAAAATACATACTGATCGAATTGAGTAATCTCCTCCTTTTCGAAGTCGGTTAAAAAGGCTGTTATTTGTTGGGTTAGTACTTTTATTAATTAACTGTAAGATTAAATGGTCAGTAGTTTTAAACATTTTGCAACAATACTTTAAATAAATGATCAGTATTTTCATTGGCGCAACTTGAACCTTATTTTGGGATAAGCCAGGTTCGTTTTTTGAAATTGTAGAATTTTGGAAATCTAGAATTATTATGAAATTTAGAAAGTCCGAAATTTTGTAATTTTAAAGTTTTAGAATTCTGAAGTTCTGATATTTTGTAATTTTGTAATTCTGGAGTATTGAAATCTTAAAATTTTAAAATAGTGAAAGTCCACAGTTTTGAGGAATCCAAAGTAAGAGAGCTAGACCCACTCTGGCCCCTACTTATTGTTAGTTATGTCAATGAGTATTTGTAACAAAATATCACTATGTAATACGGAAAAATGATTAATATTACAATGATTAATGCAAAACCAAAATACCTTTTTATTGCAATGTCTGAAAATATTTAATTCGAAGCACAAGATTAGTTGCCTAAGACAGAAAGATACAACCTAACTACTTTATTCATCTTTCTATGTACATATTGGAAAAATGAACACAATTACTGAAATTTTACTATTCATGTTGATCAGAAATCTGAATTTCATTCACTACAAAATACTGATAATTATTTACATTAACCAAAATATTCATACAGTAGACTCTCGTTATATTTCCGCGGACGTGGCTGTACTAGTGGAAAAGTCAAATTTCCGAGCACTCATTTGGAGGGAGGGAAAAATAGAAGTGTATCATCTTCGTAAGATGGTTCACGAGCAGTACTACGTAATATGCTTGAAAATCCTTGTGAAGATTAAATCCTTTAGTATGTGACAATATAACGAGAAGCTATTGTATTTCAAATCTTGTTTGACTCGTGGCGATTTCGTCGTACTTTGCCCGAACGTCGCGTTAAATTCAAAATTAATTGTCTTTAACTGTTTGTGTTTTCTGGTCTCCGAAACGCTGAGATCAGACGATAAAAAAACTTGCTCGAACGATGGCTATGTGTCGAAAACTATTTTATTCTTGATCTTATCTTTCTTTAAAATTCGCGGACGAAATCTTGTAAATCAGTGAGGTGTCGATGCGTTACGAACGCCGCTGATTGGTTTTCTTGCGAAAAGTCAAAATTCCAATCGGCGTGTCCCCCTGAAGATCGGTCCCACCCTTTCTAGCGCCCTTAGCGCGTCTTCGTCTAGAGAGGGTGGGCGATATCGGTGCGTACACGAGAACGTCGAAAGTCCGGCTACGCCAGGGTTTGACCCTCAAAAGCTGGGGTACCGTTACGAATTACCAAATTTTAATCTACCCTTCGGAAAAGCCAGTTTATGACATGAGCGGAGCTATTGAGGACGAAAACGAAACTTAAAATCGGACTCTATTGTACAAAAAGGTAAACGATTATTGCCAGTTGCCAGAAAATGCTAAAATGCCTAAACTCAAAAATAGCCTTTCGTCGAAGAACTGTGATAAACTCCCTTTAGAAATTCTCGCACATCTGTTCCGTCGAACGGTCGGAACAAATCTTCTGGTACGTATTTTGAATAAAATGAAAATATTTGAAAACCAGAAATAATTTTTCCTTTAAACGCAAATTTATTTATAGATCTTTGAATAAAAATCTCGAATAAAACCAAATTATCCGAAAATAACAAATAATTTTAAATTTAAGGATAATTGAAATAAGCTTTTATATTAAATAAACTTTGATTTTTAATTTTTTTAGATAACTAATTGAATTTTTAATTTTTTTTATTTCGAATAAAAATGTATTGAAATGAATAGAATTTTTTATTCTTGAATGTCTTCGTTTTAGACGAAATTTGTGTCTGAAGATTATTTGAAACAATACTCAATTCTACTCTAGAACATGGATCTATATTTCCAAAATAAGGGCAAGTCACTTGGGTGACATTTTACATCACCTAGTCGCTTATTATCTTGTTATTTCACGTGAGAAATGTCGTTCGTAAATGCGTGATACCACTTTGCGATCAAGCGAAAAATACATGAAAATGTCATATCTTCTCTTTAGCTCTTCAAACAACCTTTATTCTGAGTTGTGACACTCTTGGTCTGAAATTTTAATTAAATACTTTAATTGAAAAATGGAAGTATCTGTTTTTGTTCATTTGAAAACTTTCTTAAAATATGATTAGTCAATATTTTGTTCATATTAATTAACAAATGTGATATACAATATTAGTTATAAAGATATAATTATATAAAAGGTTGTGTTTCAAAATGCTTTGTTTAATAACTATTTGAAAATATCTTTTCCACTCTAGAATTTTTAGATTATTTTAGAAGATTGCCATTAAAAGTTACATTAAACAAACTTTTCTCGGAATTGTGTATTTCCTTTGACATGAATCGATATATTTTGTTATTTCTTACAAAAAAGTATTAAAATACTGAGGCCAAAAATTGATTGGTTCAAAAGATATTTTAAGGAAAGATGACTAGACTCTTCTGGTCTTTCCCTAGGGTATCTTCTTAATTATTCAATCCTCAACCTAAGTATCATAGTAATTTTTGCAAAAAATAACAATATGCAGCGGTTGATGTCAAGAAAAGGATAAGATTATAAAAAAATTGTTTCAAATTGAAAGAGTCTAAACCTCCCTATAAAATATCTTTTGAACTAATCAAGTACCTTAGAGAAAGCTTTTGAATTGAGAATAACAAGAGATCTTGTTTTACAATTGAACAGATATGTAATTCCACTCAAAAACATAGTGATCTTGAAATGTTTGAAATGTCTTCACTTTCGGGATCGAAATATACAGTGGGTGATCAAATTATTATGAACAGATGGAAAACATACATATTTTATATTTCCGATGCTATTATGTATTCCATAAAAGTGAAATATACTCTTTCCAGCAAAAACCGTAACAACCTACCTAACTAATAAAAAAATTCCAAGTTTTACCGTGGTCTGGAAACTCACCAGATATGAACCCAATAGAAAATCTATGGGAATTATTAAAGCGTCGCATTGCAACAGAGACAATAACTAACAAGCAACAACTGATCGACAAAATTATATTCGTATAGCATCACGATCCAGAAACGCTAGAAAATTGCCGAAAAAATATGGAAACCATGCCGAGACGTATTCGGGCAATTATATTATAGATGCCAAGGGCGGCGTGACCGAATATTAACATTATGTGAATTTTAAATTATAAATGTTGTAAAATATAGCAACATCATAATAATAAAAATATAACAGTAAGTTTTGCAATTAAAAGGAATACCATTCTAAGTGAATTTTCAATTTCATTCCCGATCAAACTTCAAATAAGTGGTAATTTCGAACTGTTCATAATAATATGATCACCCACTGTACTTACATTACGTGTTGCTCCATTTAACACCATTTAATTTTTCTTAACCCTGGAACAGCGGATTAGAAAGAGTCACAATTTTAATGCAAATGTGTTTTTCACACTATTTTCATTCTATAAATTTTACACTATTACTTTACAAATTATTGCTCCAACTTTAACTCAATATCCTTGCACATATTTTGTAAGTTTGCGTTACATTTGATCCAGCCTCGGCTGTTCAGGGATTAATGACTTGTTTTTTATCCTAACATTAATTTTGAAGTTATAACTTCATATACAAAAAAGAAAACAGATCCTTTATTAATTACTCTAAAGTAATGTGATATTTATTCATTGTTTATATTGTATAGGATCTTTAGTTTAAAAAATAAGGTGTAATATTGTTTGCTAATTTATCCAACTTCAATTTCAACTGAAGAACAGCAGCCATTTTATTCTAAATCGATTTGTTCCAGCAAGTTGTTGTTCCTCGTTATGGAAGTAAATTATTGGTGCGCAACTCCAAATAGTAATTCTTCTTGAAATTAAATTAGAAAACGCATTCCTTTCGAAATGCCGATTGAATTAAAGAGCTTCCTTTTGCTTTCAGAACAACAGTCTTACTATTAACTACGTTTTGTTCGGAGAACAATGGGGTTTATTTAAAAAATTCATAATATTTAACTAACACGAATCCATTATTAAGACCGTCAAAAAATGTGTCAAAGAAACCAATTCAATTTAATTTAACTAATTGTGAATGCAATTCCGAGGCACTTTCTAAACTATTCTTTTTAACCATTTGTCAGCACTCTGTTTGTCCACTTTTTAATTTCTTAACTTCTTATTTCATTATTTTTTACTATACTTTTATCTACTTTATTAAATACTAGCAGGATAGGATTCAGATTTCTAGGACCCGGTATCAGACCTTCGAAAGTCATCTTGGTCGACAAACTTATTGTTAATTCAAAAATTGAAATGTATTCTAAATAAAATGAAATAACATTTAATCATTAAAAAAAGAAGGGCTTAAAACTTGGCCCCTTGAAAAGGGGGGCCCGGGATTATAGGTCACCGTCGACCCCCTCTTAATCCGACGCTGAATACTGATTTAATTAGTCATTAAACATAGGTAAACTGAAATTCTTAAGTATAGGTAATTCTATTAAATATAAGAAAGAATTAAAAATCGTAACAATCAGTTTTTTGTACAATGTGTGGTCGTCAAAATGCTCAACTTAAACTGCAGAACAGAGTACTGTCTTTGTACGAATCCACATAAAATTAATTTTGTGTAATTAGAGAAGTATAACGCAGTCCCTGATGTATCTTTCGTTTCATTCATTAAAGCTTGAAGTTAGTTATTTTGAACTTTTTAGAGGAAAAGCAAAAAATTAATTACAAGCATTGGATGTGTTACATTAAATAAACAGAGTTTTTCACTGAGCTTCAGCTATTGTTCGTAAACTCTAACGTACTGAAAGATCAGCCGTTGTATCTGATGTATCAAATCATTTTAGAGATCAAGATATTTAAAATTTTGTTAAGTAAAAGTTATTTTGCAATACCGTGCCACAAAATTAATCCACAAAAATTCTAAAATTGATATTTTAATGTAATTTTTTTCTTTACCTTTGAACAGCGGAATCTGGATCAACCGAGACCCAAACTTACAAAACATGTACAAAAATATTAACCGAAATTTAAATGTATAATTTTTAAACGAAAGAGTTTCATATATTGGAAAAATAATGTTTAAAGAAATAATGTAAGGTTTAGAAAATGTAAATAATATGAAATATCAAATTAAATTAAAAATAGGGCAACTCCATGGTGTAAAGAATATTTTTGTATGTATTTTAAATGAAAAAAATAGGAAACGTAATTGAAAAGAAATAGTATACATAATATTGCATTTTGCAATAAAATGTTAAGTGTAATAACAAGTTTTTTAAAATAGATATAAGCTATTGGGCTTTTTGTGAAGATCAAAATACACTAATGCAATATAATGTACTGGTAATTGAAAAAATTTCTCATATTAATTAATATATACAAATAAATCAAACCTGAATTAAGACTTCTGAGGCCCAGGTTCATCAAACCTTCAAGGACTCCCTTGATTAATAAACTTGGTTCAAAAACTGGAATTTACTTTATATAAAATAGAAAAACATCTAATCGTAAAGAAAAAGGTAATAATAAAAAAAAAATGTCATGTATATGTTTTGAAATAGTGAATGAACGGCTGTAGCCGCCCGTAGAACTCCCTTTAATCCGGAGTTAAAGTAAATACATCAAAGTTGAAGTTGAGCGGTAAATAAATTAAATGTTGTAATAAAAGTAATGAAACTTATTCCAAATTTTAAAAACGTTTTACGTAAAATGGCAGTTATGTGGGTTAACACTGTATCGTAGAATAGCATTCACATAACATTACTTTCAATTACAGCAGATCATCGTTATATTGCCACGCAAGAAATTTGACCTTCACACAGATTTTTAAAAATACTAGTGTCGCTCTTACACCCTCATAACTTACGAAGACGATACACTTCTATCTCCTTTCCCTCCTTCAAATGAGAGCTTGGATGCTTGACAGATTTTCCACTTTTACAGCCCCATCCGCAGCAATATGATGAGAGTCGACTGTATATGCTTCCTTGAATACATAGACGTCTCAAAAATTCATTTTATAAGTATATCTTATAAAATTTAAAGCTCTTTCCTCGAGGGAAAGAATTGAAATGACATAATCCCAAACATAATCTTTCCAAAAAAACTTCCATGATACGGGACTTTGTATTCATGAAACATTAAGAAAAAAGTTTTCTTAATTATTGAGTTTGACTATTGTAGATATTAAATAAAAGATGTAAATACAAACTGTTAGAGTGGAAACGTTTTAGGATTTGAGACACATCCTTTTTTTAACATGCGCAGCTTGAGAAGATGGAAAATATACGGGTGTTCCAGAATTACCGTTGGTCCCTTGAAGGGGTGGTAGCTGCGGTGATTCTGAACAACATTTTCCTTTGGCAAAATGTTGTTTGAACTTTCGTTTTTGAATTATTAACGAAAAACACTGACCAATCTGAGCGCGTATAGCGCGCGGGCTCAGGGACGGCAATGTCGGCTACGAAAACCAGGCCTGACGTAGATCGCGAACGGATGGCTCGGCACCCCGTTGGCATAGCACAATAAAAATATTGAACTGCTTGAACATTTTTAGTCGTTGTTTAAACTGAATACGGAACCTAATCTCTTGTCGCCTGTCATAGTGTACAAAAGGAAACTCTAAGCATTCTAAACAACAAATAAAAATGATTGAAATGGAATAATTAATAAACGTTTGAATTGGAGGCTACGTTAATGATGAAAAATTTGAAAACAATTTAAATGAAACTTACCCATTCGTTCCTAAATTAACCTGCTACGCTGAAAGCAAATATCTGCCCCTGGGTCACTGTGTCGGTCCCCACCACTTGACGAGGAAACACGTTCGGTAGAACAGCTGATTTCATGGTAGGGCCAGTGAACTCCCCTCATTTATTGCATTTAGATATGAGTAATAGACGACCCCTTTCGGGGCCGAGTATTTCACTTAAACGACGACACAAAATCACTATCACTTTTCACACACTTCAACCTTATTACTTGAATAATAATGAACAAGTACACAATTGTTTACTCTACGTTTAATAAATAAGTGGCCCCGAAAGGGGCCGATTGTTTTAGTGGAGGAACCAATGTAGAACTAGTAAACTGATGTTTACTCTACGTTTAATAAATTGGTGGCCCCGAAAGGGGCCGATTGTTTTAGTGGATGAGCCAATGTAGAACAAGTAAACTAATGTTTATTCTGTTTTATAAGAGTTCAATGAACCCCCCTTGATTCCTGAAGCAAGTTGCAGCGCGGCTTGCCACGTTGCGCTGCACCTTCCGTAATGTTTCAACGCTTATCGTCTTGACGGTAGCATAAATCCGTGCGACCGCCTCTTCCGACGATTCAATATCTTGCCGGTATAGCTCGTTCTGAAATAATTATTAAATAAAAGTAATTATCATTAAAAATACCAAAACATAATTAATAACTGTAAACGTACCTTCAGATGACCCCAAAAATAAAACTCCACCGGATTCAAATCCGGTGATTGTGGGGGCCACGCAACAGGCCCACCGCGGCCAATCCACCTGTCTTCAAAGGTTTCATTTAAATGAGCCCGAACATTTGCGGCGTAATGGGCGGAAGCCCCGTCATGCTGATAATACATGTTCTTCCGAATTTCCAATGGAATTACTTCCAAGAGATTCGGAAGAACATGTTGCAAAAATTGGTTGTATGCTGGCCCGTCCAATCTATCGGGCAGAATGTACGGCCCAACAACAAAGTCGCCGCAAATTCCGGCCCATACATGTACAGACCAGCGGTGTCGCTCTGCTCGTGGTAGAATCATGTGCAGATCCTCGTCGTTCCACACGTGTTCAGTGTGGGCAGTGAAGCACCCCTCCGGTGTAAAGAGGGCTTCATCCGTCCACAAAACATACGCGCAGAACGACGGATTCCGTTCAATTTTCCTCAACAACCACCGAGAATACTCCATCCGCTGAATGTAATCTTGAGGGTGCAGATTCGGCAGATATTTGTACACGTTTGAGGTGCTAACACTAAAATGAAACAGAAATTATGTATATTAAAACAAGAATTATATTTTCATATTAAAATTATTATAATTATTTAAAATTATGGGTGTACACTTCCGAAAGCGACAACCCACCGATTTTTCTGAAATTTTTGCCAAAGCTTATCCTTGATTAGAGAAAAAAGTCCCTAAAAAGATTTTTGACGACAAAACCTCGTTTGCCCTCCCCCCAAGCCTCCTTCAAAGTTTTGTCAGTTCTTACTAAATATCTCCAATAATATTGATTTTAGAGAAAAAAGTTTCAAACAAAAAATGAAGCTCTTAAGAAACTATACAAAAAAGGTTTGAAACTTTTTTCTCTAAAATCAATATTTTCGGAGATATTTAGTAAGAACTGTCAAAATTTTGAAGGGGGCTGCGGGGCAAATGAGGCTTTGTCGCCAAAAATCCTTTTAGGGACTTTCTTCTCTAATCAAGGATAAGCTTTGGCAAATATTTCAGAAAAACCGGAGAGTTGTCGCTTTCGGAACTTTATCCAAAATTATTACTTACTTGGAGCGTCGGGTGATCTCGCGTATGCTGGCGGTGTCGTCTTGCTCAGATTCAGCAAGAATCAGCTCTTCCTGCAATGCTGAAGAACGGGTGGAGCGGCCGGTATCTATTCTGTCTGGCATCAGCGAGCCGGTGGCATAGACACGTGTAGCCAGCCTCTGGAAACACGGAGCAGTCGGTGCATTTGCGGTGACATCGTAGGTTTCGCGGTATCGCTCGGCAGCGAGTTCCGCGTTACCGTTGCACTGCGCGTAAATGAATAACATGTTGTAGTATTCCGATATTGAACGCAGCATGGTGTTTTCAGTTTGCTCTTGACTTGTCTCTCTATGCTTGCTAATTTGCTTCTGTCTTCTTTTCGAACTTGTCGATGCTTTTGAATTGCTCTGTTCCTCCCTTCCATTACGGCCTTAGCGCGCTACCTTTGGAAGGGGGAACAGAGGTTCTGCATTTTTGGGGGTAGACGGCAACTTGGCAACTATGGATTTTTCCAGACTTGCCATGTGGTGACTCGTTGCCGCTGAAACCGTTAGGTTTCGAGGCCGAGTCACCTTTCTGGTACAGCCAGGTATATGACAGGGTCGAGCTATGGATTATTGCACCCTGTCATAAACCTCGCTTGGCTCAAACTCTAACAACGTCTTTTATAGGGAATTTATGACAGTTCCGCATTGAGAATGTTGTTTTTAACATTTACCTTCTTCAAACAATACCCACTCTACCCAGTCGAGGACAAGGACGGCGAGCACGCTGCTTTCCGTAAAACGGCGCGAAAACTTCGCGGGAAAACACTGTCTACCGGCGTGGCCAACGCCCGTGCCCATTGACCGCCGGGAAAAACCCAGGCTTGTGCGAATGGTCACCACGTGTCTGAACTGACCCTAACCGGGCTCGCACAAGCCTCTACAACAAAAAGAATATGAAACCTCCGCAAGGGCATGGCAGCGACGAACTAACAATAGAATAGATAGAATAGAATAGAACTAACAATAAGTAGCCGTTTCTTAACAGTTTACGCGAGCATTTTGCTGCTAGTGGATACCATTTTCAGTATCGATTCAATTAAGATAAATGATATTTTTTTAATGTTTCTTTGGTTTAGATGAAGAAGAAATACTTTTTATGATGCTTGCCAAATTCGCCTCAATATCTCCTAAAAGGTCGGAGTACAAAAATAGCTTTAGATATAAAAAAATCAAATTTGGTGACCTTAATGGTGAAAAAAGGTGACCTTGATAACTCTGGGGAAAAAAGGATTGACAAAAAATTTGATGCAATCATCTTAACAGCAGAATAATCTAAGCTGATCATGCATCGCGGTCCACCTTGTATAAATGTTAGAATTAATCGGACATGTAAAGGAAAATAACAGCTTTTAGCCACGTTTTATGACTACTATGTGTCACAACAATATGATGATTATTCGTAAGGATGTTTGTACTAGATTTTCTGTTTCAAACTCTGCTGTTTAATGTGCAACAACTTAAACAAGTTAAAATAATGTAACTGATAATTGGTGTAACCTTAATCTTCCTTTGGAATGGTCCCTTAGCATTTTGAAAATATGAAATTTCAGAAATTTGAAACTTTTTGAATTTAAAATGTTGGAATTCTGAAATTTTTAAATTTTGTAATTTTAGTAATTTGCAATTGTGAAATTTTGGAATTCTAATATTCTGAAATTTTGAAGATTTGTAATTTTGTGATTTGTAAATGTAGAAAATTTGAAATTTTTAATTTTGGAATTCCGAAGTTTTAAAATTCTGGAGCTTTGACATCTTAAAATTTTAGAATGAAGGTCCAGATTTCTAGGGCGGTCAAGCCCACTCTTCCCCTATCTAGTTACGCCAGTGTAACTAATCAACACTGAACTGTACTTAAATTTAGGAATTTTTTGGACCAGAATTTTTTTTTTATTTTCCTTTTATTTAAAGTCCCCTCAACCACTCATATGGGTTATTAGCGACTCGTACGAAAGATTTACAGTTTTCTATATAATTTTGTTCTTTTTAGGAACTGTAACAGGTTTTAGGTCGATTCTTTGTCCTTCAGGTTGTCCTTCAGAGTTGGTCTTATGTTATGTTGTTGTCGGTTGGAGGTGTATTTTTTACAGTGGGCGATGACGTGTTCCACTGTCAGATGGTCTTTGCACAGTTCACACGTTGGTGGATCTTCTTTGTTGAAGACGTACTGGCGAGTAAGTTTTGTATGGCCTATTTGATCCGTGAAATTGCAACTTGATCCTGTCTTGGTAAAGACCAGGTAATGGATTTTTTTAAATAGTCGGTTTTAATTGTTGTTAACCGTAGTTTGGTTGAGAGGTTCCATTTTTTATTTCAACTATTCCAATTCTTCCATTTATTCCAATATTCCATCTTTTATTTTTTCCTTTAGATTGGAGAGTATGGTTTCTGGGGGTAGGCTGCTGTCGTAGTGATTAGGTGTTGTTGAATTGGCTGCTTTGTATGCTGTTTCATTTCCTACAATACCGACGTGGGAGGGGGCCCAGACTATTGTTATCGAATTATTCCTTTGAATTGATTTGGCACAAGCTTTTTGACAATCTTGGATGATGGGGTCGTTTGTCCACTGCTCCAGAATTATTATACAAAGTGCTTTCGAAACTTTTCATAATTATCATTTAATCACATGGACGTTTCTGTTTCGTATGAGTATTTATTTAATATATAGGCTATAATTAATTAAAAAATTAAAAGATTAAAAAAGACAGGAAACACAGTATCTCGTTAATCGTAAGATCATACTAATAATTTGAAATAACAAATTAAAACATTCAATTATAGGCATTACTATTTCTACTATAACGGTAAACGCGCTAAATTCTTATTTCCAATAAATTTTGATGTTCAGTTGTATCACACATGCTACTCATAATAAATGATTGTATCTCGAAAAAGAGATAAGGATTCTGGAACACGCAAACCATCATTTCATCTTCACTCAACTAATGTCATTTTCTGTAGAAATAGGTAGACGATCATTTTTCATATTCTTTTGTTCATTTCTGTTTCTTATCAATTTATTATCTGTCTTTATTTTTATTTCTGTGAATACAGAAAAAAAAGAAAACCGCAATCTCTTTTCGTCAAATCAAAATGAGAACAACTTTTACTTAATATCAAATTTTCAATAATTTGTTAACAAATTATTTTAAGTATCATCTAATTTGATGTACATTTTTTGAAAATTACAAATGTCAGAATTATTCTAACCATCCTTATCAATTGGATTAAATTTTGGTGATTTATAAATAACACTGTCCAACAAATTTTAACTTTTTTTTTGTGTTCCGATCTCCACTAGGTGATTCTTATAGTGCTTTGCACGCTGATTACAAATCTGCAAATCGTTTTGCTCCTATACGTACAGTTTTTGAGAAATTTGATTTTGAAAAAAAAACATATTTTTCAGATTTAAACAAATTCTCTGACGTAATTATAAAAGATATTGAAATTCTATTTACACTGAAAGATTCTGTAGACTTTCCTGAATACAACGATACCTATCTTTAATACATTATAAATGTTTAAGTATGTTTAAACGATCATTGAACGCGGCGGGACCCTGATTTGGCACCAATTTTTTAGGATATTTTTCAATTTATCTGAAAAAGTAGAGGTCCAGCGTAAAATCGAATTATACCACGTGATAGAGCAGATTTTTATCTTGAAAAACTACCCAGAGAAAGTTGCAGCATCTATTTTTTTATCAAGCCAGAAAGCATAATAGCTTCGCGGGACACGAAGTACCGACAGAGGCGCTCCGCGTCAGGACTTAAAGCAACAGCATTTGGCGGGACGCCGAGGAACCGTCCTGACGCGGAGCGCCACTGTTGGTACTTCGTCTCCCGCAAAGCTATTTCGCTTTCTGGCTTAATAAAAAAATCGATGTTGCAACTTTCTTCAGGTGGTTTGTCGAGCTAAAAATCTGCACTATCGCGTGGTATAATTCGATTTTACGCTGGACCTCTACTTTTTCAGATAAATTGAAAAATATCCTAAAAAATTGGTGCCAATTCGGTGTCCATCCGTGGTCAATGATCGTTTAAATATACTTAAACATTTATAATGTATTAAAGATAGGTATTGTTGTATTCAGGAAAGTCTACAGAATCTTTCAGTGTAAATAGAATTTCAATATCTTTTATAATTACGTCAGAAAATTTGTTTAAATCTGAAAAATATGTTTTTTTTTTCAAAATCAAATTTCTCAAAAACTGTACGTATAGGAGCAAAACGGTTTGCAGATTTGTAATCAGCGTGCAAAGCACTATAAGAATCACCTAGTGGAGATCGGAACACAAATTCACTGTTAGACAGTGTAATTGGTCTTAGAATATATTTGATGGTACTTAAATATTAATTTCAATAACTAATGATTAATCCAAGTTACGATTCAAACTAATTTAACTATTAATCCAATTGACGATTTCATACTTCAATTTTTAATTGCGGTTATATGGCGGTTAAATAAAAAATTAATTATGTAAGCGTATAACTGCGACATTACCGGGTTCGGGAACATTCCCGAAGTTCCCTTGCCTCCCCGCCACTAACAAGGGAACATCGGGGACTGATACACTCCGATTTTGATGAAACTGCATAAATATTTATTAGACCTGTTTATAAAGATAACTGTAATTCGTTGGTGCCCGTTTTTCACTTTGAGGGAGATATCAACCCTTTTATCCGAACCGGTCTTTCTATATACGTGCTTATAAATCGTAAACAACAAAAGATATTAAAAGATATTGAAATAAAAGTTGTAGCGTTTCTTGAGGTCTATAAAGCTGCGTATAAGCTTTTTTTTTAAATCATCCTTTTTGCAAAATTGAATTCCCCCTCCCCCTCCTGTTTGAAAAACTTTACTTCCATTTCAATCAATAAAAGTGCTTATTTGTTATGAATTCAACTATGTATTATAGTGTATAGTTGTTTGATCTGTCTGTATTGATCGCTAACTCGATTTATACTTGCGACGTTGGTAGAACCACATCTATATACGTTTTACAAGATATTTGCGTTTATATAAAATCGCAATAACAAGCCATTTATTGTCGGGGTATGATACTTTTTAAAAAGGTAAACATGTTATTCCCGAAACACGTTCAAAACATGCAATGAGATGCGTACCTCATGATAGTTTCTTATAATAGCATGATACGCTATACTGACGTAAGTAAGTACGTACACCGTACATATTATATATATGCATCAGAACAGACCGTATGCAGTAATTGTTAGCCAGTATCGAAAGAACGTGTGGCAGTAGGTTGCTCTCGAGTCGTGCTCTGTGGCAAAATGGTTTATATGAATCCTGCAAATGTAATTAATTTGTTTTCGACTACATCCAATTTTACGCGGTTTGCACTGACTCCAGTCAATTACAAAGAGGTTGCATTATACGAAGTACTACAAGGTATCATAACAAGAAGCATTGAAGATCAATCGTTTTTTGCTGAAAAGGATGAAACTTTAGACTCTGAGGAGCCAAGACCAGTAGAAGCAGAAATTGTAAATCCACCATTTGATGCTGTGGATACTGACGTTGAAGCTGTAGAGCAGGCCTGTCCAAGTAGGGGAAATCCACTCCTGAAACACATGTTCCGGTTCCCCTTCCAACGCTGCTCCTTCAAGTAAGATGGGACGATTCCGACTACCGTCTCTCCGTCTTTCCTAGCGGCGGTACTGTCTCCTCGGAGAGACGGTAGTCGGAACCGTCCCATCTTACTTGAAGGAGCAGCGTTGGAAGGGGAACCGGAACATGTGTTCCAGGAGTGGATTTCCCCTACTTGGACAGGCCTGCTGTAGAGGAAGAAGATGTCTGCATTCCAGAGGAACAAGAAGATGATGTCTACTTGGAATATAAGAAAAATGCGGTAGAATTTTGGAAAAGTACACCAGGTAAACGGAAACCTGTTAAAGTAGTACAACATAATTTTTGAAAGGTTCGAACACGTGAACAGTTGTACAGATGGGGAAAATACGTCGAAGCAGGTGGAACGCGAAGAGATAAGTTATTGTATATTTCGGATTTTACTCTTTCGATGTTTCGTGATGCTCTTGAAAGAGGATTCATAGTCCATGATATTGATATTCGAAAATGAGCATTAGAAAGTGGTGGATATTTAAATTTAAAAAACTACATGGAATAGTTTCGCGTAAAATAACAAAATTTGTAACTTACTGGAAACGTGAAAATTCTCAAGAAATAGATACAGTTATCGATAATTTTATTCAAATTGTGAAACCGAATATTAATAGTTATGGGGTAGAAAATGTATTTAATTCGGACGAAAGTGGTTTTAATTTAGAACTTCATTCTGATCGAACGCTAGCTGCAAAGGGATCAAAAACCATTGAAGCTGTCGTATAGTCCATGTCATCAACCATTCATAGTTATACCATACAACCTACTGTATCTGTAAATGGAAAATTGTTTGCACTGCTTTATATAGTTTTAAAGGAATCAAGCAGACAGTTCGGACCAAGAGTAAAAGAAAGTTTATTCAATGCTCCAAATGTTCATGTTTCTGCTTCAAAATCTGGCAAATTAACTTCAGAACACTTTAAAACTTGGTTTACTGAAATATTTTTAATAAACGTGGAATTCATGGAGTGGACACTGTCCAAATGTTTTGCAAGACCTTATTCCTGAAGGAAAAGGAGTACACTTTTTCTGACGATACCGAAAAAGACGTCAGGAAGACTACAGCCTCTTGATGTTCTTGGTTTTCAAATATGGAAAAACTTCGTAAAAACTTTTTCCAATCAGGTCATTTTATTGAATCATGACGTTATTTTACATCAATGAAATAATATCATAAAACTCCAATCTCTTGTACATAATCAGTTGTCTTCACCTAGATTCCAAAATTTGTTTAAGCATTCGTGTTATAAAAGCGGATATGTAGAAGAACGTCCGGCACGCTATGAAAATTCAGTCGATTATTGTTTTACAGAACAAATTGACGAAATTCATCGGTGCAATATGTGCGGAGAATTAGCTATACTTCGTTGTGCTTGGTGTGAAAAATATTTATGTTCCAAAACACTTTTTTGAACAATTTCACTACTGTAAAAGCTATGTCGAATAATATTGGTTGTTATATACATGTAATATTATATTATAATAAAAATTAAAGTTAGAATAAGCGAAATATGTATAGGAGTTGATTTAACGAACACAGTATGGATGAATGAGAGTGTTACTATGTCAAAAGCTTTTACTCTACATTTTCAGCTTATTTTTATATGTAGATTAACCATCTTTTCAATTGTACTTACTACATCGGAAGTACTCTGTATATTGTAGAAAATCTACAAAATAAATGTACTTCATCATATGATGATGAAATTAATCTTACAATTATGTAAATGACATGTAAAACGAATGGAAAAATGGTTCTTATCAAAGATCCTATCAACGTCGTAAGTATGTATAAGACGAATTAGCGGTCAATATATGTAGACAGATCAAACAACTTAAATAAAAAATTTCATCGGAATAATTAAAACAACTATACACTATAATACATCGTTGAATTCATAATAAATAGGCGCTTTTATTGATTGGAAAGAAAGTAAAGTTTTTCAAAAAGGAGGGGGAGGAGGAATTCAATTTTGCAAAAAGGATGATTTAAAAAAAAAAACTTACACTCAGCTTTATAGACCTCAAGAAACGGTACAACTTTTATTTTAACTATTTTTTTATCTCTTTTGTTATTTACGATTTATAAGCACGTATATAGAAAGGGCGGTTCGCCCTTTCACTAACGAATTACAGCTATCTTGATAAACAGGTCAACATTTATGCAAAGTTTCATCAAAATCGGAGTGTATCAGTCCCCGATGTTCCCTTTCAGGCAGATTCAGAGAGATTCCGAAACGACATATTGTAACGGCACGATCCTGTTCCGCGATCCGCGATACACGATGTACGGTGTTCGATACATAATTAAACTGACAAAGAAGAGACAATTTTATTTAAGATGCCCGATTCCTATTATGACCGGAGAATATTATCCTTTTTTTCTCCTACAATTGTTAATCATAACTGATATTTTAATTCTAATCGTGAATTCCTAATTACATTAACCCCTGAACAGTGAAGCATGGGTCAGTCATGACCCAAACTTAGAAAACATATGCAAGGATATGAACCTAAAATTAAATATATTATTTTTTAACAAAAGAGTTTCATATATTGGAAGAGTCATTTTTAAAGGAACAATGTAAAACTTAAGTGTAATATGAAGTAATATCAATGTAAATATGAAGTGTAAATTAAAGTTGTGGCTTTCTCTATGGTCCGTCATCCATATCGAATTCTTAACTAACATAGGGCGTTCCAACAAGAACTTCCGCAAGTTTTATGTAGATCAGATTAAAGAATTTATCAAATTTTTATTGTTTATTATAATATTGTCCTTTACAATTATGTGTGAAATACAATATCGCGCAAGTGACCATCCAAGCCCGTTTTTACACGATATTACTTTTTTCTCAAAAATTGGTTAAGCACATTGGCTGCTTAATCTCATCAACAGTGTCTCGAATACTTTCTTTGAGTTCTTTTGTTGTTTGTGGATTGTTCCTGTAGACTTGTTCTTTGACGTAGCTTCAATCACCCTTTACATTCTTCTAAACTGTAACTTTATTACAATCAAAGTTTAGCGACGAGATTCTTTTAAAAAATGGTAATGTCAATTGGCCCCCAAGATCGTGCGATTTAACGTCTTTACATTGTTTTCTTTGGAGCTATATTAAAGAACAAGTTTACACGAACAGTTTACAAACAACAAAGGGACTCAAGGAAACTATTCGACGGACTGTTGATGACATTAAACAGGCTTTGTGTGCGGATGTGAAAGCAAAATATTGATAAGAAGTAATATCGTGTAAAAAAAATTTAGATGATCATACAATAAAAATTTTACAAGTTATCTAGATTTAAACATGTTTTATTTGCAAGAAGCTTCCGGAAGCTTTTGTTGAAACACCATTTATTTTTATTTGTGATGAATATTGCCATGAACTTTAATCCTCGGACGGCGAACCATGGAGAGAGCCCCATTTTAATTTAATTTTGCATTTTATATTACATTCATTTCCTAAATTTTACACTGTTCCTTTAAACATTATTCTTCCAATATATGAAACTCTTTGGTTTAAAAATTATACCCACATTTAATTTTAGGTTAATATTCTTCTATATGTTTTTAAGTTTGGATGTGGATTGATCCAAACTCCGCTATTCAGGAGTGAAGATAATTTTTCTAATATTATTTTTTAGAATTGTACAGGTATCCGAGATTTCGGGACCGGGTCAGGTCGAGAAAGAGCAGGCCAGATCGAAAAAAATCGAGCAGAATCGGACAAAATCGAAAGGGCTTTCAAAAGTGTAGTATCTACCAGATTTTGAAAATATGCCCACCTTTCATTCCATAATTTCGAGAACTCGCCCGATTCCACCCGATTTCGTCTAACTTTTCCCGACTCAACTCGAATTTCAGATACCCATGACTTTTCGGACTTCGCACGTTTGTATCGTATCCGTTTTTGATAAATTCTTTTCATTTTACTTCACATTTTCTCTGAGTTCTATTGTTGTTTGTGGATCTTTAACTTAAATTTTTTAAAACATACGTTTTTAAACGAATAAAGATATTTCTTGTTTCGTGTCACTTATATTGTTCTTACGCAATGACCTAGGTACTATTATATTATATTTAAATTTGAACAAAAGTCGTAGTATTATTCTTTTAATGGTTCCTTGTTTAGAATAATAGTTTGTGTTGTGCATTATTGAACTTATAAAATGAAATTATTCTACTTAAATAACTGTTAACGTCATACGAACCACCCACGACATAATATAATGCAGAGTATGTAGTTTTGATTACGTTTTAATTGTACGCTAACAGCGACCGTTTTCTTGTTAGTCATTCAATGGCATTCGATCATGAAGTTAGTACAGCACCTAAACTAAAATTAGGTGACAATGTAAAGTATTTAAACGGAAATTCGATTTCAAAGTTTTAAATAGTTTCTATTTTCAGTCAAACTTTCTGATTGTCGATTCACAACATAATAGCGATTGTATTTCCCACGAATAAATACGAGTTGCATCTTGCCTCGTTCTGTAAATAAAGGGGAATTAACAGTAAATATTATTCGAAATTTAGCCATGCAAACCTCCTCAAGAACAAATCATTTTCACGTTAATTTCTGATCGAATGCGTTTCAAATAAAATTCGAAATAAAACAGTAGGTAAAAAGTACAAAACTATAAAAAGAGTCATACATACTGAGTTTTCCGTTATTAACAATAATTGTATACAAAATTTTTGTTTGCATAATTCCTTTATTAAATGTTCCTAATTGGCTACACAGTTAATTACATTTGTTTAAGGAGTTCTGTTTAAAATAACGCATTGATTTCAGTACATTTACTAATAATCATTATAGTGCCCCATTATGTCACTTATGGGAAAAGATTAAACTATTAAACGCTTCGGTTAATTGTGGTTGTCTTACTACAGGGTGTTCGACAACAGGTGGGAGATTTTTTAAGGGGTGATTCTAGGGATCAAAATAAGACAAAAATTAAGAATGACGAAATAGCGTTTGCGGCTTTGTTTTCCAGTAATTAACGTTTGAAAATTCGAGTAAAAAGCGACTGAAATCTGCCCAGCACCGACGACTGAACGTCAGATCAGCAGGGGTGGGTACAGTCATAACCAAGAAGAGAGACAGAATAGCACGTGGTAAGTTTCTACTATTCAATGATTCCTGGTTATTACTGAACCCACCCCTGCTGACCTGACAAGGTCTATTAAGTTAACTGAGCCAAATCATCAGAATATAAAAAAATATATATGAAAATTTTTTGCTAATTATTTGCTATTTTTTGCCGTATAAGACTAAATACTAGTTAGGACATTAGTATGGTTCGCGAATTACTTGTTCACAAAATATTTAGATTGCGATTTTATTTCTGACGAAATAGGTTTGAAAAAATTTATATTTATTTTTTAATTAATAAGAAAATAAACGATACAAAATCTATTTTATGCAAAAAGGATGTATATAAAGCTGTGCTCGCAATTAATTATTTTTAAAGCATTTTACTTATTTAGTTTAAGTGGTGCTGATCGGTATTTAGTCTTTTAAACTTGTTTTATGAGCAGAAAATTCAAGTCCTTACATATTAGGACGGCAAATAATTCAGGAGACGTTTTGATGTCACGAAAAGACTAAAAATGGATAAGAGCACCACCCAAACTATAAGAGTAAGGTGCTTTAAAAAATTATTTACTTGTACATTATCGTGTCAAAATGTTCCCTGAATTATTTGCTATTAAAATATTCGAGTTCTAAATTTTTTGTCTGCGAAATAAATTAAAAATAGTCTAAAAAATTATCTAACCTTTTGTAACTTTGTAACAGTTGGAGCAAAAGAAATACTTTTCAATGTAAAATAAAGTAAAAAAATAACCGAAAATGTGTGTGTTATTGATTTTTTGTTTTATTTTACTATATGCTATTTTTTACAATGGCTAGATGGCTTAATATTAAGCTATCTAGCCCTTTGTAACTTTTTAATGGCTGGACCAAAAAATTACTTTTTACGGCAAAAAATAGCAAATAATTAGCAAAAAATTTTCATATATGTTTTTTAATATTCTAATGATTTGGCTCAGATAGCTTAATAGACCTGACCTGACGTTCAGTCGTCGCGTTGGTGCTGGGCAGTTTGCAGGTTTTAAGCGCTCTTTACTCGAATTTTTAAACGTTAATTACTGGAAAACACAAATTTCTATTACCCTGGATTTGCCATAAATTAAAAAAAATTAAAAAAAAGAAAACAGAAGTTTTGTAAGATCTATAATATTTATATCTATACAGCACATTCCCTATGAAATACCCCAAATTTCTATGTTTGATTTTTCTATTTATTTTCGCACCCTCTCCTCTGCAGCGTGATTTCGTTTTCATCCCTGGGAACTGTTAATATTTGTCTTATATAATAAATAAAATCTGGACTTTAAAAAGTTGCTAAATTTCACCTGTACTTCATTTAACAAAACTCAACAAAATCAGTAAATTTTTAATCATGGAAAGTTTCAAATGAAATTGTTTTAAAAAAACACTCGATATATCAAAAATTAACTTTATTAGGCGAAGTAACATTTTTTCTATATTTTAATCATAATTTGTTACGTTTATTTGAGAACAAATAAACAACGTTATTACAATTTATGAAAACACCTAATAACATTTAATATGTTGTGTGTTACTTTGTCTAATAAGGCTGATTTTACCCATATCTAATCATTTTTAAGATAATAACCGTAATCAATTGTTTAGATATACTAATGCTGAAGTTATTTTAATATTTGAATGTATTTACTGTGTCTTATTGCAATTTCAATTTTTATTTTATCATGATAGGAGTTGTGTACTATGTGTTTTTTTAAAACGATATAATAACATTTTTGTAATTGCGTAAATACGGTAAAGCAATTTTATTAAAATAACGGCGTTACATGCAAACCTGTTATGTTTAAAGTCTTCTGCAAACATTGCACTTTTTTGTTGGACTTCCACAGTAGCACTGTAGTTTTTCATCCAAACAGTTGGAAAATGTATACAACGGCCTGTATTTGTGATAACATATCAATTTTTAAACTACGATACAGAAGTGTAAACTGAAAATGCTTTTTTTCTCATACTAGGTAAAATAGAAATAGGTATCGCATTTGTTTTACAATCGCAATTTAGTTACTATATCATGAATTCCATTATACATTATTCTAATTACAAAAAAAAAAAAAAAAACATAAACGGTAAATTCCATTAAGACAGCCCCGATTTTAGTTTCATTTTATATTTCATATTATTCTCATTTCCTAAATTTTACACTACTTCTTTAAAAATTATTTCTCCGATAAATGAAACCTTTCGTTTATAAATTATACATTCAATTTTAGGTTATGTTAACACTCGTGGTGAAATAAATCTTTCGAGCCTCGTTGAATATTGCACGTGGTATTCGGACTAGTTTTATTATTTGTAATATATACAATCAACTATGTTATGTTCGAAGGAGCACTACAAAATAGGAGACTATTTTAATGTGTACCCTCGAGTATGTTCGAAGCTTCCCTAGAGAAAATGGTGGTGTAAATCATCACCAATTGGCTTATGTCTTATATTTAAACAAATAATTCTACATTGGAGTTAGAAGAAAATGAAATGAACTTAAATGTGGGAGACTCCGGTTCATTAGATGAACATGGAAACAATTTAAATGTAACAAACAAGCCAATTGGATTTAGACCGCCATTTTCCCTAGAGGGACTTCGAGCATGATGGAGGGTATACTAATTAAAATAAGATCTAATGTTGGTCGAGGTGTTAACTGCTCCATGTACAGCGTGATCCTCTCGCTAGTGGACTCAAAGGCAATGCTACTACAATAGCAATAAAGTGGTCCAAGTCTCTTTTCTGTCATGGATACCTAGAGACAGCGATGTCCTGCAGCTGAGACAGTTGTGTGCATAAAAATGCATGTAACAGAAAGGAAAGTCTTATTCTGATTTGCGTACCATTTAAATGGGATGAAACTTTCCTTTCTAAAGCGCAAGAGCGCTTTAATAGGGTGAGAAACGCTGATTTACTAATGGCAAAAATTTGGTGGAAAAAGGTCAACGGTGACCGCTTTAAAACTAACAGTTCCTCATCGATATTTTCACTCTTAAAAGACGTGCAGGGAAAGCTTTAGGCGTTTCGAATATTGACCGTGGCAGGCAATAAAATTAGGAAGCGCATTGACTAAAGCAAAACATACTTGAAGTAACGGAATAGAAAATTAGCAATTTTAAGGCTTGGCAAACAGATTTGGACAATGGTTACAAAATTAAAGTGAAAATCGTGGAATTCTTTATGGCTTCATGAGTTTATGGTTGTCACGGCACGGTTTTGAGGTTCTCGGAAGTAGAAGTCATAAATGTACCACTAAGCATGGTGCTTAATACTGCCCATTATAAAATCCTCGCGAATAATTGGAATCTATGGTAGGTCTAAACAGGTTAATATCCTTGTATACGATTTATAAGTTTGGGTCACGAATGACCCATTCGCTGTTCAAGGGTTAATGAAGTTTCAAACAAAAGCTGTCTTTCAAGCATGAACAGATACATACAGAGCCGCGTTGTGAAGGTTGTCCATTTCAGACGGGAGGCAATAGGGCGGCATTTTGATGGATTATTAATAAAATTTATTTTTACGACACCGTTTAAAGAATCCCAAGATTATATACAGGGTGATCCTCTCACAGCCGGACATAAAGGAACCCTTGACCGCACCATGAGGTTCACATTGTCACGTGCCAGCGGGGACCTACCCGAGCCGAGACGACACTGTGTTTGTACGTGTGGCAATGCAAATCAGTACATAGTATTGCCTTGCTAATTTATTATCGATGACCCTGTCGTGCATGAACTGTATCGATTACTTTATGGCGGGGGCCATAAAGGACCCGCACGAAGGTCGGGTACTGTATACCTGGGTTGGAAAGTGGCGCATGCATGCTAAGGAGCCAGCTAGGCTCATTCTGTGCGGATTGCTTAATTCAACCTTTATAACCCGTTCGATCAACAGTGGGAGCTTTCTTTTAGTTTCGATTAAATAGAAAAAGGTTTGGTTAGGTTAGGTTAGATTAGATTAGTTAATAAAAAAGTACTAATAAAAAAAGCCTGAATGGCTTTAGTCAGTGAAAAAATATTAAGAAAAAAGGCCTGAATAGCTTTAATCAATGAAAAAATATTAATACTAAATTATTTTTCGGCTCTGCAGAGCTCTGTCTGACTTCCAGGTATACAATACCGGACCTTCGTGCGGGTCCTTTATGGCCCCAGCCATAAAGTAATCGATGCAGTTCATGCACGACCGATGTCCCCACCAGTTCTTAATACTAGAATGAATAAAGTGAAAATAAAGAAACATACAGAGGTTGGATACCTATTTCTCTTTTATACTCCATGGAAATTTCACATAAAACTCTATTTGGCAGCATTTTATTTTGCCCATTAAAACAGTTTCTTCCTTCTCTCATTTTAAAACTAAGCATAACCCAGTTATGTGAAATATCCTTCATATATAATCTAACATTTTTGTATTATGCCATGTATATTGACCTCTAAAAAATAAATGTTGTATTATAAAAATGTTTACTTTCTTAATTACTTTCATTAACTTTCCACGGAGTAAGGGGGTGGCCTTTTAAAGTTTGCACAAGGGCGGATTATGTATACATATACTATACATATATAAGGCGGTCCTGTTGTTTAGTATTACTCACATGTTTATGTAATCGTGGTACATTTCAGAATAGAATATCGTGGATATGAGAAATTAATTTTGTTATGATTACAGTGTATTCTTTAGATTTCTACATATTTTCCTTCCTAAGAAAAAATGTACTTTCGCCAACGGCCATACGAGTCAGGACCTCTACCGGTTCTCGTCTGATCACCGAAGTTAAGCTGAGTTCGGCGCGGGTAGTACTTGGATGGGGTGACCACTTGGGAACTCCGCGTGCTGTTGGCTTCCTTTTTTTTTCGAATTAAAAGATTTGATAATTCTATTTGATAAAATTTTTTTCTATTTAATTTCAAATATTTTAATTGTACAAATCTTTGAAAGCATTTTAATTACACCGTATATAACAGTCGGCCTTCCGTATCTACGGTTCGAAATTTCGAAAGTGCAAATTTGAATGACGCGTAACATAAAAGAGTATCAGAACCCAGAATATAAAACGAGCGTCAGCGGTGCGAGTGCGTGTTTATTTAAAATTGTTTCTTGGATACATATTTAGATATTTTCGAAATCAACAGAATTAAGGAGGTACGATATTGCAATGAAAAGAATTATAGGAGTATCAAATTTTTTTAATTTAATAATTTCGATGCAACTTGTTCTCGGAAAAATTTTAAAAAGATTGACCGTATCGTTTTCGAGAAGAAGAGACCAAAGCTTTGCTTTTTACATATGAAATTTTGTGGAAAAAGTAGCGAAGGACAAACAAGATCATATGTAACTTTCGTAAAATAAGTTACAACGATTCAAAAATCTTTATACTCGGTAGATTAAAAAATACTTTTTTGTAAAAGAAAATTGTTTTCAATTTTTCCAAGAAAGCGCTTCGTACATTGATAAGTATATATACTTTTTGTAAATAGAGTATCATAATTATTAAACGTTTTTGTCATAATTGTATCCGAAAAACGTAAATTACTTTTCCGTGTTTCATTGCTATTCCGATAGAGATGCCAGTGTCACTCCTGTTGACCTTTAATTACAGCGTAAATTTTCGTATCGTTATATGGACATTAACCTCTTTATACTTTATAGACCTCATTATCATCGAAACCTTTCACACCAGTGTTGAATGCTGCAATCTGTTTCTGGACTTTGGCCAAATGCGATATTAATTTTGCAAATTGTTTCGGGTAGCATTTGCTATTAGTCCTGTTAGAAACTCATATACGAGAAGACTACCACCTTTCATAAACAAATTCATATATACGTAATATTTTAAATAATTGAAAACATTTGTAATTTTCGATTCTTCGCTCTTAAAAGTCCCTCCTTTTAGACTTGTAACATTATCTATGCTGCTTCAATTTACACAGAAACAAATTATTTTTAGTTGTGACACTGTTGGTGCTTTATTTAGACATTGTTTTTTCACATCTCGAACTTTCTGTGGGGACTTTCTATTATAGTAATGATTAGCTACACCTTATTCTTGCTTAAGAATTTATTCATAATATGTAATCCTAATTAATAATACGTACGTCGATCTCAGTAGAGTTATTCTCTCACAACGAATACGAACATTCAAAACTTTTTACTGTTGCATACAAACTACCAATCCATTCATACATATTATTCCTAGCATTCACTCAGTCATACTATCCTAACACTCATCAATAAAGCCAACCTAACACTTTCTATAAGAGTAGGAAAGTAGGGTTAACTCGAAATGTTATATGTGTAGAGTCTATATAGTAGATATTCATTATATTGCCGCAGACTGGACAATTAAAGAAGCGGACAATTTTTCAAATTTTCAAATTCTCATTTGGAGAAAACAAGAGGGAGGAAGGGGGCGTGTAGGATAGAAATGTATCGTTTTTATAAGTTATGATCAAATCGCTTACGTGGCGATATAACAAGAGTTTACTATATTTCATTTATATACATAAATAACCTCCTCCTATTTCGAAATCGGTTAATGACACAATTCAAAATATTGCAGTTTTGTATTTTAAGTAGCGCAGACTTGTTCGGTATATGGTTCCGATCACAACTTGAAATGTGTATATGGCAATATATTTTCATTTGAAACGTTAAAAGTGACATAAGTACTAACCAATATAGTTCCTAAAATTTTCATGATTAATAGATGCGTGTTTATCCAACTCTTTCTATGTGAAAAATCGCATTTTTTGAGTTACATTAATTTTGAAATACATATGCGGTATGTTTAACAAGGACATGGTAGTTGTTCCAGATACTCTTCATATAACGCCACACTGCGATTCTGAACGAATCGGTCAGAGCGGGTCGTAAATCCGTCCATTTAGTTCGTAAATGAGTATGACGGTAGTTGACCGATACGTTGGACTTCGGATTAAGGACAGGTTTGAATTAGGATACTGTGGTTCAATAGTAAATCTGTTAGGCCGTCAACTTGACTTCGGAAACGATTAGGGTGCTTGTTGAATGACAGGCTTAAATTAATGAAACCCAGTTGGTTTATATATGTAAATGTTGAATTGGACAGTTTAAAAGGTTCCACAGGCAATAACAAAGAACCATATGAGAGTCTCTGACAAGAATCACAATTCAATAAAAATGATTCTGATGATGTTGATAATAATGTGTCGTGAGATTGAAAAAAATAAACACTTTCATCTTTTATTATATATTATTTATTATAAGTAAGCAAATATTATACTCGAACTATACACATATCAAAACTCTTAAAAAAATATAAATTGCATCATGTATGTACATAGGCTAAAACGGAAAATCATGGTTTCTAGACAAAGAACTAAAACGCAGTAAGCTTCAACTTCAACAGAAAGAACATAATATCTCTTTTTGACTTGGCTCATTGTCAGGTTTGCCAACCCTGCATCGCCAAAAGTCGCCAGCCGCCTATCTCGATCATTCAATATATCAGAAAAGAAGTTTGCTACGCGACATCCCATCATAATGCATGGTGTTCGAAGTTCCAGATTCTATAATTTGCTTCGCTGTTTGCGTTAAATAGACAGTAGGAAACTCCGGGTTAGCGCGATAGTCAAGCAGCTATATTGATATAAAACGGCTCAAATTAACGATTGCGTAGTTCAAAGATTTGGAAATGAAGAAGCAATATTTTCTCATGATTCTTTCTTCTAAATATTCCTTGCACAATTATTCAGCGGCATACAAAGTCTGATTTTGCAATTTGGCTTCCGAAATCTTGCAAAAAGTACGTTTTTAGTGAAAAAATTTGTTTACAATTTTTTCTTCCACAAAATGCTCCGTACATCGATCGCAATACTTCTCCTGAATATGAATATCATTATTATGCATTTCTTTTATAATTGTGTCTGAAAAACATTAATTACTTTTCTATTAGTTCCGCTAAACTTCCTCCACTTGATCTTTTAAACACTCTCATGTTTTATGCAAATTATCAATCGAAAAAATTACACCACTTTAAAATGAATAATGTTTATGTTTGTACAATTAGTATATTCCCGTCTTGTTTAAGGTTGATATATTATGATTAATGAATAATTTAATGAAACGGTAATTTTCTTTCTGCCAAACGGTAATCCAGTTAATTACTTTCACCATTTATTACTCTGAAAATAAATGAGTTTAGTAAATGATTTTATAATAATTAATTAAATGGAAAAGGAATGAGTTCTGTCGCTCAACAATAAAATAATATTTTCGTAGAAAAATCATGCAAACGTTTTTACATTTAATTTCACGTTATAACGTTTAAAAAGATTCCGTTACAATGAAATCCCATTACCGCAGTTTGCGGCGGTTTTAAAACTATTTCCTTTGAGTCCCTCTTCATAAATTATTTGCCTGCAGTCGAGCGGCGTCAGTTTATGTTCAAAGCAAACCTACGTAAGTACTGACAAGTCTTTATCCTTTTTCAATCAAAAACTGCAGTCTTCTCATACTTTTGTGACCAATCTTAGATACGCTATTTCAATTATTATCGACGAAAATTTGAATGTTAAAAATAATTTTTAACAAAAAAAACATCCGACTTCGAAATGCACTAAAAAGTATGAAATAATTTCTATTTCATTTATACAAATACCCAACAACTATTAATAAAACCTATTTACTCGTTAAATAGTATACTAAATACATTTCAACCTTTTTGGAGGCGACGCAAAATTAAAAACTTTTCTTATACTAGGAAGATCCTAGTTCAGGAGTCGGCAACCTATCAAATCGTTATTGGCAGCATTGTATATTCGGGTATTTTTAATTTTGCGCTGACATTACTGTATATAGAGAAACAGTAGAGAATCGGCGACTGCATGCTGACTCATACACCGGTAGAGACACGTAGGCATAAGTAGAATTCAATGTACATTGAGTTGCATTGAACTTGTCGCAGTGAAGTTGGCTACAAATTCACTAACACATTCATGCCGCGTCGGTGAGCCAATGGCGAAATCAGTTCACCGACGCTGCGGCGTGAATGTGTTAGTGAATTTGTAGCCAACTTCACTGCGACAAGTTCAATGCAACTCACAAGGAAGGTTAGGGAACCCGGAAATTCCAAAAATTATGAAACTTCGCATACAAGTACAGTAAGTCATCCGTAATACGACCCTGTTTTCCGTTGGTGCCATAATTCGGTTTTAAAGGGTGAAATTACCCCTTGAAAAAAATTCGGAACTTTCTTTTTTGTGGAATATCTTAAAAACGGTGAGAGATATGAAAAAAAAGTTTAAACAAAAGTTGCACAGTTCTGTTGTGTTTACAAAATGGCGTCAAGAAAATTTTTGAAAAGTGCATAATTTTTTAGTTACCCCTCCCCCCCAACATTTTCTTGACGCCATTTTGTAAACACAACAGAACTGTGCAACATTTGTTTAAACTTTTTTTTCATATCTCTCACCGTTTTTAAGATATTCCACAAAAAAGAAAGTTCCGAATTTCTTTCAAGGGGTAATTTCACCCTTTAAAACCGAATTATGGCACCAACGGAAAACAGGGTCGTATTACGGATGACTTACTGTACTTGTATGCGAAGTTTCATAATTTTTGGAATTTCCGGGTTCCCTAACCTTCCTTGTCAGTGTACATAGTAGTAACAATAGTTTTTCACGAATATCTCGTAAACTAAAGCTTTCCGTTAATTATGCATAATGAGAAAGTTGTTCAGAATCATGCCCCCGACAACATAATATAAGGTTATTGAAATCATCCAATCTTGAGATTAAAAACTTCCTGTATTTTGCAATAACAATGAAAAAATGAAAAATTTTTTTTTAATGGGACCAATCGGAAGATATACCCTACAAGATGCAAAAGGTTTCGTTCTGATTGGTCCATCCATTTTGGAGTAATCGGTGAACATGCACAGGAAAAAAAACAAAAAAACATACTGATCGAATTGAGTAACCTCCTCCTTTTCGAAGTCGGTTAAACAGCTAAATATTTCACATTTCCCCTTCTGTAAATCAAGTAATATGTTAGTGAAAATATCATGTGTTTTGTATGTAATATGTGTTTTGAATTCATCTCGATGTCCTCTAAATATGGTAAACAAAAAAAAGTATGGTCCTATTTATAAAACCCAAGGTGACCTCGACTTCGCCATTAAAACAAACTGTTTTCGAGATTTTTGTTGCTGATATCTATTGTGTACTTCATACGCTGCAACTCTTGTTCTAAACTTTTTTTGTCAGATGGCTGCAAGTGGGTGAAAAATCGTGAGCAACGTTACAGGTAACACCCTGTATATTTTTCTTTCGATCATTTGATAGTGTTTTTGAAGTCGAATTCATTAAGCTTGCATGTATACACTTGATTTTCATTTGTTTTCGAGATATTGCGCTAACAAATTTGGAGATTTTTCACGAGAAAAATTCACTTCAGTGGGAAATATCAGCAGGGGTCCTATTCGCGCGTGAAGTGCTAATATTTGTGCTGCTAAAATATGTATCCAAATATGCAACGGTAAGCTAAAATTATACAAAATATATGTACACATATTTATATTACATATGTATTACATGTACGATTACAAAATAGAATATACGCTCGCTAATTCCCTGTTAGGAGCTCCTGCAGCTTACACGCATTATTCACATATATGTGAGCATTTGACTCTCTTGCATAGGTAGCCAATAAATATATCTACAGTAAACTCTCGTTATATTGTGAGATGAGCGATTTGATCTTCATAGAAAATTTCAAGCATAGTGGCGTTGCTCCTCTATCATTGTAGACCTGAAGATGATACGCTTGTATCACCTTTCCACTTTCTAAATTGGAGAGGCTTGAAAAATTTTGCGCTTCTACAGCCCCATCTACGACAATATAATGAGAGTGTACTGTATTAGAGCTGTTGATACATAAATAAATGAATAATCAATGAATGTGTAATTGCGCCACAGAATCAAACGAACTGCGAAGAAGATACGTGTATCATTGACCCTCGATAATTCCCTGGTCTTAAAAGTGCTCCCTTTAGAACAGAGGTCCTCGAATTTTTCTGTCCCGTAGACCACGTGTGATATTGATTTCTTACAAATTCATCAACTTTAGATGTGTTTTTTAAGCTGACACAGTGTTACTCACTTTAATAGGGTTTACTGTAGAGTGGAAAAATAAAAAAATATGTTAAGTTTTATAGTTATACATTTCATAATTAAAATGACACAAAATGCAAATCTAGTAACATTTTTACATAAAATAAATATACAAAAAAATTAATGCTTTTAATGGGAGAAAAATATACATATAATTAAGAAATGTCTATTATAAGAAAGTATTACGTAAGTACCTGCATAGGTACTATCTGTGTTAGGTGGATTTTTACATTTACGGAAAGCCAAAATTTTGGTGACGGCCTGCCTAAATGGGATCCACTCTCCTGGACCCCCATTTACACCTCATGCACCCTCAATTTTGTGTTTTCACTGATATGGACCCCTTGGAGGTGGGAGTCGATCCCTGGAGATCGAAATAGACCTCTTTGAAATTAATTGCTCTATAACTTGAAACGCAGTAAATTATCGAGTACGTATTGTATTATCCGACATGAAATCGTTTTGCAATATTTAAACTATGGAAAGGCTACATTTCATATGCATCAACCTAATAGAACTAGGAATAAGTACGTTTGAGGCAAGACACAAGGTGATTCAGCGAAACACGCAGACTTTTGAAATGACTCCATACATATGTACATGTATTTTACTTGTCGGCAACTAGCAAGTAGATTATATGTTATACAATTGATAAATATGTATCGGAAATTGGATAAATATGTATTGTCTCAAAAAATTGCAAATTGCTTTCAGCTTTATTTCTCACAATTTAACAAGTTACAGTAGATTCTCGTTATAGTGCCACAGACGAGGCGGTAGAGGCGGAAAATTTGTCGAGCTTCTGCTTTCGATAATTTTTGTTTGTTTTAAAATTGTTTATTTATGGCTTACAAAATAACTTTTACAATAGTATAACTATAAATAAACCAGTAGTTAACATATTTATAACATATATGAGCGCGAGACTTATAAGTTTATAGAATTTTATAGAATTATTTTATTAATTATTTTTATTTTATAGCTCTAATAGATTTTTTTTACTAGCCAATCCGTATCTGAGATTGAAAATCTTGAGACGGGGGCTAAAGCATTTAGATTTTCTGCCACTTTTGTATAGGCCAAACGGTAAGAGCTATCGAAAACATTCTTGCGCCATTGTGTTTAGTGGGTCAAAATCTCAACGAATGGCCAAAAATTTGTTTTTTTTTTTCATTTAGTTCCCAGTGTTGGATTTAGAGCGAATCTCACTCTACTTTTACTTAATTCAGTCTTACCTTTGAGTATTTTTCGTCATTACGACGTATAGTACAGGACTAACGTACGTTACTGTAGTAACGAGATTTTGATTGCACCTCAAAAATGCTGTGGAAAAAAGGGCGCTAACATTTGTAAGTTTTTCTTTATTATGCTAAACTTAAAACTAATTAAAACTAATAAAGAAAAGGTAAGGAACAGAAATAATACTTTTAATACCTGTGCTTTTATCACAGGATCACTCACGCTGTTGAGAGATACCAGTGTCAGACTTTTTCTATGTAAATCATTTTGTACTTTGCATTGATGTACTTATTTATATGCGCTTAAAATTTCCACTTTCAATCGAATGGGAAAAGAGAGTATTAGGGGACATTGTATTATTTTCGTAGGCTATGATGATGGAAAAGTGGCACTAGTATGCTTAAAAATTCATGTGGAGGTTAAGGCTGGATACACACTATTGGTTCAGTCCCGGTCTGGTCTCGGTCCGGTAAAATCTTACCGTACTGCTGTGCCACTTTGAAGCCGCTCTCGAACTGATAGTCAATTATAAAAAGTCTTTTTCGATTGTACTTTTGGCATTAGTAGATGCAAATTATAAATTTACTGCTGTAAATATAGGTTCATGTGGAAAAAGAAGAATATATATTGATCGAATCGAGTAGCCTTCTCTTTTTTCGAAGTCGGTTAAAAAATAATGATGGTGCTATTTTCGCGAATTCTGCTTTTGGGAAAAGTTTACAAAGTTGCAAATTGAATGTTCCCGTGGATTCAGGAACAAATACAATAGCACTTTATGTGATATTAGATGTTGAAGCATTTCCATTAAAGAAATATTTAATGCGGCCTTATCTAGGATCAAAAAGTATAGAAGATATTGAAAAGAGAATATTTAATTATCGATTATGTAGAGGAAGAAGATCAGTCGAGTGTGCATTTGGGATTTTATTACAAACCTTCAGAGTTTATTGTAGAAAACACATAGCTGATTCTGAAAAAGCCACTACAATTATTTTAACGACATGCATTCTGCATAATATTATTAGAAATAGTCGATCTTAAATTGCGAAAAGAATTTGGAATACATTGAGATAAATCATGTAAACAATCTACAAAGACAAAGTGGAAATGTACAAGCTGAAGCGTTTCAAACGAGAAAGCACAGTCTCGCTCCAGGCAAATATTCTGCGTGAGTGATCGAGACCGGACCGGGGCTGGAGTGTGATCGGACCGTAGCTGGAGAGTGTGAATACGCTCATAAGATTTACATTGTACTATATTTTACTGTACCAAGACCAAACCGAAAATGTGTATCCAGCCTAAATCATTCGCGTTACAATATAAAGAGAGTATACTGTATCTTAAATCTGTTATTAGAAAGTGGAGGAGTGCGAGAACCCAACACTATCGGCTCGGGTCTGGTTTGCATTGTTTGGGTTGGATCAGGTCGGGTTGTCGAAAGTATAGATGTACCTGAACTCAAAAATTTCGACTTTCTGATACTCGGATCGAGTTAGCTCATAGCGAATTAGCTGCAGTTTTTGCGAACACTTCCAATTCAGGGTTCTAACTCATGTGTTTGTATGATATGATACATAAGTAATTTCTTTTTATATAACATAATTCTACTTATAGGCATCATTTTTATACAGTACTCATATCTGCTACTTGTTAGATCAGTGGAATATTTCCCTTTCAATCTTCCATTCTCATTACTGCAACAGTTTTTAAGTATTTCATTCGGATGTGTGTTTATTCGATTTTTATGTTTCACACTAAAAGTAATTTTGCTTCTTCTTTAACAGTAATTATATTTTCTAATGTCTTCATAGATCAGTATGATCTAACTGGGTGTAGTATATTTATGGAAATATGAAATCAAAGCATAGTTATAAATCTCCATTATTGAAAAGATAAATAATAAAATACATGTAAGAAATGAAGCAGAAGCAACAACGTTCTTTATGGTTTAATGTTGGTAAAAATAAATTGAACGTGATTTACAAATATATTTATCTTTACAATTGCTCCATAAAATATTTGCTTTCTTGTCATAGCTGGATGGGTAACATTTACAACGAGCACGTTTAGTATTAGTCTTTCCAGTAGATCTTGAAGCAACAACTTGATTTACTTCTTTCATGTTCTGCACTGTAACATTATGCAACTTTTCAGTGCTTGGCACGTATTTTTTGATGTCACAAGTGCACAGTCTTGGAAAAAATGGTATTTGAAGTAGAAATTAAAAGTACTTTCAAAAGCCATTTTCTTGACTGCGTTAAAGTAGTTAATTTGATATAACAATACATTTTTATACATTTTATGCATTTTTAATTAGTACTTTTAGTATTTAACCCGTTGAATTCCATGGGGGTCAGTGGTGACCGACACCATAAATTACACATGCCTGATCGTGAATAATTAAAAGAAAATTTTCTTTTTTTTTTAATAAAGATTAGAGTTGCATCAGCATTAAAGGTTATTACCCAGATAGCACAGAAACATCGTTAAAACATCTTAAAGATATCTGTTCCAGATATTGAGGATATCTTACGAATATCTGAAAAGTCCTACGAATGCCTGAAATACGTCCTGTAAATATTCTATGTTAGAAAACGGGATATCTTAAAGATGTCGTACCGATATCCGACAGATGCTTTACAGACGTTTTAAAGATGTCTTATGAATGTCCTAAAGATATCTTACATATCCCCTACAGATGTCTTATGAATGCTATTTAATTTTTTTTATTATTAAGAGCTGTTTAATTAAAATACAATCGTTTTTATTATAATAATATTTTATTCAAAATATACAAAGTATTCATTCAAAATTGTTTCGCAATTACATTTTTTCTATCGAAAGCTCTTCTTAACCAATTTTGGATTGACACCTCCGTTGTCCTTTTATTATCGGCAAGGTTTGCCGTTTCAGCAGCAGCTAAAATAAGAATTTGTACATGTTCAATTATACAGAAATCAACATTGGAAACATTATAAACAGAAACGGAATCTAAATTATTAAAAGAATCAATATTCTATGAAAGATTTTCAGAAAGTAATGAAAATATATTAAAAAATAATAACAACAAAATAATAATCACTTTATTTACTTACGTTCTTTTTGAATAAACAAAATCCAACAAACAACAAATAGCTAATACTGCACGACACGCAAAGCGAAATACATACTGACCGTCTTCTTTATAACACCCCGACTTGGAGGACCTTTCCTTAAGAAGGGGAAACGTGCTGACAGAACGCATATGAACTGCCTCAAAACATTGTCCAAAAGGGTCTAGCCAGATAAGCATAGCGAATCCTGCTTTTCTCTATCTTAAGAGGCCAATGCAATTGGTTAAATATTGTGTATTTCTTCAGCTACACTCCCAAATGATTGAAAATTGTATTAGGAATCGTAATGGTATTAAGAAAAAGACGCGTTTACACATTACAATATTACCCTTCTTATGAAACTATGTTACATTCATATAAAAATTCTTCAGGGCTACCTGAACAACACGTACTGACCAGTCACAGTTATAAATACATTTAGCATTCGTTCCATTGAAATTCGTTCCATTTAACAATGCGTTCGAATAAATAATACGTTCGTTTCGTACGTTATAAAGATGCCTTAAAGACATGAATTTCAGATGTCTTTACAACGTTTGTTTCGTACCCTGTAAAGATGCCTTAAAGACATGAATTTCATATGTCTTAACGACGTTCGGGACAAAATATCGTAAAGATGTCCAGGTAAGGTCGTAAGACGTTCAGACCTAAAATAGTCGTAAAATGGATGTCTTTCAGACATCGTGTGCTATCTGGGTAGCGACTGTCTACTAATTTAAATGCTCATTATAGATCACTAATTAAGAGGAAAGGAGAAAAAAAACTGCTGGTTCTACAGAGTTGTTATAGTCTGTTGAGAATGCCGATGGTCTTGCAGAATTAAATATCAATCAATCACTCACTCTCATTTACATAGATACAAATTATCGTGTTATTATTAACGCGCAGACCGCGGATCATGGAGAGAGCCCTAATTTTAATGTAATTTTGTATTTCATATTATTTTCACTTTTTCAATTTTACACTGTTCCTTCAAAAATTACTCTTCCAATATATGAAACTCTTTCGTTAAAAAATTATACATTTAAAAGTTAAAAAGATTATACATTTAGGTTAATATCTTTGTATACTTTGTGAGTTTGGGTCATGATTGACCCAGATTCCACTATTCAAGGGTTAAGATACAATCATCTTCTTAATTTGTTAAGTATTAAAACGAACAAAAAGTAGAAAATAGGCTAACAGGAATATCAAGTATGAAAGTCATACAAATCTTTATAGGGCTTTCTAATCTTTTATCAAAAAAAGTTTTAACCAATGTTTTACAAATCTGTTTTCATTTACCGGAAATGATAATAAGACATATAAAAAACAAAAACAAAGCAATATATTTTCAGTAGTTACTGAATACCATGAAAAAAGGTATGCACATATTATAACTCCTGTGGCCCCCCTTTTATTTTAAAGGATATTTAAGGCGACGCGACGACCATAAATCTTTCCTGTGTCTTGTCTTTGTTAAATATATTTTCAGCATTGAAGTTCAATTTCAATTTTGTATGTATAATTTTAGTCTGTAATACTTATTAAGTAGCAGATATTGAGATAAATTCAACAACCCCGATAAGTAACACGTTTCTTTCTCTAATAATATGGTACAGCGATGAAAAATTTTCGATAAAACATTTTTATACAAGCTGGATGCCATGCAATTTTATAAGCTTCAAACTTACTTGAATTCATTGTATGCGTTCAAAACGTCGATCAGTTTATTACTTGCATAGACGATAAAATGAATGCATAAACCTTTCAATCATGTTATTGTTCTGCTGTACTCTTTGTCTTCATATTGCTGTACCTTATTGTTAGATTAAAGAAACATTATTTATTGAGATTAGTGAATTAATTTTGAAACTCATGTATAAAAAAACAGTGGGGTTCTACATAAAAGAAATTGAAGACAATCTTGAAAATTAAGTTATTCCATTTATTTTAAAAACAGAGAAGAAAAATTCCATCGACTTAATAACAGTAGTCCAACTAGAGGGGAGGGGGGTCAAAAGCTGGGATGAATTTGGATTTCAATTTTTACCGGGTGATTAGTGCGGAGAATTATGCGACCCATAATTTTAATTAATTAAACTTTATGTTATCACAATATTAACATAAAGTACGGAAATAGTTATTATTGATCCCTCCTTTTAAACAATTATGGTTATGCCATTCCTTGACGATTCTTCGAAACTATATTTTCTATGATAAAAATAGTTTCAACCGATCCACTCGTAACAAAAATGATTATTAATATTATTAAGACGTGTTATCGTTATTGATATTGTTGATCCACTAATATCTAGTATAATACATCCAGTTGGAAGTACGTATCATTAGTACATAGATGCATAAGTAACATCACAGAAAACACTGATTAATGGTATATGTATATTAACTATATTAATAATCACAATTACTAATTAATACTGCTAATTGTTGTATCGATCAAAGAACTATTGAAATTGTTACCTGTCTAGTCATAAATAATTTTCTTACAAATTTTTAAAATTTTTTAAATTCAGTTTGCTTAAAAACAGCGTCAAATACAAAAAGATTATGGTGTTATATTAATTATATGTTACATGTCCGATTTACTTTTGCACATAGAATTTGTACTTGCATCATAACACCCTATCTAATAAAAGAACCATTGTACACCAAGTTTCAACCCTGTATCTCAACTGGAAGGGTAGTTACAAGGTGAGATTGAAAAAGTGGTTTTTGCCATATTTTCCCTATTTAATGGCATTCAAAAAATCTAAAAAAATTTTAGAATATTCTAGCCATGTTTCTTTATGATTGTGAATTTTTTCAAATTTTTCATGATAATATATTTTAAAAATATTTTTCATACGTTATTAAATGATTAGTGTGTATTCTTGTGTAATTAATAATTTAAAAAAAACTGATTTTATGAAAAAAAAAAATTGGACATTCATGGGGCGCGAACCTGCGACAAAAAACTTTCCACCAGTTCCGCGGTCGGATACCTTAACCAATCAGCCACCGACAACGTTGAAAAACTGTCGAATATTTTAGAAGATAACTATATTTCCTTCTATAACTATATTGGTTTCCACAACTGAAGAAGTTATTCAGCTGGCTTATCTTAAATGATTCACTTCGTATAAAATATATAGTATAATGTCTTATAATAATGACGAATATTTTAAAATATAACCTCGAGAAAACTAAGATTAATATTCTTCGTTCTAAACTATAATTATCTAATTGTAAATATTCAGAAATACAATCAGATAAAACCAATTATAAAGTATGTACGCTATTATGTCAATGCTTATTTTGATTTGACTGTTTTATTTTACTATTTTTTAGTCCATAACGAGGCCTGCAAAACAATACAAGGGTCATCCCTTGGAATTAAAACATTACAAGGTAGATATCGCGAACAAGATGTATTATCACAATAAACATGCCAGTCATCGTATCGAGCTATAATTAACGTCAACGACCTAGCAGTAAAGTGTAAATGCACACAATGCAGGGTTGATTGCAGTCCTAGAAAATATATCTCTGAAAACATTCAAAGAATAATATTTGAAAGTAATTTATTCATGCCACTGTCGAAGGTTTAAATGAAAAAAATATTACTCATCGATGCAAACCTTATAAATGTAAAAGTGTTGCTATCAATTAGTCATAAGGCATCAATATTTTATTGGTATCTAACGATAAAATAATTCACAAACAATTCAAAAACTGTATGAAAAACCTAATTTTTCAATTCATTAAAATACATAGATGTAACAAAGACTAGTTATGAGAAACAAAATACAAAAAAATATTTATTTACAAACTTCAAAATTCAAGCTACAGGTAATATGTATTGTATCAGAAATTCTTTCACTCATTCAATTAAAAGTGCTGCATTAAGTATCTATAATTATGGATATGTCATAAACATTGATATAATGAGGTAGAGAACTGGGTGTGCCCGAACTCCAAAAAATTTAAACTAGCTCCGTTCCTAAAATTTTCAAATTTGATAACTTTAAAACTTAAGGATTCTAAAATTCCAAAACTCTCAAGTTACAAAATTCGAAAATTTCAAAACTCCGTAACTCAACAATTCTAAAGCTCCGAAATTTCAAAAATATCAGTATTTTAATAAATTCTGAAATTCCCAAACTCCGAAATGCCAAAATACTAAAACTCCGGAACTCCCGAATTTCAAAATTCCGAAATTCCAGAATTCCTAATTTCAAAAATTTCAAAAATATCAATATTAAAAAATTCTGAAATTCCAAAATTTCAAAATTCAAAAGTTAACAAATTTTTAAATAGTAATATTTTAATGTCCTAAAAGTCACACTGATAATGTAAAATAACAAACTGTAGCATAACTTCAGTAGTCTATTTTATCATGTGACTGACTCGATATGGTTATTTTTACCGCGTGTTCAAAGTGTTAATTAAGCTCTTTGAAAGTAACGTAATCTTGTTTCAGGAAATGACATTGCATTCTTATTTCATTTCGCAACCCCAAACATATTGACTTTACTACAGCCTTTACATATTTCATTTACACATTTCTAACACCTATGCACACGCATCACATTATTGTA
The DNA here is from genome assembly GCF_907164935.1 of Osmia bicornis bicornis. Taxonomy (NCBI): domain Eukaryota; kingdom Metazoa; phylum Arthropoda; class Insecta; order Hymenoptera; family Megachilidae; genus Osmia; species Osmia bicornis. The sequence continues at coordinate 7,616,736 of NC_060222.1, read as the reverse complement.
AAAAAAAGCTATTTCCCATAACGGAAGCCGTCATGATTCGAAGCATGTAAATACTTTCCCCTTCACAGATGGTGGTAATGATTCTGTGAGGGATGAAATAAGAAGTGTTGGGGCAATCGGTTTTATATGAGTGCTCCGAGAATTACTAACAGAAATAGCGTTAAGAATCAAAGAGGAGGGGTCTGGATGTTGACGAGGGGAAACAATGAATCGGAAAGGGGTAAGGGAGCAGGCAGAAAGAGAAACGTGCAATGGCTTAGCGTAGAGAGAACACCTTGACGTTCGACGATTCAATCAACGCGGCACATTGTCGACGTGAACGAGGAAGGAAAATGTCAGCCGTCGTGACGGCGAATATTCGTGGGGTCGAGATATGAAAAATGATGTTTGACGACGGGGTGAGTAACGCTGGATAACGTCAAGGTGCACCCTACGAGAATGCTCTTTACTTGCTTGCCCTATTCGAGGGGGGATTGCTTGACAGATATTTCGCTGCTATCGAGGGTGTTGAGACGCAACGATCTCGTGTAAAGTGCATACAAGCAACTCTGTGTTAGCTGAGGTCTCACCTATCCAGACACCACTATACACCGCCAAGTCTTACCCTGTTACTTTTTGCCGGTTTCCTGAATTTGTATATGGAAATCGAATAATCCTTTTCTGAAAGCATCGACAGTTCCTATTTGAAAAACTGTATTTTTGCCCCGGTTATTCTGAACATTATGTCCGGACAAATATTCTCTGAAAGCTAAAAATAGAAAAGTAATTTTATTGAAATAATTATACATTACAGGCAAAGTGAAAAACACAGCATAATTGACCTCACAATTTATGAAATAAAGTATATTTTATACGTTGTCGATTTATGATTAAGCAAAGTATTAACACAAATTTTTATTAGGTAAATCTTCAATCGTATCTTCATTACAAAATATAACCTAACCTAACTTAACCTAAACTGATTCAGTTTGTAGTTTGTCGCACCCCTTTTTATAAAACAGCTGATTAATTCTATAAACATAATTAAAATATATCTTAACTTAATTTTACATAAACTAAATTAATTTATATTTTATCGCCTCCCTCCCCATGTTCTTTAAAAATCTAATTCATTCTTAGTTGGTTTGAATTACAATAATAATATGCTGGAATAAGTTATTTTAGAAAAGAGGGGTGGACCTGGGAATTTTGTTGCCCTGTGCAACAGTGTATACCCTCTTTCCTCCCAAATAGTGGTATTGGTTAATAAAAATTCATAAGTTAATAAAGAAAATCTTAAACTGTATATTTTGCAGAAAAGGAAAGACAATGAATAGCGAAAAAGAAATGATTGTTTTATAGTAATCTCCTGAATACTTTAAAAAACGCACCTTGGTGTATGATATTATCTACAAAAATAATTGATTCAGAAATAGTTGAAAAATCATTTAGAATCATTTTATTACTTTTTTCATAATTTATTACAATTGATTTCCGTATAGTTTAGACCACTTTTTAGACCGCCCCGAAAAATCTGCCATCTTGTACAAATGCATGTATTGCACCATTAGTTGGCCCGATCCTGTTAGACATTAATACTTTTTATACTTACGCATTATAGCAGCGTTCACATATAAAACGCAAAGGAGGAGTGGAATGCACTTTTTATCCTGTTAAATAGTGAGACATACGTCAAACTAATAATTATTTAGATACAGTGGTATTTCACATAATTTCTATAGTGCGGATTTCAATAGTTTCATTACGACAATCTCGTAATCATAAAGTGATAAATGTAAGACTTTGATTTTTCGTATTTTGGTGGGTCGTTAGGTATTAGTCATCGTAGATAATCCCAATTCTTAAGCTCGGAAGTCGGAAAAACCGGTGCTAAGGTGTGTTGGAGATAACTCTGTGCCATGCAGACAGATAAAGTTTGCGCCTTAAGTACTGTAACTGGTGCCAAAATAGTCGACATAAGTTGAAGAAAACGTATATCACTGCTAAAAGTATTTGTTCATCTATAATGTTTTATATATGCAATACTCGTGTATGTGTCCAATTCTATTCTATAAATTTTAGAGTCCAAGGTTTTTTAATAGATTAATAGAAATCTTTATAAAATTTCAAAAAATTCAGTGAAATTTTGTATGTAATTTGTTAAATTCAAAGAGCTTTAAAATTAACTTATCTTCAACGATATACATTTTTGTCAAGTTTTTTCATTCAAGAATCGTTTGGAACATTGTGTCATCCATAGGCATTGCCGTAACTTGGATCTTCTTCTGAGATGGGCCAGGTCCCTTAGAAATTTTGAAACTCTGGAAACTTGAAATATTTAAGATATGAAATTTTGAAATATTTGAATTTTAGGACTCTGAAATTTTGAAGATTTGCATTTTTGGAATTTGGAAATGTAGAAAATCCTAAATTTTTGAATTCCTAAGTTTTGAAACCTTGGGATTTTGGAATCTTAAAATTTTAGAACGGTGAAGGCCCACATTCTTAAGGCCACTCCAGATTTTTATAGGGACCATGCCCCCTCTGACTCTTACCTAGTTACGCCAATGTCCATTGATACTCTATTAATAGGTTTTCTTCTTGTTTGAAACATCCATTTTTTATATCACTATATGTATTTTAATGGTGTAATTCATTATATGCAATTATTAAATATAACGAAGAAGAAATAAACATTTAATAAATACTTTAAGTAACTTAAAAAAAATATAAAAATGTGTGTTATTGAATAATTTCACAATACTAACATTGTTAGGTCGGTGTTTTTTTCACTACATCGTATATGTATAATGATGAGCAAATACTTATAAGCGGTAATGTAGGTCGAAATAGACATGATGCACACATGTACATAAACATTTTATCAGTTTAAGAGGTAACATTTTATTAGATTATAACCCAAAAATTGTAGGTTTTTTTTTTTTAATAAAAGTGACTAAAAAGGCAAAGTTCAACGTATGCAAGGTGGAGCAATAACTTTAATCACCTAAGGTATCTTCATTTTTAGAGATACAAAATAACTTTATGCATAAATGTTGTACATAATGTCATAATGTTGTCATAACATAGCAACAGTAATTTTTTATTAGCCAAGAATTTTCAGAAATTTCAAAACCAACTCTGTTTCCTTCAATGAAACTATACTATATTGTTTATTTATGTAGGTTAATTTTTTAGATATAGCAATATAAAAATACCCATCTACGTTTGTTTATAATGATTGAAAATGTTACAATATCAATTTGTTTATGCATTAATAACCAATTACATTCTTTCAATTATAAACCGGTATACACTTACCTATACTAAAACAAAGACAAATTTTTTTGTTTAAAATTAGAAACTTTTAAAACGTTGACTGTAATAAGGGCTTGTGGTTTCAAATCGCAGGGATGCTGCAACTTTCTAAAAATATATATGTTACGGGTAATGTGTTTAATATGGGCATTCTGTAGAATTAGTAGATTAGTAGATTGTGTAGAATGCCCATTTGTTTCGGGCAATGTATATAATAGGCAGGTATTTCACAAATGGCCCGGACATTTTAAATAATGCCCACGGTTCATTGGATAGTGTGTTGAATCCATGCTAAATGTGATTAAAAATCCATTAAACTTATTATTATTATCATTATTATTACGTACGTAGTAGGAGCAGAAGATTTGTCAAGATTCCGAACTCTAATTTGAAGGGGGGAGGGGAGATAGAAACGTATTATTTTCATAGACTATGATGATGTGGCATACATTGACTAGTGAGTGTATACATTTCTTAAACTTCGCGGTTTTACCCTCACATATGTATACATATACTAGAAAAGTATTGTTTTCACGTATGCAGTTATTATAACTGTATTAAAAACGATACTCTAAAGATCGTCATATAACATATACAAAGAAGGATAGGTACTTAAAATTGTAACGATCACACTCGGCAGAGTCATTTAGTTAAAATTTGAAAGCGTTCTCATTTTGCGTTCATTGTGGCATACGCCAGTGAAGGGATTATCTGTATGTGACATTCGTTACGATGATTACCTTTGTAATTAGCTCAACCGTGGGTTCACGAGCGATTACAATTAACAGGGTATTCCTTGTTTAGGTAAAAGCGGTCCATTGGTTGTCGTTCCGATCATCGACGTGATACTGTTTCGGTCGTGGTAGAAATGTTTGTCGGTCGATGTAAAATGTTCAACCTGGAAGGGAGGGGATAAAGAGAACGACTAAGAGAGGGGAGAAGCGTTAGATAGAGACAGACGCGTCGCGGACGATAATTATGCGGATTGCTCCAGCGAGGCTAATTATCCCTCTGTACTTGCATCGAATCCACCCTTCTCCTCTGTCTCTCTTCTCTGGCAAACTTTGACGTTGCAGACAGATGCTTATCTCCGTGTCCTCTGATAACCCATCGAATTAACTCGTAACCCGAATATCGGCCTCAATAGAGGATACAACACGATTCTCTGAAATTCTTATTTCGAACGGTTACCAACCTAGTGGCAGATCCACAGGGAGACGATAGAGCCGATCCTCTTGAGTCAAGAGTAATAAAATATACAAAAAGATTGTAAAATATAATTGATTTTGATAGCATCTAAATCTGATTAATTTTAAAACTTTTTGTACTTAATTTTCTTACAAAACAGATTATTTAATTGTAGGTACTGAAATTATTCTGGTTTTTTATATTGTGTACATAATTACCGTGAATTTAATAATTTAAACAGTAGCATCAAATAGAAACATTTATGTAGTATTATCATTTACCAACAAATATTAAATTTTGTAGAAAAAAGGTGTAATTGTGTTCTCATGTAATTTTATAAATTACAATTTAACTTTCAAAATAAAAATGCAAAAAGTATAATTTCCAATCTAAATTGAAATAAAGAAATCGCTGTTATGTAGATTTTAAATCATCATAAACTTATTACATGGTATTTATAACTAAGCTGATCAGAAATTGAGTTTTGATTTTGATCCGGCGTTGAAATCCATATTATGCTAATTGACTTCCCTCCTTCAGTTACTCCATGATTAATTTCAAGTATATTTACAGAGAGTCATCGCAACTGTGAATCAATGCAAAAACGTAGATTTTATTCTCCTTTAAATATGTAATTTTGTTGCAGCCACGTGAGAATGGCGGTTGGGATTGTTGTCCTTTTGACATAAATAAAACTAAACTTATGACATATAAAATTAAGATATAATATATTTGATACGAACGAAACAAAGAATATAAAAGCGTACATAAAACTGATTTTAGAACATAAAAGAAAGAAACCGTTTGAAATAGCAAACTACGAACCGAATATAAGATCATAATCACGTACAGAGAAGGAGTGTCATGTGCGCGCTACCGGTATACAGGGTCTACCATTTATCTCGCAACCCATGCGCGCGCAAATTGATGAAAATGGCAACAGCGCTAAAATTCGAGAGATGTAAAAACCGTACAATTAAGTTGGTAATCAACTGAACTGTGGTCCGAGATTCGATTCAGGATACAAGTACATTGGATTTCATCGATCTTGTCGCGGCGTGTGACATTGGCAGTCAATTGGCTGCAATCCCTCCTTCGTGCCCTTCGCCAATCGGCTCTCCGGCGTGAATATGTGTTTCGATGAAACTCGGTGTACACTGAGTTGCAATGAACTTGTCGCAGTGAAGTTGGCTCCAGATTTACTGACACATTCACGCCGCGTCGGTGAGTCGATCTCGCCCATCGTCTCACCGACGCGGCGTGAATGTGTCAGTAAATCTGGAGCCAACTTCACTGCGACAAGTTCATTGCAACTCAGTGTACTCGTATCCCGAATCAATTACCAACTTAACTGTACGGATTTTTACATCTCTAGAATTTTTGCGCTGTTGCCATTTCCATCAATTTGCGCGCGCATGGGTTGCGAGATAAATGGTAGACCCTGTACATACATATACAGGGTGTCCCGTAACTCCTGTAACTCCCGGAAATGGGGGGCGTTTTCCATGAAAATGTTTTGAAATACATTAAAAAACGGTCCAAACATGGCTAGAATCGGCCGAGCGCCGTAAACTGGCAGTAATACAAGCATAGTAATACAAGCGGCCAGCGTGATGTTATATACGCGCTGCCCCTACCTTCCATCTCCTCCCACCACACTGCCAGTTTACGGCGCTCGGCCGATTCTAGCCATGTTTGGACCGTTTTTTAATGTATTTCAAAACATTTTCATGAAAAACCAAGATAGACGTTCTGTTGCACTGTACTTGTAGTTTCTAAATCTGCTTTTAAAATTAAAATCGGATCATCCATATCGATAGCAGACCTATTATACCGATGCGGTGCTGATGCACTAGATCAAGACCACGGTTTGAACGCAGAGCATACCCAATACTCTCGCGGTTCGGCCCGCGCTAAAGGCGCGCTCTGATTGGTCAGTGTTTTTCGTTAATAACTCGAAAACGAGGCCTTAACTAACATTTTGGCAAAGGAAAAAGTTGTTTAGAATGACCTCAGCAATCATCCCTCCACGGGTCCTACCCCAGTTCTGGGACACCCTGTATACGCAGTTCTCTTCTTATATTTTAAACGTTTAATCTTTTCTACCTTTATATTTCATTAGTGTGTAAGGTTCATTCAAATAAATTAGTGTGTAAGTTAAACTTGTTTCTTTTATTTTACTTTACAGTAATTATTAACCCTCGGGCGACAGACAATGAAGAGAGCCATTCTCCACTGCCATCTAATGTTAAATTAATTTTGTATTTCGTATTATTTTCATTTTCTAAATTTTACACTGTTCTTTTAAAAACTATTTTTCCAATGTATGAAAACCTTTCATTAAAAAATTATACAGTTAACTTTAGGTTAATACCTTTCTGTACGTTTTGTTTTAGATTCACCCGTGATTCACAATTCATGATTATCTAGAGTATAATACATATTCTACGTTAAGTAATGGAATCTTATTTCGTGAAATAACTTCAATCGAAAAAATCAATTAAACTTCTATTAAAAGAATGTCTGAATCAAACTTTTATATTTTCAAAGTGTTCAGTAATTATAGCGATCATTATAATAATCGTGACATTAAACGAACAATTGCAACTCCCACAGAATGTGTCTAAACAATAAAGAAGAATTTGAAGAATCTGAAATAAATGGTTAAAACGTTCAGAAGAACAGTTGAATTTTATTTTCCCCCGAAATTCAATAAAAAATGTTCTATTGGTTGAATTAGAAGACAATTGTATTTCATGTAGAATTAAAAGAATGAAGGACGAATTTATAGTTGTTGTACCTTTTACAAAAGTTAAATACTCTTATAGTTTTATATAAACGTTTTTTGTTCAAAAATTGGCTGCGTGCTAAATTATTACAATAATTTACTAAATATTTCTGATGTATAAATTATGCAGTTTCACGGAAATACAATAAAAGACAACATATTTTATTGAAAGCTATAATATTTTAAATCCTTTTGTTCCAAAAATGTTTCTCTTAAAAAATGTCAGCACAGTAATAAATGGAATGAACATCTGTGTATCTGTTTCACTCCATTTGTACGGTAGAAATTGAATAAACCAATATATATACGTACATTAAATGAAGAAGCAGAAAACGGTGGCCAAATAAAATGAATTTTACCGTTTCCGCAGCTCGCAGTTATTTCCTCCGCTTTCCTTTCTCGATCACTTGTGAAAGTAGAAACAATTGCTTTGTTTCCTAATCTCTGCTTCTCCTAAAATATACAGTTACTGACAAAAATTAAGAAATGAAGATAACACAAATAATTTTATAGAACATATAGCTTATTTATTTAATTATAGATATATGTAAATAATCCCTTAAAATATAAATAGCCTAAGTACTCATTATTCTTCCAAGTATAAATATAATAAATTCAGTAAATGTGCTGAGATAAAAATTAAAAAACATTTCTTTACAAATTAAGCATGTTGTGTGCCAGTAATTGCATAGGAAGATGGTAAATTATATACAACTAAATCATTCTATTATATTTAGGACCTTTATCTATTTATTTATTTATTTCGATACAACAATCCGTGGGTATTTAGGACTAATTTTTCGTTATTTTAATTAACATAATTTAATCTATATTCATTTGTCCGTAAGTTTGCGAACATTAATATTTTATCCAAAAAGAAGTTATTTTGCAAGAAATACACGTATTCAATCGTCCTGCCATAATCGTCCAATAGGTTATTAAAAAATTTTGTTTCATAGCCTCGTTTGTATCGAATAGAAAATTTTGTCTATCTTAGTATCATGATAATCTCAATTCTAATTTTTAAAATTTTTATTTATTCCCAAAAATGTTTATCCAAATTTTCAAAAATACTCCAGTATTTATTAAAAAAAGAGTTTTAATTTCTTAATACGGGGTCAACTGACCATTCTCATCCCTCTAGTTACGTTACTGCTACCTACTATTTATTCTGATTAATATTGAACTATTTAATAGAAGAAAATTTAGTATAATTAAAAATATCAAATTCTCACAACATCAATTCTTTTTTTAAATAAAAGAATAACAATCCTTCAGCAGAAGGGGGTGACCAAAAATTAGTTGAGAAAAGGATATAGTTATAAAAAAGAATTAATTTTTAAAGAGTTGTTTTTTCATCCTGGTTAATTGATTAAGAACAGGTCATTATTTTAAACTGTGGCACAGTAAAACACAAATGTATAAATGTACGTTTTGTATTCAATATTTCATCTCTGGAGCAATCTCTGTGCTTACACCATATTTTCGTTTTCAATACGTAACACAGATAAAGCTGTTGAAAAAAAGTGAATGATGTGTGATGGAGATGTTTTGTACGTAAACGTTATGTGGGTGTGATTACCACTACTGTTGTACAGCATCCAACCAACGCCGTGTTTCACGTTCAGTATTTTTCAATATTTACACGACAGAATATTCAATATTTTCCAGTGCAATGGTACGCCACGAGAAAATTTGAATAACCCAATATCTGTCTGTTTCGTTCTTGGCCATACCTTCCCGTATTCGATGATTCTTTCATAGCATCGAAATACCTATAATAGCAGTCCTTTGATGTTCATTCACGTTCCTTTGGAACAAATAAATCGTGTTTAACAGTTCCAATTAGGAAAAATAGAAATAAAGGAAGAATTGTTATTTTTTAACTAGGTACTAGTTTATTAAAATGTCATTCATATTTTTTAATTTCTATTATTTTGGTATATTTATAAACGAAAATATTTATTTTTAATGTGTCAAAATTTTTTAATTTTGAAAAGAAATATAGTGGTAATATTTATAAATATAGCCATAATGATTTAAACAATAAAAAATATTGAAACTTCTTAAGGAGCATTATGCTTACAGCTCTTTTAGCATTTGATGCATTGTCAGGGCCGCGCCTAGAGATTTTCAGGCCCTAAGCATACAAATGAAAATTGGAGTCTGTTTTATATAAATAAGAATGACAGTGATATTTGTTTTTAGAAATACCACAGCTTTCTAGATTGTGTTACTTTATATTATTATAATTTGAGATTACAACAAAAAAAAATATGAAATGAACATACAAAATTAATATATATTAAACTATTTTAAGAATTTCAAAATATTTGGTTTCTAATTATCACATCTTTAAATTTATTAGTAATATTCTTATGTTTTAAACTACCCTTTTTTATACACATTATTTTCAGTGCTTTAAGCTTTCATTCTGAAAGAGTACTGTGTAAATGACTTTTTACCATTTTCAGTACGGAAAATGAACGTTAGTATTGCAATAAGAGTATCAGTAGTGTCGCATATTTTTTAATTAAATTTAGAAGTCTAGAAGAAATTTAGTTTGTCGATAATGACTAACATTGCCATACAGGACCCAAGATATATTCGCGATTAAATCAGACTTTTCTAAAAAAAAATGGCGATATAGGAGAAGCAAGAATTCTCAAAAGTTCTATTTTGATGATATTATTGTTAAAAGTACAATAACTTAGAAAAAGATAATATATTTGTTAGTTATTAAATATTATAAAATCTAGTATATACTGAGAAATATGAATAATAAGTAAATGTCAATTCAAATTTTTCTGCGTAAACTTTTACACGCAAGTGATGGGATGCCACAGACTTACATACACTATGTCCAAAAAGGTCATGAACAAACTCGTACCATGTATTAGTGAGCTCAAAGTAAGAAAAATTCCTGTAAACCTATGTCCAAAAATGCTTTACTGAGGTTTTATAAGCATTCAAAGATTTTTATAATAAAAGTTCAAAATTTCTTCCTTCTGCAAAAATATATGCATGACTAAAAGTCAAACAGACATGTTTGTAGGTCAAATCATGTAAACAATAATTGCCAATAACAACTATTTGTGTCTGTCCCCGGCTCTGTATAACGAGTCTTAAAAATAATTTATCTGGAAATCTTTACACACTTATAACTCTTCAGTAAAGCATTTTTGAAAATAAGTTTATATGAACCGTTTTTATCTACTTGGCCTCATTAACACGTGGTATAAGCTTGGTGCTGACTTTTTGGGACAATCTGCATACAATATGATACCTTCTTCCTACATTGTCATTTTCCCCAAGGATGCCTATAGAGAAGGGTGAGAACCCGGGGCTCTACTACAGGGTGATTCTCTCGCTACTTTCCTCAAAGGAAGTGCCGCCACACCAGTATGAATGGACCCATGCCCTTGTCTGTCGTCGATATCTCAACGGGGGTGTATACCGTAGCTGTGTCCGTGAAAATGTGTGTAATAAGAAGGAAAGTCCCATTTAAACGTTGCGGAAAACAGAATAGGTTTGTATGCATTTACCTAATTTTCACGCACACGGCTGCAGTATGTACCCCTGTCGAGATATCGATGACAGAAAAGGGCTTGGGTCCATTGTGGCATCACTTCCTTTGAAGAAAGTAGCGAGAGAATCACCCTGTAGTTTTCTTGACGAAGCCTAATTTGATCGCAAGTCTGTGTGCCTTAAAATAGGCATACCTAATGGTAAACGCAATTGTTAATTTAAATTGTTAATTAAAAAACGTATTGTTAATTTATATTTACTTCAAAATAGAGCAACAATTTATTCTATTTTTGTAAAGACGTTCAATTTCTACTGATTTAATCTAAGAAGTTAAACGAATCCATGCTTTAAAAATTAAAATTATCGATATAATTTAACATTTGTCTGTACTTTCAATTAATTACAGTCGTAATGTAATTGAAACTTACCTCATATATTGTATTAAACAGAATATGACGTTAATAAAACGAATGAAACTTCGTTAACAGAATATATTAGCAAATTTAACTACTCATTTATTTTATCACAAATGGTAAAATTATCGCAGCATCTCAGTTTCACGAGAAAATTACTAATGCATAATTAATTATTTAATTATCCTCGACAGCTTTCAATATCTTTGTGAATTTCTACGGAAAAATGATCTGAATTAATATTATTTTATCGTCATTTTTTAATATTACTTAATCCTCTTTTTCAGATATTAGCATATAAATTCAGCCATTTTTTAATGGAAATGCGTAATGTCACTGAATAATTCAACGAATCTACAATATCGTATTAGTAATGGACTTTTTTCATCTTTACAATTTTTATTTCTTACTGTATTTAGGTTCCATTGTTTGACAAATTTTGTTAACTTTTTGTTATTATTATCATTGAAATTGTCATTTTATTAACATTTTCAGTATAAAACAGATTCATGTAAATTAATGACAAAGTTCTTTGCTGAATTTCAAGCATTATAATAGTAATTACTATTGAAGTAAAATTATAATTCTAGTTTTCTGCGGAAGCTATTTTAGAGACAGCCTTTAATAACACGAATGTTTAATCGATTAGAAATACTGAAGCACTTAAATTGTTGAAGTGACATGAATACTATAATTAAAATTTTTAAATTTGATACAATTTTTTGTACTGTCCATTTAGTTTCATAAGTGATTATAATGCATATTCTTCCATTATCATTGATGATCCTCTTCCCAACATCTACAATTTCTATTTAATATTTTGAAGTTATGTAAAATAATAGTTTTAATAGAAAAATCTAATTTGGAATGAATGCAAGATTAAAATAAACATTATACGTTCACCTTTTTAATTACTAAGCGTCCTACAATTAATTTTGCTAATGCTGCGTTCACATTTGTTACCGCACCTCGCATTGTTAGCGCGATTTGTTATCTCGCCAACAGATCGTGGTAACAAATGTAGACTGTGTCTTGTTACTTTATACCGTTACTCGTTACTTGATTCGGCTGTATCGATGAATTGTCGGAATAGTGACCCGCTCCAGAGGAGGTAACGAGATCAATTTCAACGTTTTCATATACTCGAACCTGTTACCTCCAAGATAACAAACAACTGGAACGCGATGAAATAACAGTGGTGAGTAACAGGTGTAGGTAACAGTACATACGTTTAGAAACGGGTTCCATACCGAACCTCGTTACCAAAAGACAAAGTAACAGGTGTCAGTAACAAGAGAAAAATATTAATTATTTTTAACGTGTGTAATTCACTTCACATAACTAACAATAAATGTCAAAAATTGATTTTATTATATTTTGAAAGTCGCATATCGAGTTACTGTCTATTCAAGTAATTTTTCGAGTCTTCGTCCGCCATATTGAATTTTGAAGATCTGATTTCAGATTCAGATTCAGCGACTTAGAAAACCAATATATTAAAAAGATTGAACAGTTAAAAAATATAGTTTCACAAGGTGTTTCATGCGCAGTGGCAAACGAGCGCGGCAATTTAGGAGTTGTTTACCTCCCCCCCCCCAAAAAACAAAAAAATACGTGTTCCTTAATTAGCTTTCCTCTTAAAGTTTTAATAGATTTTACTTCGATCAGATCAAAACTGATTTTTTGCAGCAAGAAATTGGTCACTTTAGGGTAGTTCACTCCCTTAGTTTTTCATGTATTATAATATATCCAAATTTCAGAAAAATCGGAGAGTGACACTTCCGTAGGTTTACTTGTAAGTAACAAACAGCCACAATTAATCGACGCGTTTATTTCGGCACTAAATCCGTAATTCGCCTTTACAATCTCCAGAAAATCTTTTATCGCAAAATATGAACATTTTATTTGTTATTGTAATAAAAACAATGTGGTAGTAATATAAGATTGTCTTCTATTTGCTACCAATTTGTCATTTCACTATCTATTATATTATTATTTATTATAATCAAAACACAAATATTTCAAATATTCTTTGATATATTAACACTATGATTATTATAGTATAGCTTACCCGTTTTGCTTTTTCAAAATTCACAAAATAAATCAAAATGAATTTCATTTTAAGAAACACAAGTAGAAACATTCTATTACAGCCAGAAGTTGAAATATTTGTAGAACAATGGTACCTATCAAGAATGGTTATTATGTGAGAGGGCAACACCGCGACAGAACTCCCAAATGATGTGATTTGACAATTATGCCACCTCATTTTCGTTTCTTATTTTGCATAATGACGTTAGATGTGACACCGTCAAATGTCCAATTTCTCAATTATGTGTTTTCGCGATTGCCTGATTCTTTCCAATAGCGCTTACATCGATTCGGAGCAGGCCTCGAAACTACATACGGGTTAAAATCTTGGTATCTCATATTTGTACCCTCTTCTCTACACTTTTGCGGAAAGTTATCAAGCTTGAAAGGTACCAGCCTGAAAAATGTCTTCTAAGTGTGCTTATTACACAAGTTAGATCGGAGTTAAATAAATAACCTACCGCAGCTCAGTTTACGCTAAGTGCAGGGTGTTATTCAGATCTGGATTGAATCGACTATGTTCTACTTAAATATTCCGACCACACATCCTGTTTCGTATAAATAAATTAGTTTTACATAGACAAGGTAATGTAGATAAGTTACACAAGTTAAGTCCAAGTTTAATCTCAGTTAGGTGATTCAAACTTTAAGCTTCTCCTCCACTTTTCCAGTAAACATGAATATTCCCCACGGTATGATAGCCTGTCACGGCAAGAAAATTGTGATCAGAACATCGGCGGCTGCTTGATCACACTAAATCGATGGAAGCTCCTAGCCAATACTGCTGTTCTCCTTAATTATCGGCAAATTCGATTACAGAGCACGCGAGCAAGGAAAGATGGAAAGAGGAATCGAAGAGCGATCATTGCGAGGCTACACTACGGGCCATTCTTACGAACGGAACTTTCTCAGATCATTTTTCACGCTTTGCCCCGAACGATCTGACGTATCCCGTTAAACAAAGAAAGTACCTTGGTCTAAAGTATTAAGAAAAATAGATTCTTTTTTGGTTTTACATCATTGACATGATTATATTCTAAGATGCGTGTTCATTTACCTTGACCTTGCAGCAATTTAAATTTACTTTTATGCTGTGTATTATATTCATTTTCCAAATTTTAGACTATTTCTTTATATGGTATTTTATAATACATTGGGAACCGATTATTATAGTCACGGATAATGGTATCCATCGCAGGACCGAATTAAGATTTCTATAGCTCCGGGGCTATCAAACCTTTCCTTGGTTGATAAACTAGGTTCTGAAATAAAACTAAATAATAATTAATCATAAGAAAAAAGAGGAATAGTAAAAAAAATTTCGTTCAATGTTTTTTGACATAATAAATGGTAGGCTTATAACAGGGGTTTTTGCAAAACTGGGTCCGCGGCTGTAGCGTCCCCTTAATCCGGCGCAGTCTCTCCCAAAACACTATATAAAATTAACCCTTAGCTGGCACACTTCACCAGAATAACATGGTTGGCACATTGGGACGTTTAAGACCCCAACTATTAAAATATTTCCTGCGAAGAAGCTATTCATTATTTGAACTTGAAGAAATTCTTAGGTAATCTTTGATAGCTGTTTTAACATATTTCATAGCTAATTTTAGTAAAATTAAATATTAAGTATAAAAGAAAAATTGAAAAATGTAAAAAAATCTGAAAAATGGCAGTTTTTACCAAAAACTTCATAATTTTTTCAAACTTTCATATAAACAGTTAAAATTTTAACTGAATACTCTTGATATTGAATATTTTAAGGAAAAGAATAGTACAGAAGTCGTGGTTTCAAAAAGGGTATTTATTTGGAAAGTTAAAGGAACGAATTGTAGTCAAAAAGGAAAAAAAAAGCTGATTTAGGTAATTTTTTGAAACATAGATAACCTTATCGATTTTAATGACCTTGAAATATGTTGCCGAGATCATCGTTCTAAACAACTTCTCTTTATACATGTTACGGAAAATTAATTTAACCTAACCTAACCTAATACAATGATTAGATAACTATCCAGCTCGTTATGAATCTATAAATAAGTAAACTTGTAGAAAAGTAACAATTTTGCTAGTTAGCTTATCAGTGAATTAGGTTAAATTAAGTTAGGTTAGTATCCTGGCAACCATTAAGCGACCGGATACTTTTTAAGTTTTTTCAGCAAACTAATTAAAAATATTTTACTTTTACGGACTTCCCCGATTGATTCTTTGTTTCAATAACAATCTGAAGCTTCCAAACCTCATTCGAACTACCATAAACATATCTCAAACATTAGAGATATGATATAGCATGAAAAAATATTTTTTGCGAACGTTGCAGAATGTAAGACCGAACGGCGATAACATGTATATGTTAGGACAGTGTATAGGAAAAAATTGTTCAGAATACTATCGTGAACGACATATTTGAAGGTCATTGAAATTGGTGAAGATCTCTCTATTTTGAATAGTTATCAAAATTAGTTAATGTAGGATGGTATGGGCGAATGAGGGATTCGGAGATGGCAGAAAAATTACACCGAATACACAATCTATTCTCTTTAATAGTTCGCCGATTGTTCTCGATCCGGCTTCATTCGAATCTTATTGTTAGTCAAGACATACAGTTTTCCGCTTGCGTTCAGAGTTTTAAAGCTACCCGATAATAGGCGTTTCTTGCCTCCGCCAATTAGGTATTCCTAAAGCCTCGTACTGACCTGAGCATTCGTGCACCGAAAACGTTCGTTTGGACAAAAATGCTCAAGTGAGTACGGCCCGTTAATGTGTTCACGAAGGCCCTGGGCACGAACGAACGCTTTCCGACGGCTGTCGATCCATCAAAGGATATTCGTGCGAACAATTGTACTGTGTCGACCGCTGTCGAATTTACCCTTCGGAAAAACTCAGTTTATGATATGACCTGATGAACCGTCATAAACTGATTTTCGAAATCCGGAACAATTTTTGATATTGTTTGGATACTTTAAACAGATACTGAAGACTCGTATATGAATCTCCCGTTGCTAAAAAACGTAGCGTTATCGCTAAGCATTCTTTCACCGTGAAAGCTTTTCTAAATCTGGTGTCGCTTTTTTGTATTTTGGGGCCGATAGCATTTATTAAAAATTCAAAATCTTCTGACGACATCCCCACAAAATTTTTCAAATGTCCACTAGCTTCTATCTGTAAATCTCTAACTAGCTTTTCACCACTAGAGGTTGCTCTATTTTTATACATCTGACTAATCCACCATCGTTCGCAATGTACGTCCTTGAGATCTCCCTTCCAGTATAGGTGCTTGAGGGTAAATTTGCACCTAAGCGAGTTGGCCCTTGCACTTCACCACGGAGACCAGGTTTATGGTGCGGCTATTCCGGACCCTCGGATGGTCAAAATTGAAATGCTCTATTGTAGCTGAAAATTAGTTTCCGCACTTCGAAAAAAATAGCCGACATCATATCCGAGTCATAATCCTAGTCGCCGCGCCGCGCCGTCCCGCTCGGTTCGGCTGTCGGACATCTGGCCGCCAGCACCAATAACCCTTTATTGCCTACATTAGCAATAAAGCACCTATTATAATCAAACCTTTAGTTATTGTTATCAATTGTGATAATTACACTTGGGGAACAAACCATAACAATTCTCAGCAAATTCGTACTACCCCAAATTCGTCCATTCGTAAATGGACCTTTTCTTTGAAAGGGTATATGGTAGCCGGATAAGATGGTCAAAAGTGCCCCTAAACTGAATTCGACTTGCTATGAACCATTCGATAGGTGATAAAAAAAAAACCAGTCCGTGCCAAGTTTCAACCCTGTATTTCCTCTGGGAGGGTAGTTACGGGTAAAAATGTAATCGTGAAGTTTTTGGCCAATTTCTCCTATCTAATGACATTCGAAAATTCTGAAAAAAATCAGAGACATTTCTATTTATGAGGTACATATTACAGAATTTTTTCAGATTTTTAGATTGAAAACTGAAGTCGTGAAAAATCAAAAACCTCAAAAAATGCTGAAAAATGGCGATTTTGTATGGAAAGAGTCGCGGATCTAGATTCATATTTTTTTTATATTATCGATACTATTATTCTCAATTTTTTTGTATGTATATCTACTTTTCATCTTTTACATGAGTGTATAATACAAATTCTTAGAAAATATGTAAATAGATATTTTCCTGAAGCATCCCGTTACCTTCGCAAAACATACGGTGACAGTGAATGGAGATCATAGTTGTTACAATTGTTTCTAATAATTGTCATAAACAATTGTAAGTCTCAAAGTGATCATAACAAGCGGATTCCACTGTATTTGAAACTGTTATTTAAGTATTTGACATTGAGTTCTTATCGTTAGTTTTAATCGAAACAACGTTGTATTTGTTTTGTAGATTTTGATAATGAATATCTCAGCGATTAGCGTAACGTCAGAGTAGGCTTAGCCCCCCCCCCCCTCCGAAAATGTAGACCATTACTTTTAAATTTTAAAATTCCACAATTTCAAAATTTCAGAACTTTAGAATTACAAAATTGCGTTGAAAATTTCAGACTTTCTACGTTTCAAAATTACAAAATTACAAATCTTTAAAATTTCAGAATTTTTAAATTACAAATTTCTAAAATTTTAGAATTACGAAATTCTAGGATTCTAAAATTCCAGAATTTCAAAATGTCAACTTTCCCAAATTCCAAGTTTCCATAATTATGAAGTTTCTAAAGGACCTGATCCATTCCATAAGAAGGTGCAAATTACGTCAATGCATCCAGAGCTGTCGTGCGTAACTTCGACAGCTCAACAGTAGTTGAAAAAGTTCTAAACATTTTTAAAATTACATTTCTAATTAGCATCAGAAAATTTGTTTAATTAGATTTAAAAAAGAATGATTAATACCTTTAATAAATCACATTATTGTACGCTATACTACATACGTATTTCTATCGTAACAGTAGAAATAATCATATTTGGATTATTACCTGAGAATATTAATTATTTTTTAAGGTGATAAATTAATCGAAAAATCAATGGACAGATTGTAATTTTTGCCTTAAGATTGCGTGCTGGAAACTTTTCTATTGATCCTTCTATTAATATGAGTTTTAATCTTATTTTTATAATGCTTAACAAAGCTTAAAAATCTTTTCAAGTTACTATTCTCTAATCATTCAGGAAAAGAAAAGACATAAATAAAAGGGAAAAATAAGAACCCACAGCATAAAGGAAGAAGTAATTCAAAAGTAGTGGAAACCGAAAATAAACTGACGCTTATTTAAGTGAGTTCCTAACCGCGAACGTGTTACTGCTAAACTAGAATGATGAACAAATACATCATTACCGCGAAATGACTGATTCGTAAATGAAAGTGTACTTTAACAGATAAAGTTAAATTAAATGAATTTCGGCACGTACCTACTTGAATTATTTTAACGTCAATGAACACTAATAAACTGCTTTCGTAAAAACAATACAATATGCAGTTATTGTAGATACATGTACTGTGCACCGATGACAAGATGTCCCATGAGAAGGCCGCAAATCTGCTCTTTTCAGGGGACATTTTGTTTCAGTGCACTATACTTATAACGTGAAAAATGTAATGTCAGATTATTTTTTCAGAATTGTTATCCTTGTTCTTAATTACAACAACAGAATGGGTTATTGTCGTATTTTCTCTATTTTATATTGGAATCCTAAATTTTCACCACAAGATTATGAAAAACATTTATGTAAAAAGATTATCTTTAATCGTAATATACATCGAACTTCAATCAAAACACAGAACCTGACGTAAGGGTTTTGTCTCTTCTTTTCTTTTTTTATTTTAATCGTATATGAACCAATTTTTACTTTGAACAACGGTCATTAGTGTAATTAAACTCAAGGTAGGCATCACCCCCTCCTTCTAAAATTTTATCATTTCGAAATTCCAGATTCCCAGAATTCTAAAAATCCACATTTCGAGAGTTCTATAATTTCAAAATTTCAAAAGTTCAGATTTTTAGAATTCTAAAATTCCAGAACACAATATTCAAAAAGTTCAGAATTGCGGAGTTTTAAAATTGCAAAATTCCACAAGTTCGAAGTTTCAGGTTTCCAAAATTCAAAAATTCAAAGGTTTATAAAGAACCGGCTCCTTTCAAAAACATTCTCGGTAATTAACAGTTTAATTGTTCTGGTCTGACTAATTTCTGTTACAAATATTAATCAAATATTTCGTTTTGGGGAAAATTGAATTTGAAAATTGTAAATATGTATTTACTTATCAAAGGAAAATTACATACAACAAAGGATCATACGTTCAAAAATAATTTTATTAATTCAACAATTGATGGATGCTATCAATTTTGAAGATTTCTGGAGCCTGAGACTATTAAACATATGAGAGGTCCTTGATTGATAATCTTGGTTAAAAAATTGGAATTTATTCTCAATAAAGTCGAATAATATTTAATCACCAATAAAAATGGAAACAGTAAAAAAAGATTTAATTCAATATTTTTGGACATAGTAAACGAAAGACTGGGAAGAAAGTCTTCTGGATAGGGAGCCCGGTGCTGTAGTCCCTTTAACCCGACACTAAACATTATAAACGTTATAAAACTTTCTGAACTTCACATTTGCGAGCGTTTATATTTAGACTTTATTAAAATGCATAATGTTGTGCTGCTACTATTGTATCCTCTTAGCTCTACCATTATTATAAGTATCCATGCGTTCTATATCAGAACTGTTACTCGTTAAACAATAAATCTCCCAAGTATTGCTGAATCTAACAATATCTTACATAAAACAGAAAACACCTTACTTCTGTGTTTTCTCCTCTTTCCACCATCCACAGTGTCTTTAGAATCTCTCTTCAGCGAGTACATTTGTTTCGCGTCTCTTTCTCTTGTTCCGCTAGAAAACTTTGCAAAACCTTCGGAAACGTTCCTTTCTTATAACTACAAAGCAACGGAGAGTCGCGGTGCATCGTTGTGTAAAACGGCTGAGAGTGTGTATATATGTATACGCGCATAGACTAGCAACTGACGCGGATACGCGGGATGTTCATCGCCTATGGGCCAAGTGGATGCAAAGGATGAAGCGGGTGCGTGTATTCTGAGGAAAGAAATCAAGCGGGGGAACACAAGGATGGTGGGTAGACCGGGCGAGAAGAGAAATATTGTACACGGTTTAAAACGGTGTCGAGTACATTATGACTTTGATGCAAAAGTTTTTCCTTTTTATGTAACGAGCACAGTTGGTAACGTCGAGCACATTGTCGCAGCACTTGGACAATGAGTCACTGTGGAGACAGCGCAACAACGCGAAGCAGAGGAGTGGGGGGAGAAAGGATAGAAGGAAATGTTCCAGAAGGGAGTGCAAACGAAAAAGACTGGTAGGACATTCGTTTGTAAATATAGCCCGGGCATAGATTTGTTCCGGAGAAATCTCTTTTTAGTGGCGAGGGATACACAGTATACTTTTAACGGAATGTCTTGGCCGCGGCGGAGAAGACAATACGTGCTGTTTTCGAGAGTCGCATTCAAAGTAATCCCTGGAACATGGGCGAAAGTGGCGAGGATTGAATAAAACAAGAGGGGAACGTCGGCTGCATTTTGTAATGCATACGCGATACTTTTGTATTCCGTGAGAGGCCATGTCGGAGACACGTGTGCGACATTTAGGTCAGACAAATTGTTATTCCTTTTGATTCGGTTATCCATTATGGCCTATTTGGACAGCTTGGAGATTTCTTCTGGTTAAAGTATTCTTTCTTCACGCGTCTAAAATGAAATCGGTATTGAATTGTTTTCAAATAGTGAAATACAGTAGATTCTCGTTATATTGCCGGCTATCGTCCAAGGTGTGATCTACCATAGGAAAACCATTGGCTACAATGGTCCAAGGTGTGATCTACCTGAAATGAGTATGATCTACATCCCCTGTTTCATTTATAATTTTTTTCTCTTCTTTTTTCTACATTTTTTGTAAATTTTTAATTTTTTGGAAATCATGTAACTAACCTAACTTAACCTGCTCGAAATATCCCCCTATGGTAGATCACGCCTTGGACCATTATAGCCTATGGTAGATTACATTTTGGACGATAGCCATATTGCCATGTGAGTAATTTGACGTTTACATGGATTTTAAGGAATACTAGTACCACCCTTGCACCATCATGATCTATGAAAATCATGCGTTTTTAACGCTCGAATAGTAAATAAATTAAGTATTGATATAAAGATAAAACAATTAATCTTTTCAATTTGTTATAATGTTTTACGCAAAATGGTAATTCCGTAGGTTAACACTACATATCATACATATATTGCAGAATGACGTTCAGTTATAGTAGACTCTCACCGATATGTGAACCTGGCACCCGACTTAATTAAAAAAATAAATAAATAATATATTTCGTTTGTGTCTCGTTTGTACTGTTTGATTTTTCGTTTGTACCTCAAAGGGTTATAAAAGATACAGTCATCGCCCAACTTTAAGATATTTTAATTTCATTAACGGCGTTCGAAAGAGAATCGTTTGTGCCATCTTTCAAATTGTTTATACCTCAAAGGGGGTGGAAATACCGAATATTAAAAATTCGCGTAAAGGGTAACTTTTTCATTTTTAAAGATATTCGAATTCTGTAAACGGCAGCTGCTTGCTTATCGTTTGTGCATGTTTGTGCTATCTTTCAAATCGTTTATACCAGAGCCCGGCAAGATTTGCACTTTTCAGCCGATTTTCAGCTGGCTCCGCCTACCGCTATTCCCCTTGCCGCGACGTTCATCGCACAGCCAACGAACCGTTTGAGGCTCAGGAGCGTATCACTCGTGAACATATGCCGGCAATAGCTTTCCACCCCACCCGCGAGGTACTATTGTCGATGCGTTTTTCTTTAAGTGGTTGCCAACATACGTTTACGAGTGATACACTCCTGAGTCTCAAACGGTTCGTGGGCTGCGCGCTGAACGTCGCGGCAAGGGGAATAGCGGTAGGCGGAGCCAGCTGAAAATCGGCTGAAAAGTGCAAATCTTGCCGGGCTCTGGTTTATACCTCGAAGGAACCGGAAGTACAGGCTTTTCAAAATGCGTTTAAGGGGTAGATTCGCTATTTTTTGAGATATCAAAAAACGGTCGACGGCATTTGAAAAAGAATTGTTTGAATCCGAATGTGTAGGTATGTGTGCTTCACAACAATGACAGGGACCTCACGATTCATCACTCCCGCAGTTTTGGACTCCAAATCCTGTTTGTCTGTACTGTGTGTCTCTGTTGTATCGAAATCAGAAAATTGTTTAAGATAAGTTAAGAAAATTTTTGTTAAACTTAAAATTATTTAAAAAACTTTTTCAATAATCTTTCCTTCGAGTATAATTACGTTGTATTCTGTTTGCTCGATACGTAATAGAAAGGTCTCGAATTCGCTGCGTTACGCGCGTATCTCAAGAGTAGAAATTGTCAATTGTTCGTCAAGCGCAGATCTCCTATGCACGATAAGCCTTGATGATCCGTAATGTGGAGAGAAGACTTGTCTCCCACTCCGTACTCTCCCTACTCCTATTTAATCTGAAGCGGCGCACCTGTTTTCCTCACCGAATTAAATATTTTTGTGATTTAGTATAATACCTTTCATCATAATAAATTTTCAATTTAATTTTTTGTACTTTAATACTTTTTTATACAGAATATCCTAAAGAGTCGATTTATGTAAAGTCAAAAATATATCATTCGATTTAAACAAAGAAAAAAACAGATGATTTTGAAAATTCATAAATAAATGATCTACAGGAAAAGTTCGTTTTACCATCATGAGTATCATTCAAAACAATAGTAGTGTAACTCTCATTATTTATTTATAGAAAAATACAAGCTCCTATGAAACGTTTTTGGATTAATTAAATATGAGTAATGTAACAATTTTAATTTAATTTTGTATTTCATATTATTTTCACTTTTTTAATTTTACGTTGTTTCTCTGGAAATTATTCTTCTAAAATATATGAAGCTGTTTTGTTTAAAAATTATACATTCAATTTTAGATTAATATTCTTGTATACGTACTATAAGTTTGAGACTCGATGAACCCAGAATTCCGATATTCAGAAGTTGATATTTATTTTATATAAAGTTAGTAATTATTTTACAAAGTTTGTCGACAAAAATATAATCTTTTCAATAAATTTTACTAATAAAAATGAATGCTAATAGTTATATATATACTTTGTTCTGAGCACCTGCTTCATAAAACGACAAATAAGAAATATCATATATTTTCATTTACTTATGAAGATGAATATTTTTATGTACATACTTATGGATACCTATTCCAAACCAGACTCTCATTACATGTCAACAAAATACGAAGTAATTAAAAAGTTGATGGCGATGACAGTGCTCCGAAATAAACGAGAGTACATAATGTCGGGAAAGCCACAATTACTGATATTAAAAATCAGAAACGTGCTATTGGAAATTGTAGCTGTCACTGGATAGCGTACCAACAAAGAAAGTAGTAATCGCGATGAATAGATGTAATGGAATAGTTTTACTAAAATAAAGACAATAATAGTGAAAGGCAAACTGTAATGATAGTGAAGGTATGTCTTCTTATACCGAAACATTCGTGGAATTAAAAATAAATTTTAATAATTATGAAATATGGGGCACAATAAGAACATAAAACGAAAATTTGTTTCCTTTAGCAACCGAAGAATTATATAAACGAATTGTCAATTTTCTAGAATTCTATTTAAAATTATAAAATTTAACCCTCGGCTGGTGGACGCCAAGGCACTGCACTTCTCTTTCATGTGTTTTCAAACAAATTTTCACCTTACGTTAGATTGTTATTTATTTTATTTGATTTTTACTGATCTCTGTTTAAAAAATGATAATAATACGTAATAATTTAAAAAAAAGAAAATACATATATTTATAAATAATAAATGAAAAATATTTATTCCAGCAATTTTGTACAATTTGCACATAATACGCTTTTTTGTGTAATTACACAAACATGGCAAATATGTTGGAAGTCTAAACAAAACAGAATAAGAACTTGGATTACACATGACACGGCTTCCAACGGTGGAGAATTGATAGTAGAAAATTGTTACAGTTTTCTGCTGCTATTCTGCTATCGTAAAATTCCACATGACTATGTATACATACTGTTCTATTATTTCAGATGAAGAAAGTTCATCTATACCTACGTTTATAAAGTCATAATAAAAACTTGTTAATTTTATATTGATTGATCATTAATTAAACACATGTAATTTTTTTCTATTTATCACACTATTTTTTTCTATTTATTCAACATTTCGACCATTTTTCTTAGATACTTTTCTGTTGGAGAGATAAGGATAGCCCAATAGTCAAGCAACCATGTTGACATAAAAACGGCTTGAATTCAACAATTTCGTAGCTAGTTTAAAAATTTTTTAAGTGAAAAAGTAATATTTTGAGACCTCCTTAATAATATATTAATACGGTTGATTAAAATCGAACTCATAATTTGATCTGGAAATCGAAACCAATAATTCAAAAGATTTAGAAATCCATTGAAATGAGAATTTTAAATGGTATAGTAAACAGTATGTCAAATTATCGTAAATGTGTAAAGTCATACTCTTGACCTATGTATTAATTAATCCCAGAATAGCTGATATGAGTCAAAAAAGAAAAGACACGTGTATGTATACGTTAAAATTTTATTATATTAAGGTATGTTTCCCGGTAATTAACCATGACTGGAAAGGTGAATTTGAACGTATATAATATTCATATTCATATTCACCACTGACTGGTGCATTAAAATTGAAACAACAGAATTATTCAAAGAGGAAAAGAAAAAAGGAAGGTTTTAAGTGCAATTACTATCTACATACTAATAATGTAAAATGGCAGGTTGAAAAGTTCGATTGAAAAATTAAATTAAATCAAATCAGGCTTTGGCAGGAAAAATGGGGGTATTCTCGGTTCTTCCCCTTCCCCATTGACACCCCATGAGAAATGATAATGTAGGGAACGAGCCTCATGTATGTAACAGTCTATTGGATGACGTTTAAAATTAATATATATCGATAGCAATAGTAAAAATAATTGTAATTTATAATAATAAATTTATAAATAATAATTGAAAGGTACTCTAATTAAATGAATGCATTATAGGTGATTTGATAAAGTGGAACAAATCAATCAGTGCATTGGCCTTCTTAAACTATTGTTTGAGGTGGATAACACTAAAAACCTGAAGTACACTTGCTATTAAATCAGGCTTCCCTGGGGGAAATGGTGATGCCCTGGGTTTCAATCCTTCCCAGGAGACGGTCGCGAAGAGAATGACGATGTAATACAAGGACCTCATACTATACAATGTATACATAAGTCTATGACCTTCCACCCTTTGCGTATAGACGTTTACGCGGGAAAATATGAATTCATATTTATTTTTTATTTGTTTCTTAGTAATATATTAAAATTTAAGATATTTAATAATTAAAATTAAGAAATCTTGCTTTCCCTGTATCGCAATTTTCCCTAGGAAAGCCTGATCTGATCGCGACTGTGTCCTATCACATTGTTTTTGGTAATTATTTAGAAGTTGGTCCTCCTCACCGATTTTCGTGACCTTGAAATATGTTGTCAAGGTCATCATTCTGAACAACTTTTCCCTATACATGTTATCGCCGCTCGGCCTTAGTTTCCGAGATATTCGTAAAAAACTGCAGTTATATTTATGTCACCAGTACACTGTATTCCGGGAAAAATGGAGACTGAATAGTGATTGAAAGAGTGAATGAAGTGGTTTGAGGTTAGGGTTAGGGTTAGGGTTAGGTTTGGTTTAGGTTAGGTTTAGGTTTAGAGCGTACATGGCGTGATACGAGAGCTAATATTCCTCGTTATGGAACTCGTACGTCTCATTACGTGAGATATATAGCTGAGTTTTTATTCCGACGTCAACATGATGATAATGAACGTATAATAGCATTTTTCGACATTATGGGCGAAATGTTCCGATTTCTGACAAAACACAAAATGAATAGTAGGTATACAATATATAAAAAGTGAAAGAAAGAGTAATTATAACGTGAAAAAATCAGAAACAAAACCCTAACCCTAACCCTAACCTCAAACCACTTCAATCACTGTTTCAATCACCGTTCAGTCTCCATTTTTCCCGGAATACAGTGTACACGTAATCTAAGTTTAAGCAAAGATTTTTGCAAATATCTCGGAAACTAAGGCCGAGCGGCGATAACATGTATAGGGAAAAGTTGTTCAGAATGATGACCTTGACAACATATTTCAAGGTCACGAAAATCGGTGAGGAGGGCAAACTTTTAACTAATTGCCAAAGATTTTTGCAAATATCTCGGAAACTAAGGCCGAGCGGCGGTAACGTGTATAGGGAAAAATTGTTCAGAATGATGACCTTGACAACATATTTCAAGGTCACGAAAATCGGTGAGGAGGACCAACTTCTAAATAATTACCTTGTTTTTTTATTTATTATAATAAAATGTTTACCATTTTCATATTCTCTTAAATAAATGGGTTTATAAAAATCAATTTTTGAATAAATACCCTTATGTAAAATGCCAGTGGTTTAATTGTTATCTGTCCGGTGTTTTTCAGCGCCCTAAATACAAATGTTTGCTGAGTCTTAGATCCACTTGAAAATATTAAAACCTTAAAATTTGGGGTGGACGTATATTTTTGTAGTGCATTGTAGCACAGGAATGATAACAGAAATATTAAGCTTTAAACATATCATTGCACTGCGCTGTTTATTTATTAACAGTTGACGACGTTCGTGGAAAAAGGATCTATAGACACGCGGGCCCTCTGCTTGTTAGGGATTTATAATTTATTTTATAATAATAACAATATTCTTAAAAATCACGTTATTAAAAATTCAAACATGACGGTATATTGGAAAGACTGAAACTAAAATTTCTAACGGGATTTATTTTTTGCAAATATGCTCCCCTTTCAGAAATTTCCTGGATTATAATATATGATATTTTTCAGTCGTGTAACTTACATATTATTAACAATCCTCAATTAACTATATTTAATTTACAACATGAATATTTAAAGATAAATTAGAACGCAGTGAGTGATCAAATTATTGAAGCTTCAATAAAAAAATGTGTTTTTGATGAATAATAATGCCTTCAGTGTTGCAATTCGAAAATTAGTAAGAACAATAATAAGAATTCAGGGTATCTAGATTTTTATTTAAAAATCAATGATTTTAATGTAAAATCATCAATTTATGCAAAAGGTTCTAATAATTTCATCATTTACTGTGAAGTTTCTGAATATTTATAACAGTAAATACATGCAAACTATTTCTTCCTGTTTGGCAGGTAGCGTGGCTTCGTGTAGATACGCAAACCATTCTCACGATTGCGAATCACGTCATTACAAAAAATCATCGAATCGCCGTGACGCATAGCGGTCATCGTGCGTGGTCTCTTCATATCAGGGATACCAAGGAAACGGACAGGGGATGGTATATGTGCCAAGTCAACACTGATCCAATGTCCAGCAACACTGGCTTCCTGGAAGTAGTCGGTAATTAATGCTTATACAAGTTATACAAATGCTTAATAACAATTAATCATAGAATAGTAATATAACTACGTATTATATGTAACAACAGCTCATTAATTAACTTTCATCAGTATGAGATTCTATGATAAATACATCTCTGCTTAAGGTGACAAAATATGTATAATATATTTCTTAATTTTATTTTTATTAAATATTGGTCATGCGTGGTTATGGTTGAGTATCAAATTGAGACATATCAGATCTGACATGGTTTAATAACATAAAAGTATCATATTTCGTCAATAAATGATTTAGAGGGGGCTTTTAAGTAGAATTAAAAAAATACAGGCTGATCAAAAATATATCAATTCAAAGTAAATTAATATCAGGTCTTGTAAATGTTAGAACAGTAAATTGGCTCATTATTACGAAAAATTTAACGGAAGCATTCTTTTTTCTAAATAAACAATTTTTAGCGACGAGTACCAAAAACACTTCTATTAAATCAAATTGTTATTAAACAAGCTTTCCGTTTTGAGGACACGAAAATTCCTTATTTCTCCATTCCAACGTTCACAATGTGGATAACAGTATTTGTTAAAGAAATACATTTGAAAATTATAAAGGAGTTAATAACTAATAAAAGGATATAGCAGGATAAATAATAAAAATGCCCTTGTGCCGATTTTACCCGGTAACGCATTTAATAGTTTACCAAAAGAAACCGTTATACACCAACTTTCAACTCTGTATCTCAACCGCAAAGATAATTATAGGCTAAAATAGAAATAGCGATTTTTGCCATATTTTCCCTATTTAATGGTATGTGAAAAATTTGATAAAATTCTAGAATATTCTAGACATGTTTATTTATGATATTAAATTTTTTCAGCATTTTGTTTACAAATCCTGGGCATGAAAAATTAAAAATGCAAAAATGTCAAAAAATAGAGATTTTTAGTAGAAGTTTTTGGGGAACTAGATTCTTACTTTTACACTAGTTAGATATTAGCATGAATATTATCCTTAAGTTTTTTTAAATGTTTCGGTATGGTGTACCGTACTTAAAGAAAAATCAAAAACCGATATTTTCGACATATTTCGTGCGATGGCATGAGAAATAATTTCAATTTTTACATCTCCTTTATACACTTAGTGTATTATATGATTTTTAATAATTCTGCACTGGACGGAGCAAGATCTGAATGGAGGGAGTTAAGTTAATGTTATTAATTAATAATGTATACACACCTTACCTTTTAAGATATTAGAGAATTTCTCAAGATTGGCAGAAGCCTAACGATTAAATGTTCAACTGCAGAACCGTTGGAAATTTTTTTGTCATAGGTTCGCGCTCTATGAAGGTCCAATTTTTTGTTTTCATAAAATCATTTTTTTCAAGTTATTAATTATATAAGAATAAACAATAATCATTTAATAACGTTTAAAAAATATTTTTAATATATCTTATTAAAAGATAATTTTGGAGCGCTACTGGTTCTCCGGCTATGTATTGGTCTAATTACGGATAATTTATGATGGATATAGAAAACAATATATATTTTACCTTAATTTAGTGATGATGTATTACAACAAATCTTTGTTCACAATGTGATCATCTGATCCCCGACGTTCTGAATCCTTTGTTTGGCTTCGTCTCTTCTGTGTGAATGTACCTCCTTCTTTTTTTTTTTTTTTTTTTTTTACGAGGAGAAATCTTGCATAAGACACCCCCGCCCTAACCGGGCGGGGGTAGTGTCGGATTCTTACCGACTAAAACTCCTCGGTTGTCCTCCATCCGGCGCCGGGGCGTCCTTCCCCTAGGAAGCTTCCACTGTCTCCTCAACTGGCGACACCAGGGATCACTACTGGTGCCGGCCCTTCGCTGGTGGACGGTGACTACCACGCTGCAGGGGGACGAGGCGGTGGTCCTAATGCCCCGAGCCCCCGCCCCCTCCGGCCGTCGTAACTCCCTCATGCCGTGCCAGCAGGTTATTTTTTCTTGGTCCCCGCAGCGGAACAGTCAGTCTCGCCAGTGCACCGCTGTCCCACGTGACCGGGCTCCAGACAGCGGTAGCACTGGGGAGAGCGAACCGGCAAGAACTCCACCCTTGCCTCCAGCCACTCCACTCGTATCCTCCTCGCAGGCTCCAGACCCGCCGAATAGCGTCAAGCGGGCCCTGGACCCACACGCTCCCCAATCTTGCGGGGGAGGCGCAAATCTCCCCAATCTTCAACTCTTCCGCAGAGCAGTCGCCTTCCCTCGCGACCGACGCGGCGATGTCCTCCTGCGTCGCCGACGGGTCCAGGTCGAAGACCCTGATTTCCGCCCTCTTTGTAGGGCGGTCGGCCCGAATCCCAGTCTCCCGGAGGGCCTCCTTCATCCTCGATGCGATGGCGTCGGCGTTGGCCGCGACCTCCTCACCGGGGACTCCCGGTCACCGCTCTCTTTGGAATGAGCCTCTCGATCCCAAAGTCCGCCAGGTTGATGTTGTCCTTGGCCATCTCGTGAATGTACCCTGTTAGATATATAATGGCATAACTCTTTTTGTTCAGATGATGGGCACATAAAACTTTATTATAACAATACTTATCTTGATTTTTAAAATACTTATCACCATATCTGATAGCACCATTTGATATGACTTATAATTTTAGTCTTCGTCACTGTCTTCGTTAATGACGGGTATTATTTCGTCTTGACGAAATATAGTGCTTAAAAGTTCAGCAGGTTTAACAATCCGCGCCTGGTACCGTGCGTGCGACAGGTAGTAAATAATTGCTGCTACGTGTGAACAGCAGCCGATGGTACGATTACCATTCACACATTCGCAGCAATAACGTTTAATCCCCGAAATGTCAATCGAATTTGGTGTATAATCTATATAGCAACTATAACTTTTACCGTTTATATGGCGCGATTGTATTTGAAATTTAACGATATGATTTTTGTGTTTGACACCGAATATATTAATATTATTGTCCGCGTCTATGGTTTCAGCTAAATATGAAATTGCCTGAGATAATTGGTATGACCCGGTAAATAAAATTTTTAATTCGTTCTGTGACAGTTCCGGAAACTCTAATAGTTCAGTTGTTGATACCCGCTTGAATGGAATTTTTCGTCTATTCCAATGATATTTTTCAACGTCTATGGCCAATGCATTTTCGTCAGGTTGACTTCTCATTCTCTCTATTATTTCGTGGGAAAGTTCTATGTCATAATTTAAACGTTTACAAAATCTGTTATATAAAAAGCAAGCAATTTTAAATAATAATTGAATTTGTGGTAATGATTTGTTATATATTTGACGTTGCAGAAGTTTATAATTTTGAACTATGATGGCGTGAATTGCTTCAACGACCGAACTAATTTTCGTAACACGCCGAGAGGCATTTGATTGTACAGTTGTAAGTTGATTATGTTTTCCATTCAAAGCAGGCATCAGTACTTGAAAACCTAGTTCTTTTAAAGATGATTGTACATCGTGCAATTCCCTACCGCCTATACAAATGTCTCCGCGTTTCATGATGCTTTGTAGGCCATTTGGATCTTGCAAAATGGTTTTCATTATCTGAGCATCATTTTGATCCGCATGGAAAGGTCCAAGCACATCAACAACGTATCCATTCGTTGTGCAGACAGTATACGGTTTACACAGCGGAACGTTATTCTGATCAGAATACGATTTCCGCTGATACTCGTTATTAGTATTCGTTTGATGCCTAATATATGTACCATCAAAAACCAGTGCTAATTGATTGGAAATATTACACAGCTGTTTGGCAATGCCGGAAGTTTCATTATCTATTAAATACTCGCGAGAAAAGGAACCGAACCCGAAGTGAATAGGTAAAATATCTTTCTGAAACGACGTTAAAACAAATTTACAAAAATTAAATACTTGTTCGTGCTCTAAACCAAGAATTGCTGCTATCATACTATTTGAGCTACCTGTACGTAATTTAAATAAGAAAACAATAATGGCTTGTATAATATTGCGAGTTTCTGAACTTTCCATTGAAGTCATTAATTCTCGAAGACTATTAATATTTTCCCAAGTTAAACCGGTTAACACTTTAAGAAGTTCTTCCGATAACGTAAAATCACCTACTTTATTTTCAATTTCAGAATCGCTACTAGTTGCAATTAATTCAAAGTAATTCCTTAATTCATTAGCTTCTACTAAACTACTATTAGAATGAATGTGTAATCTTTCAATAATATCGTAATACAACCATTTGTTTAGTAAGTGACTAGAGCAGCACCGATTCCCTTCAGGTACATATAATCTGCGCATCGCAAATACCTGCTTGCGTGTTTCAAATGGCACGTTGATGAGACCCCGCTTGGACCCACACACAAAACAATACAAATGAGAGGCAACCACCCGGGAAAATGGCATTTCTATATGTTCGAAATTCGATTCATCGGAGAGAATATCTAAAACAAATGACTGGTCTTCTATCGTTAATGTTGGATCAGAATAACTTGACGATTCTTGAAACGAAGAGGATGTATTAGCTTCCGGTACAAAGGTTTCAAGCACAGATGTTGAGATTGAAGACGAAACATCCCGGGATGTTCCAGGTAACGGTTCCGCGACGAAAGACGTAGTGGCTGAAGATGATGGGATCTGGGATGTTGGAGTTAAGGATGCTTCGAAATTGGATAGTGTTACTGAGGAAGTACTAGGTGACGGTGTAAAGGATTCTATTGCAGTAAATTGGCTACTTTTATAAATGAAATTATGACAGTTGTTACAAAGTGTGTCACCAACAACCACCACTTTGTCTAAAATCCGCGAGAATTTAACAGCCTCAGCTACCGAATTAATTTTCTTTTTCGACCCGTATGACTTTCGAATCATAATATTGCACCTAATGCATCTGGCACGCACAGTTTTCTTGCAGACAGATTGAATACTACTAGTAGACATATTGACAAGTTTACCGAACACTTAGCAATATGTTCACCATTTGGAATTTAGTCCAAGACTGATCAAGTTTCTCTAACGTTTTCTTGGAGTAAGAGTTCTTACCGCAGAGGGGGTATGTTTGAAAAAATAAGTAGGGGGAATATTGTTCTCTTTGATTGGCTGCTGTAGCTTTTCAGAAAAGGGTGGGGTGAAACCTGTAGAAAGGCGAGGACTCAAGCAAATCATCGATGCTACAGTTTTTCCAGGTTGACCGCTCAAGGGTCCACGTACCGCTTTTAATTTACCCTTCGGAAGATTGACTTTATGACATACCTCGGTTACTAAGAACGTGAAGATATTGAAATTCTAAAGACCATTACGACTGAGTATTTTGACAATAGCACAGCCGCAATAAAGCATAAAATCCAAACCGGCAGATGCGGACTTATTGTACAGAACTATAGAGCGATTTGTAGGGGCAAAATCGTAACATAATTTTCAAATAGCTACAAAAAGGCTTCTGAAATCGTTTCAAAGCAGCTATTTCTAATTATCTGTACCATAACGTTTAAAGCAATTTCGTTTCATGTTAAGAAATGGTGATGGTATTTTTCCAACACTTTGTCAATTTTCAATAATAAAATGGCGATAAAAGACCAGCTGGTGGGTACGAATACAATGAGCTTCGAAAAGAAACAATTCTTTTTACTTCTAATTCTCTTTTGTTACGATTTCTCATAATGTATAAAACCTAAAATAGTATGTACCAGTAATTCTAGAACAATACGCCCTAATTCTAAAATTATTTTTACGTACAATTAATGATAAAGTATTTTTAAAAGGCTTTTTAAAGGTTATTAAATGATTATTGTTTATTCTTATGTAATTAATAATTAAAATAATGATTTCACCAAAAAAAATTGGACCCTTGTAGGACGTGAATCTGCGACAAAAAAGTTTCCAGCGATTCGGCAGTAGGACATCTGAACCGTTTTTTCTTTTGTAACCGTATGTTTATTGCCAATAAATAGTGTTTACAGAGAATAATATACATAAACGTACAAAAGGTATAATAACAACTTACAGTGATAATGAAATTAAATGCTGTATTTAATTAAATCTGTACATTAATATTATCTATTGCACTTACTGCACATTAATGTATATCTTATACTATGCTTAATCGCTTATATTATACATTAATCCTGTAGTGTACTGTTTCTTAAAAATTTTTTAATTTATTAATTTACTTAAATTTTTAATTAATGTAACTCATATCTATCTAATAAATATTTTATTTTGATTTGAATTTCTCTTATTTCATCAATAAAATCTTAATTCTGATATTAATATAAAATTTTTAAACAACAATACAAAAATAATCTCATATTTTATTAGTATTTCTTATCATGGATCATCAAATTAATATACAAGTTCCCTTAAAACTTTATATAATCGCCATATCTTATAATTTTAATGTTTTACATTTAATAATTAAACTCATTTTTTAATTAATATAATAGGGTATCTAATCCTAGTTTTAATACTTCAAATTTTAAAGTTTTAAAGTTTAAAACATAAGGTGCGTATTGCGTGTACATTTTTAATTAATAACATTAACTCCCTCTATTCAGATCTTGCTCCGTCCAGTGCAGAAATATTAAAAATCACATAATACACTAAGTGTGTAAAGGAAATGAAAAATTTGAAAGTATTTCTCATGTTATCGCACGAAATATGTAGAAAACATCAGTTTTTCATTCTTTTTTTAAATACGGCGGAATCTACTGAGAAATCTAAAAAAAATTGAGGACAATAGTCAAATAAATTTATACGCAAATGAAGCAATTGTTACTTTTTTTCATACATTTTTAATTACCCTGTATTTCAAGCCGAGTAGTTATTCATCAGTTTAATAAATTCAATACCGTAACGGCTTCAAACTATAATTGACACATACTTTAGTGTGATCATTTTGTCCATAAATAAGTTACAATTATTTTTTTTAAATGGATTTACACCGTTTCCCAACTAAACAGTCAATATAAATTGTACTTTTCTTCATACACAATGTTTGCCAAAAAATGATCATATAATTGGGAAACTGTAATTTATTTTCTATAGAATAATAAATCGAGAAATTCATCAGTATTTCAATAATGGAACATAAGCGATTGAAAATTGGATATTTGCTATTGGATAAAAACTTTCCAGTGGTTCCGCGGTCGGACACCTTAACCATTCAGCCACTGACAACGTTCAAAAACTGTCGAATATTTTAGGAGATAACGTGCGTAATTTTCAATTATTTACAATAACTTCACTCTCTCCATTCAGATCTTGCGCCATCCAATGCAGAAATGTTAGAAATCACATAATGCTGTAAGTGTGTAAAGGAAATGTAAAAATTGAAAGTATTTCTCATGTTATCGCACGAAATATGTCGAAAATATCGGTTTTTGATTTTTTTAAACACGGCGCACCACATTTAAAAATCTGAAAAAAATTGAGGACACCAATCATGCTAATATCTAACTACTGTGAAAGTAAAAATCTAGTATTTTGAAAGCTTCTACCCGAAATCTCAATTTTTCGACTTTTTTTGCGTTTTTGATTTTTCACGCCTAGGATTTGCAACCAAAAAATCTGAAAAAATTCACAATCATAAAGAAACATGGCTAGAATATTCTAGAATTTTTTCAGGTTTTTTGAGTGCCATTAAATAGGGAAAATATGGCAAAAACCACTTTTTCTTTCTCACCCTGTAACTACCCTCCCAGTTGAGATACAGGGTTGAAACTTGGTGTACAATGGTTTTTTATTATAAGCTATAAAATGGTGCATTGTTGAAAAAAATCGGCTCAAGGGCACTTTTGACCATCTTCTTCAGATTAATTATAGAATTTTGTATCACAAAAAGGTGTTAGATCTTCTGTACTTCGAAATCTGTCATGCTGTAAGCAATAGCATAATAAATTATTTTTTAATAATACACTTGGATATGCAACAAAAATAATTAACTATTTAATTTGTGATCAAAATATTGAAACATCGAATAACTGTTTCTAAAATTTAAAAGTTTCAGATATTTTTCTTTTTTTACATCCAAACTCGAACTGAAATTGAAAATCTTTAAGATTCTATTCATTGATTATAAAATAACGGCTATTAGCTTTAACACAGTTTCTCGATTTACAATTGCTTTCTGGAATTTATGAATTTGATTCAAATAGAGTGTTGTACAAGTTCAATTATTTTTCTTCTTACATAATACATAATGCATGACGAACAATTTTAGCATATGCATTACACAATATTAAACTAATATGTATTTCAAATAACTTAATTTTTAAATTTCGACGAGTAAGTAACTTCTGTTTTATTACTGACCTCGTTTTTATTGTGTCGTAAATTTATTTCACCCTTAACTGGTAAGGTGGGCTCTGACATACTAATTATACATAATTATCCAATTATTCTATTTATCTAACCGATTAAAGATAAAAACATAATTATTCTAAAAATGCAAATACATAAATATTAAATAAACTTAACGAGTTAAAAATATCCTACAAAAGAAAATTAAACAACATTTAATTACCATTTGTTTAACAATTTTGTTATTCCTTAAAAAATACGTTTTATAAAATATTTGCAGCGCAATACGGTATCTCAATTTATGACGTTTTATTACACTCAATTAACACTTTTAGCAATATGTTTTTGCATACTGTATAAATATTAAGTTTTCCTTATCATTTAAAGATCGAATGTTCCAATTCATTTTTGGTAGGACCGTTAACTTCAGCTACATTTTTTACAACTTTCCCATCACATTTGTTATAAATAATTGTGTAAAATTTATTGTGCAATAATGCTTTATTAACATTTTAGATGTCTGAGGGGATACAAATTTGGCACCTTTTTAACATCCTCTTTTTGTTCTTCCTCAAAAATTATCGGACCAATTAAGTGTTAAGCCTATGTTATATAAAAACGTGAAAAAGTGTAATGATATAATTTTGAAAGTAACAAAATACTTTTAGAGACGAAAAAGTTCGTTGCATTTCAGTTACTGCAAGTAGCAAAATTTCTCGGCATCATCCTTAAATATTAGCAGCGTACTCGTTTTAATATTATTTCAAAGAAGCAGAAGCACGTAAACGAGCTGTTACAGTAAATATTTGCAAACAAACCGTGCATCTGAAACTGCTGATGAATTTGTATTGCGTGTCTTTTTGAAACTAGCAGTGATCTTAAAGCTGTCTCTGCAAAACTTGACTAAGCACTGACAGATTTAGCGTTCTCCATCTGTACGTAAAGTAAGTATGTACGTAACTCGTCCTTTACTGGCGAAGCATCCTTATTCCGCGACCGTGTATCAACTGATCCTTCCTCGGAACTTTCTTGCCATTTAATACCAACGTTCCTGTTACCACCAACTTGTCAAAGTTCGCCAACTGCGGTCACCTTAACATCCACCGCGCTGCTACTATAAAGTCGTGATTGCCATTAAGAAACAGCGATATTTAATCCTTGATTATTTCCCCAGCAGTTTGTCTTAACGCGCATCGCTGGTCGCCGGCGTATAAACTTACGGAACGGCTAAATTAAAGATGTGCGGTTTTGCACCATCCAGCCTCACGATAACGAAGTTTCCTCTACGGCGGAGTTATTAAGCCACTTCCGTATTAGATTAGTTCAATCAATATCGCTGTGAAAACTAATTACCTTGTATATCAGGAATATCCCTATTTGCTGAGGGTGTGGGGGTATCCGAAAATTCGGGTCGGACGCGGGTCGGGAATTTTTCTGTGGTTCAGATGGGGACCTGAAAGTTTGTCCAGCACATCAAGTATCCGCAATTTCGGGACCCGAGACCCGAGACCTGAAAGGATCTAGCCGTATAAGTATAGTGTAAGGGCGGTATTGTCCAGGGCCACCACGCAGGTACAGCTGTCCCTGCATTTTCCTAGATACGCACCAATGTTTATAACAAATGAATTGGACGACGCCGATGTACGGCATTCTCGATCGAGCGATTGAATAATAAAGTCTACAATAGTGAATCAGCCTCAGCAACAATTTCGGTTGATATTTATACCACATAATGCTTTCTGCCTAAACAACAATTGTGTGCAATTTCAACCCCCTACCCCCTCTGATAAGAGAGATATGAGGGTAACAACCCAAAACTTTACTATTTTTTTTCTTGGAAACTATTTAAGATATTCCAATTTAAGATTACATCCAATTATATACAATAACATATGAAAACACTTTCAAACTTAATAATTAATTGTATGTCTGAAAAATCATGCTTCGAATACTAGAGTTGATATTCGGATCCCGAAATGACGGGTACCCGAACAAATACATGTGTTAGACAAACTTTTATATTCCCGCTTTTCCCAACCCAGGGCTCGGTTATCTGAATTTACAATTCTACTATTTATTCATTAGTGAAATAATAGCAGAATTGTCAGAATTCTGACCGAAATGCTAATCTTTGGACAGTGGACCATGGAGAAAGCCTCAATTTTAATGTAACCCCTTGCCCTATAATAGCATGTTACAATCCTGACGCAACTTATAGTTCAAATGTGTTAAATTTGGCTGGCACTTTTAATTATAATTATAATTTACCCAGTCAGGAATTGTTGAATTCCATCTATGTGTGCATAACATTTCAATTTGTAACAACAGTAAAAAGAAGCTTCGCGAAAGCGACGCAGTCTGGAAACGTCCAGACGATTTCGAGAAAGTCGATGATAGAGCATCACGGGAAGCAGAGACGCGAGGCGCGAGCGGAGACGCGGAACGCGAGCGCGGAAAACGCCAAATTCATTCCTGACGACGAGATCGTTGATTTCGGCGACCGCGGATAGCAACGAGCGGATATAAATTAAGGGCTCGCGACTGCGTCGGTCTATTTCGCCTGCTGTTAACAGAGAGAAAGGACGAGGTAAGACCATCGGCCGCTCTTGGTCAGCAGGTTAGGGACTCCGGCAGGAGAGTTCGGCGACAATACCTGGACGCCTGCCGGAGAAGAGAGAGAGAGAGATCCCGGGAGGAGAGTTCGGCGACAATACCTGGACGCCTGCCGGAGAAGAGAGAGAGAAGACCTGTTCCTGGACACTCGACCGGCACGGAGAGTACGGCGATAATACCCGGACGCCGGTCGGTCGAGAGAGTACAGAGCATTTCCTGGACGCCCTAGTAGAGTTAGTTTTCTAGACGCCCGTTTGATATGGAGAGTTCGGCGATAATACCTGGATGCCTATCGAACGGGAAAAGTATAAACATGGCGCTCATCGTAGAATGTTTTGTACAAATAAATAAACGAGAAAACTGTATCCTACACCTTGTAACCTCACCTAATCCAATAAATCCTGTCTATTCAACAGATTTTCTTGTATTTCAATTAACAATGGTTACAAATTTCTTTTATTTGTTTTTTAATTCAAGCAATGAATAGACTGACACAACTATAAAGAAAAATCATAGGAGAAAGAGTTAATTTAGTATTTCATATTATTTTCATTTTCTAACAATAATACATTTATCTTTAGGTTATTATCTTTGTATATGTTTTGTAAGTTTGAGTCACGGTTGACCCAAGCTCCACTGTTCAAGGGTTAAATAGAAAGTTGTAGGATTTAAAGCTCGTCAGATGAGTTTATTGAATTTTGAATGTGGAACCCGTTTGACCCTGTCAGCCCCAAGTTGAATTTTTATTTCTATAGTCATAGCCAGTGCCGGCTTTGGAGAGGGGGCAAATTTGTGCTACCGCGCAGGGCGATGAACACCCAAGCGAACCTTGAAACCTGACTGGTAAAAACGCGTAATAAACAATGCATCTTTTTTCAACCGGAAGATTTTTCTATGCAAGTAGATGCGTGGAGATCTCGTTCAGGGCAACGGACACCTTATGGTTTTGTTCGTAATGCAGTGGATTTACGTTTTAAAATGTTCCTGACAAATTATTCTAAACAAAGAAGAGGGTTAATCGATTCTTAAAATAACGATGGACGTAAAATCGTAAAGAAAAAAGAATACAAAGTAAATTTGCAACATAAGGAAGCGTTTACCGGCAAAGGCGCATTCAGAAGGGTGTAATGAAAGCATGGGGGCAGAGGTCGTTTCGTCGAGATAGAGACACCTCATCGTGTAGGCCGCATAATTCTTTTCGGACTAGTGTCGGATTTGTAGCAGAGGGATGCAAATATATGTAAAGTGCAGACCGCGATCCGAAAGCTTCGAGAGCGATTGTACTCTTGGTAGGCTATTAAACACCTTCCTGGCGACTGGTACTTCTCTCCCTAATAACTGGCCGGCCTCTCTAATTTGCAAGAAGCCCATTTACCAGTCGGTGAGCACGGTAGGACGCGTGTTATAAGCGTATGGCTTCACCTACTCGTAACCGCTTGTTAAATTTCTTCTTTATCGATTTAAACGATCGTTCGGCTGCTAGAATAGAGGGAGAGCAGAGTTACGAGTGTTCTATCTTTTTATTCGCCACTGAAATATTTCTTATCTCGACAAACCTGTGTCATTTTATTCACAGTTTGCATAATTCGACAATTCGTGCCAGATGGAATAGACGTGTGGCGGTCGATGAATTCGTAAGCGTGGAAAATTATATTTGCATGAAATTACAAGTGTTGTTCTTGCCGCTAGTTCGAGGGAGCCGACGTGTTCGCGTAAATAAGTTAGCACACCGTTTCTGCGAGTAATTAAATACCATCTGCACCGCTGTCCTGGACACAAATATGCGATTAATGTTTAAATAGAATTCCTGAAATTCCATTAACCGATAGACAAACTATAGTCGTTAAACGTGTGCCATAGAATATAACTTCTCGGCCAGCACGTTGCAGGTTGCGCGTATAAACGTAAAGCTTAAGCTTATCGCAAATAGCCCTCGTTAAATTCCTCGTTTATCGTAGCAACATTACCCTACTTGACCCTTGCACACTGTGAAATTGCCTGTTCTCACTTTCGTGTTCGATTGGTTAACCGTTTAAAGTGAGCACGAGTTTCAGATTAAATTCTGAAGTCACGGGTTCGTCTTTCTTCAATTAGCCTCGTGTTTATAGATGGCATCGATAGTAATTTAACATGCATAGGTACTTTGTATCGATCGTTTGATGTTACTCTCAAACGTAGTATAGTAAAGTATGGCTTTGGTTAAATAGAATGATAAATTTAAAAATTCACCAGTTCGATTGATTCATAAATAACAAAAATTCATATGTTTCATATGTTTCATATGTTTCATATGTTATAATCATTTGTTGGGAAATTTTATAAAAATAATTTTGAAAAGTCAACATATTTAATATATGTAAAATTATTCTAAACCTGCATATGATGACCATTTGATGAAATAAAAATATTAATTACCCGAATGTTTTTTCTCTGCGAACGAAAAGTTAGGAAATATCGCTTTATAATTTTTTTGTATGTGGTACACCTCTATAAAGAATTTGAAAAAATTATATATTAATAATTGTAACAAGCTATTAAAACTGTAAAAATATGAACATGGTCACATGAAAAATTAAGGTAATAATATAAACAAATATCGGGGTTTAATTTTTTCAGCTATGTTCCCCCACTACAAAAAATTTGAAACAGTTACAGATTAATAATCATAATGTTACCGGCAAACGACGCGCGCGTAATGGTTGCCAACCGTCTAGTGGATTTCCCCTTGAACTATAGCTAAGATCGCTCTATTGTAAAGCTCCACTTCTGAAACGCATGGCATACTCGTCGGAACGCATCTTTGTACACTCAATTATATTATTGTATATATTTTATAATAAATACTTGTTTCACTGCCGTTTCCACTCCTGCCATCACATAACAAGACACTTATACTGTAAAAATATAAACGTGGTCATTTGATAATTTCTATTTAAAAAAAATATTTTTAAACTTACTGAATTTTTTAAACATCCATTTTGTAATGAAAAATTCGGAAAAGATTCAAAAACGCGTAGGTCGTGGATCAGGATATCCCTGATTTGTTTCAAAATTTTTCATACAGTACAACAAGATATAAAGCTTAAACTGTAAATTGCGTTTCGCCCTGTAACTACCCTTCAAGTAAGGGTAGCGGCTTCATTCTTGGCACAAATGATTTTCTTTGAACGATCTATTGATTGATATGTTCATTGATCAATTTGGTCTAAAGGCACTTTTGACCTTCTTATCCGGCTATACCCTTTAGTTGATTTTTTATTTCATATTATTTTCATTTTCTAATTTTTACACTGTTCCCTTAAAAATAATTATGGAATTTTGAAAAAAATTCAAAATATGATTCCTTCAAAAATATTCCTAAAGATAATAATAGAAATTGACTAATTTTGGTAAAGAACAAAATAGAAAAATTTCTCCTACAACTATATCCTAGAAATAATGGGAAAATAATGGGTTATAACGCTTATACTATTTTATTTGATATAAAAGAAACATTCTGATGATTTATAGGAGAGGCGGTGGATAACGAGTGTAGTAAATTCAGACAATTGTTAGTTGAATAGAGAACTGTAGTTTAATATATATGTATATAACTGGAGAAAAGAAAATATAAACGTGATGAGAAAAGAAGTAACAAAACTTGATATTCTGAACACACATTAATTGCGACGCATTTAACGGTTTACTTCAACGGCGTGGTTTGCACGTGTACGGTGTCTGAGAGAGAATGAACGAGTAACGGAAAAGGCGTAACTTCCGTCGTGTAGCTTCGACCGAGAGGAAGTTACTGCTGGAGTCAGGCTACGACTCATGCGCCCAATTATATGAATATAAATCTTAATTGACAACATAAAATATTAATATTACATCACATTCTTTTATTATATTACGTAATTGTATGTTCTAATGAATTAGAAACCGACAATTATATTATCCAAAAGCAGAGAATGTAACCGTACCAAAGAGGTTATGGTTCGCTAGTATGGCGGGTAACCTGCCTAACCCAATGGTCAATGTTCTGTAACGCTGTGGGTAACCCGGTTAACCCCCTACCTCATGGGTTACAGCCATGCTGTGAAGCTTGATACTTTGATTTCAATAAGCTCTACTGGTATAGGTATGTCACGGTAAAAGCATTAATTCAGTGAATGTACACATTCACTAGTCAATGTATGCATTTGCTAATTGGATAAGTAAATGTATCCAGAGGAAATGACATTTAAACTTTCACCGATAGAAACATATATTTTCGTATCTAATTTAGTAAATGTGTGTATACATAAAAATGTAGCAATTTAAATGAACAGTTTTGCTAACTATACACTAACCATATAACTTATATACATTTGATGAAATGATCAATAAATTTGAATATGTATTTATTTTACTTTATGTAATTGAGCATTCGTAAATTTATTAAGTAAGGTATTAAGTTTCTATTTTTATTTTTTTTGGACACCCGATATATTATACTCTTATTATACTGATGTGTTGTAACAAATGTATGCATTGTCTAATAGATAAATATAATTTGAAATGATAGGCATTTATACTGGTGTTCGAATGTTTTTATAACTGACTATGTACAGGGGGTCCCAAACAGCTAGGACAAACTATATTTTCAAAACGGTTAGAGATGAAAAAAAATATCGTAAGAAACTAAAAAATTAAAAATTAAATGGTATCACATGGTACATAATTTGAAATAAATTTTATGCATTTTTATGCAATGATGCAACTAAAAAATGCAACTGTATTTTTTTAAAAATAGAACCCTGTACTTTTCAATACAGTTTTTTGACCTCTGAATAGTGGAGCTTGGTTCAATGGTTGACCTAATCTTATGAAACATATACGGGGATATTTACCTAAAATTAAATGTATAATAATTTTAAAAGAACAGTATAAAATTTTAAAAGTCAAAATAACGTGGAATACAAAATTCAATTAAAATTATGGCTGTCTTCGTAGTCAGCCATCCGAAGGTTAATCTTTACAAAAAAAATACTGCGATACTTATACTCTAAATCTGTTAATTCAAAAGTGATTAGAATTCGAATGTTTGCTACATTACAATGGAAATGTGTTTAGACCACAATGGAGGACCGTTTGAATATTTATTATAGTGAAAGTATCCCATAACATTTACAGACACACTCAAATTCTAATAACTTTCGAACTAACAGATTTAAGGTATGAGCACCTTAGTATTTTTTTTGTCAAAATTAGAAAGCTGTAACCAATGATGTATGTATTTAAAAGTATAGGGTCCTATTTAAAAAAAAGGTGCATCAAAATATTAAAAAATGCAATTGCATTTCCTAGGTGCATCAAAATGCTTAAAAATGCATCAAAATCGTAATGCATCATAGTGCATATAATTTCTTTCGCGTTATATACCATAAGATATCATTTGATTTCGTCTCGTAACATCTTTTCCGTCTCTAACTTTTTGGAATATAAAGCGTGTCGCAATTGTAGAGGATACCTTGTACATAGACTACAGGGATGCAATCATGGCATTTATTTGTCGTATGCATACTGGACACAGAAGCAGAAATAAAATAATATAATAAATATAGAGTATCTACGAAAGTGCCAAATAAGA
Source organism: Osmia bicornis bicornis (assembly GCF_907164935.1). Taxonomy (NCBI): domain Eukaryota; kingdom Metazoa; phylum Arthropoda; class Insecta; order Hymenoptera; family Megachilidae; genus Osmia; species Osmia bicornis. The sequence continues at coordinate 7,572,389 of NC_060222.1, read as the reverse complement.
GTATCATATTCGCATGGTTATTCCATATGCGTATTTTAATAAAATGAATGAATATCGTCAGAAAACATCAAATTACCAACCAAAAGCGAATATCTCTGTATATTTGCATGCTGCATAACTGATTTACATGCTTTCAATATTTTCTCGATTAACCTCTGACCGTCACTGTGTTCAATGCTTTTATTTCAGGCTGAATTAAATTATTCTCTGAAAAGGAACATTAAACCATGCTTTCATCGTTATAATTGCAGAATCTTATTTATTTATATTACTGCTCAATCTGGTATTTCAGATATCACAGCTTCAAAAATGCCTCATGGAATTTAGATAGGTATCTGAAAACCGTGATGGTAAATTTAATTTCAAGGCAATGTTGTGCAGTAATCAATTTGGATGTTACTTAATTTGTCAATTTCAATATTGTTTATTAAATAATACGAATAATTTTGGAAATTAATTAATTAATTTGAATGATATACATAAAATTACTCGTTATTCTCGAATAATTTTATTTCATAATTTAGTACATAATTCTGGTTTCTACCAAACGTGTATTACGATGTTACAAATCATATTTAGAAAATTCTTCATAGTCAAATTAATGTGAAAAAATGAAATGAATTAAAAACAAAGAGTAATATATATTTCTTTATCACCAATTACGATATTGAAAGGAATAATACTACTCTGCACCTGCGGTAATAAAATTGGCAATGAAAAAAAAAAGGAAATATTACTCTCTATTACATATAATGGATCAATAAGAGGTCCAAGTTCAATTTGATTTTGGGGGTCTCATGCAGGAAAACTAAGAAACTCCGGACTATCCTTGTCACCCCTGCAGCACAATAATAAAGTAGGTATAAAACGATTCAAATTTGGCGATTTCGTAATTCAAAGATTTTGAGGCGGAGGAGCAATATTTTCCCATGATTTTTTTTCCTAAAATATTCTCCGTACAATTATATGTACAGAGCCTGATTTTGCAATTTGGCTTCTACTTCGCTAGAAGTGCTAGTGTCACTACTGTTAAGCTTTGACGTTAAGCAACGTCAGCAATTAGAAAAAAGTTTGCCATATCAATTAAAAATTAAGAAGTCGGAATATATAGGTACATATGTAGTTTTACGATTTAATATTTAGAAAAAACTATTTAACAGCAACGATAAATATTAACAAGATAGAAATGTAACTATATTTCTTAACAAGTAATTTGGAGAGTTTGTATTGATTTTGAAATTGTTGTACGATTAACTTGGTCAGAAGTCGAGTATGAAGACTGCTTTATCGTTAGACCAGGTAGTTCGGTGAATTTCAGAAAATCTCATGATTTATGACTATTTATGAGATCATAAATCTCACTATTTATGACATCCAAAACGCCAACACGATGAAAATGCGGAAAGTCACAACTGATTCAAATCATCGTGGAAGTTTCAAATATAGGTAATCCCTTCGTGAAGTTAAATGATTGTCTTTGCTAATATGACAGAGATAGGAACTTTTTTGACCCACAATAAAAAAAAATTTCAAGAAACAGGAAAAAGTCTTTTTTATATAGTTTTTGTGAAATAATAATGTGAAAAATTTCACGACGATTATTTCTAATTAATGTGTAAATACGTGTAAAGTTTGTTTGAGAAAGTTGTTTATAAATCCATATTGATTAGCTACATATACATTATTTCTCCTTCATTAAAAACCTATTGAAAAACCATCACAAATTATTAGTTGTTTTTTTTTAATTATCTCTCAGGACTTTCAGGGCAAACTTTTGTTACATTTTATACCTAATTAATATATGTATCTCTTTGCATTTATAACTGTGGAAAGGTTAACCAATATTTGTCAATCTTGGAATACTTAATTCTTCTTCTATGTCGTACTGATGAACGAATTATTATCAGTCAATAGCAGTCCGATATATTGGCTTTAAACTTCTTTGCTTTTATTCCTTTTTTTCTTTCGTTTAAAATATCAATTTCAAACATTTATAAATCAATTGGTTTAAAAATTAAACAACTTTTATTATTTCTTTTATACTTCTTATTTAATTAATTTGTTTTCAAAAATTCAATAAAATCAATCATAAATACAATTCACTTTATTAAATTTCAAGAAGATGTAATTAATTACTTAACAATTCTTTTTATAAGATATATATAGAATTCATTAGTTTAGGTTCAAAAGAAAGCATTTGAAATATTTTTCCCTACTGGGCAATTTTTCCCTGGACACGCGCGCAAATATTTGCGTGACCAGGTAGAATGCGTGATGCCAAGTAATAGAATTGAATAGCTTTGTTGAAATGCAATAAATAATGGGTTCTATTTTTAGGAAAAAGATATTAAAAACCCTATATTTTTTAACTAAATGAATTTACTTCTATATTATAGTATGATTATTGCTTTCATTTAGTAGTATTGAACACAATTTTAAACAGCAATACTGTTTTATTATCACTAGAGTCATACAGAACTATCTCCCGAATTAAGGTATTCAAAATCAAAATCAAAATCAAAAACGTTTTTAATTAATAATAGAAATGGTTAGTTAGATTGTTAAATATAATGTTATAAATAAAAATGTCACTTTGTTCAGACACTGACCCGGGACACTAGAGAATGAGCTACCTGCACAGATGTCCGCTGTTCGAAAGCGAAACACGCGCTTCGGAATTTGAAATTCCAATTTTCAATTGGTTATACATATTTAGAAAACTAAGCCGTGAATTGTGCCGACGTGCTGCTATCGCGCTTGTTCATGACTATGCGTGGGTTCGAACGTAATCAGTAGCCAACACTATCGCAGTTCAACCCGTGCTCCAAGCGCGCTCTAATTGGACAGTGTTTTTCGACCAATATTTTGGCAAAGGAAAAAGTTGTTTAGAATCACCTCAACAATCATCCCTTCATGGAATTCGACCCAGTTCTGGGAGACCCTGTATATTGTTAAATCTAAACTTGCACTGAGAATTATAAGCGTTCACGGATCGATTTGTTACAGCAAATAGTGTTGAAGATTTAGATTTTAAAGAAAATATTTCTAACGTTTTATTAGCATTGTAGTTAGCTTCATCAAATTGCCTTTGAGTTCAATCTAACTCTTTATATATGTACTAGAAAATAAATATTAGAAAAAATGTCAAATTAATGCACTGAACGAGTTCTTCCAGAAACAGACAATTCTCATTATCATAGGTGTTTTGAATGCACAATTTAATCAAGAAGGTTAAACATTTGGTCATAATCAGCGCTCTAAACGAGCAAATACACAATTAATACAATGATACTAATCATTATATGTTTAATAATATTTATACACTGTTCTATAATCTTTAGATTTTTTATCTTATATTTCAAAATTATTATTTTCGTTGAGAGATGGTTAATTAAAATTTACATTACGTATACTTAACAGTTTGATGGTTGTGAACTTCATGGAATCTACAAATTTTGTAATGTTATGTGCCTTTTCCTATATCTAAACAAATCCCCTTAACAAGATTATGTTTGAGATTTCCATTAATATACACCATATAATTAGTAATTTTTGCAAATTGAAATTTTAATTATTGCTATCAGCGTTGGGTTATGGGAGCTACAGCATCGGGCCCCACTTTTCAGAGGGTCTCATGATAAACTTTCCATTTACTATATCGAAAAATATCGAATGCAACTTTATTTTACTATTGCCCTTTTTCTTTGCGATTAAATGTTATTGATTTTATTTTTTTTAATTTTCAATTTTTGAACCAAGTTTATCAACTAACAAGGAAAGGCCGCGAAGTGTCCCCCTTCGATTTTGATGAAACTTCGTACATTTGTTAAGCAGGTAAAAATAAGGGACACGTATCTTTTTATATCGGCTGAGACGCGACTTTAAGGGGTGAAACCACCCCTCAAAGTTTCGACCTGAAACTGCTATCTCGAAAACCAAAGAAGATACGTGAAAACTTCTAATGGGCGGATTTAATGGTTTTTTATATATAATAATACGGCGTTAACAGATTGTCAAAAATACCATTTGTTTATAACAAAAAATGTAGAGCATTTTATTCCAAATCCATTGATATATATGTTTATGAAATTGCCTCCTACAGTTTCGCAGATTTTTATTGTTTATGTCTCGCGCGAATGCCCGCTGAGTCAGCGCGTGATACTTTATACCGATATTATTTATCCGCGTAAGTAGAAAACAACTATTTTTATAACATACAATGGTTAATCTTGTTAAATTTGTATCGCATGATATAAAATAATTAAAGTTATACATACTCGATGGTAGATGTATTAAATTGATAATTTTAATATGCAACAAGTGATTTGTATAACTTAAGGAACATACTCATGACAAAAATGATAATCATCGAAGAAATGCTTCAAACATAAAGGCTTTCGGCACCAAGCACAAGTAATAATAGCCACATCACCACATACGTGACATCGTGGTTCATTATCTGCAGCATAGCAGAACTCCACGGGATTTTCAAAATGAGGTGGTTTCGATGATACATATTCACTTTTATACCATGAATATTTAATAAAATTTTCAAATCGCGGGGAAGAAAATTGATTATGAGCCAGCGACTGAAGTTTTAAAATATTGTCCCTCGTGTGGAGATTAATCTCGTAATGTAATAGGATGACTGTGTCCGAAAACCGGCGAACAAAATTTTTCCATACACGAAATCCGTACACGTCTAATGGTTGTACATATTTTGTAGTCCCTGCTGGAATCGTAAATACTACTAATTCTTTATTTTCCGGTGTAGCTTCCACAATACTACGACCACAATGTCCACTCCAAGAATCTAATAGTAAAGCAGTCTTATCGTTTGTATTAGGAAAGTAAACTTCTTTTAACCAAATTTTAAAATGTTCATTGGTCAGTTTTCCAGATTTTGACGCGGTAGCCAAAATGTTCGTTGGTTTAAACATAGTCTGCTGTACCCTAGGTCCAAACTCTCCAGATGTTTCCTTTAACACGACGAAGAGAGGAGATAGCAGTTTTCCGCTTGCAGATATTGTAGGTTATATAGTGTAGCTATGAGTAGTGGATTGAATTGACTAGTTGTTTTCCACTTACGCGGATAAATAATATCGGTATAACGTCAGGTACGATTAAAGTATTATGCGCTGACTCAGCGGGCATTCGCGCGAGACATAAACAATAAAAATCTGCGAAACTGTAGGAGGCAATTTCATAAACATATATATCAATGGATTTGGAATAAAATGCTCTACATTTTTTGTCATTACATAAAAAATAAGTTGTAAAATAATGTTATAAACATTTTTTTTGTTATAAACAAATGGTATTTCCGACAATCTGTTAACGCCATATTATTGGATATAAAAAACCATTAAATCCGCCCATTAGAAGTTTTCACATATCTTCTTTGGTTTTCGAGATAGCAGTTTCAGGTCGAAACTTTGAGGGGTGGTTTCACCCCTTAACGTCGCGTCTCAGCCAATATAAAAAAATATGTGTCCCTTATTTTTACCTGCTTAACAAATGCACGAAGTTTCATCAAAATCGAAGGGGGACATTTCGCGGCCTTTCCTTGTAAAATCGGGGCCCTCGAAAATTTGGTAATCCTGGGCCTCAGATATCTTAATCCGACCCTGATTGCTATACTACATAAAAATAAGCTTAAAGATGATAGAATAATCAAAATATACTAAAGTTATCAAAACGTGACACTGGCTGTTCCGTAGCATACCCGCGGACCCAAAACCCTAATAAAGGAATTCTCTAAATCTGCACACTCCACGAAATCGCGGAGTTAATCCCTCTTTTGTGAACCTCAAATTAGGATTCCAAGGGACAACCTCGTCGTTTTGTTGGTGCTACAGACCCGTTACCATTGTTAAAAGCAACTAGCTATCTACACAAAGAACAACATCTGGCCCGCAAATTGCAATACGTTCATAACAGGCAAACTAGAGAAACCATTTCAAGAAATAACATATTTTAAGTCTAAAAATTGTATACATTCAACGTTTTACAACCTTAATAGATAATAGCCCTATCATAAACACGAATTTCCAAGGGGCCTCGAGACCGGGCCCGGTTGGTCATCAACCAGGTCAGGTTTCGTGAACCAAGCCTGATGGAAATCCCGCCACGTCTTCCACATCCACACGACCTTGTCTAGTCCAAACGGACTGCGCTCAAGGTGCACGAAATAGGTCAAGGTCGGAAAATCGACAACCTGATTGGTCAGGGTTCGCCACCAATCATCGAAAACAAATTGACACCCAGAGCTTCCTTCCCACGGAAAATTGTTGGAGAGATCAGTCTCAGCAATTCTTTCCAAAGGAGAACACTCCTTCAAAAAACACAGGAAGTGTCCATCCTCACGTGAGGTGTGAACACCGCAGTCCATCCGATACTTCGTAAAATCCAATCGACATACATATTACACTTAACCTAAGTTACCATTCGTGTTTAATTGTTAGTTCTCAAATATTACCATTGGGAGCGGAAAGGATTTTGCATCCGTCTTCAAGAAATAACTCTGAACAATAATTAATTTATTATTTACAGTTAAAATACAAAAAATGGTATCACAGTATTGTTTATAACAAAATTTGTTTCACGATAAGTGACGGATTTGTCACATGTCACTTCTCTTCAATTGTACCTCTGTTTCATATTAAGTGCAATTTTTGTAAACACATACCTACTTCCCATATGTGCATTTCTTTACTCAGATTCCAAATAATTGTAATTATACTTATTTTATTATATTTTTCTTTTTTTAGGGCTGCTTGCCAGGCCCACAAAAATAACACTTACCATGAAATAAAAGAAATATACTAAGAAATTACAAGGTTCAAATTACACCGCAATAAATTATGTTTAAGGTCAATACATTTAACAGAAATAATTTTTTTTCTGAATTTTTACCGACCCGATAAGAAAACAAATGCATAAAGTATGATATAGTGGGCACAAAGTACCCCCCGCCCTCGTCCCTTTAGTAATGCCAGGTAATCCTGAATCACTAAACTACTATAAAAATTTCGATCTGGAATTAACACCAGCACGTTCCCCTCCTGCTTTTGTTTTCTCCTTAATCAACCACTCTATTTGTTCACGCCAGTAACACGCAAGCTGTCATTGTGGTTAGAGTATTTTTAATTGCAAAGTTAGGAGATCTGCACCGTACCCTAAAACACAGCAGAATTCAGCAATAGTCTAACTTTTGAATACCGGTAGGTAGAAAATATTTTATTATATTTTTTACATTCGTAAATTATATCTCCGATGTTACAATTAGAGGATAAGGTACAAATATGAGATAGGGTAGAAATATTAGATACCAAGGTTTTAACCTGTACGCAGTATTGGCACTTTTAATAATGATTGTAATCATTACGACGAATAAAATACTCTTTCATAACAACCATTCTTGAAAGGTAGCATTGTTTTGTTTAACAAATATTTCAACTCTTGGCCATAATAGAATATTTCTTACAGCCGTATACATACAGCCGAATGTTTCTTACATATATTCATTTTGATTTATTGTGTGAATTTTGAAAAAGCAATACAGGTAATTTATACTATAATAAACATAGTATTAATATATCAAAGAATATTTGAAATATTTGAAATATAATATAATAGATAGTGAAATGACAAATTGGTAGAAATACGAGTCAGTCTCATATTACTACTACATTTTCAAATTTATTACTAAATAACACAATAAACATATGAACAAATAAAATGTTCATATTTTGCGATAAAGGATTTTCTGGCGATTGTAAAGGCAAATTGTGGATTTAATGCCTATTATGCCACTTCTGGGCAAAATAAAATAAACGCTTCGTTTAATTGTGGTTGTATTATTATATTTAACGTTGTTATGTTTAATTTATCATTATTAGGTAATGCCCGATTTTAGTTTTTCAATTTTATATTTCTTAAAATTAACACTGTCTCGTATTATTACGCAGGTAATAGAAAATAGAAAAAATGATAAAAGACCAGAAGTTTTGTAAGGTCTACAGTATTTATATTTATACAGCACATTCCGCACATTCTATGTTTGACTTTTCTATTTGACTATTCTGAGACTTTCTACATCGAAAAATAAAATCGATATCGCATATTCATACCCTCTCTTCTGTACAATTATTAGTAGATCAAATTTTAAATAATTCTTACTGTGAATTACTGAATTTGTTATCACAATTTTTTGTGTTCTGTTTTGTTAGAAAATAATTCTTATTATGTGGCAATACTAAGATTTTCTCCTAGTGGCATACATGTGTGTGCATTGATGTGAATGGACCTTTTTCCAGAATATGTATTCTGAAGAATGAAGCGCAAGAATGTGATACGTTTAAGAATCTATCTATACATTTCTAATCAACATTATTAATAATAAATTAAGCATTACATTTACTATATTTCGCTACTTGTCACCATTATAGTCTAATTCATTGAATAATAATATTTAACGAGTAATTAGATGATTTCTATGGATATGGTCTTTTCTACGTGCAAATTAGTACCGCTAAATTGAGACATCCAGGCACCCACAGGTTATCCGCATTCAGAAATTGATCGTTTTTGGTCATTTTCGGCAGTCATTGATAATGAACGGAATAACCTCCGAAATAATTAAGTATGCTATTTATTATCCGCCGTGTAATGTATTCTGGATAGAATGAGAAAAGTGTGAGCTATGGATGTTATTTACATTTATAATATGCCATTGAATGATTACGTTAAAAAATATGACCAAGTCAGAGCAGTTGCGGATCCACTAACAAGAGCCTTTCCGACGGAGATGCGAAAAAATACATGAGTATATACACCGTTTTTTACAAGGCTTAAAACTTGTTTGTCATTTATATTTGAATATCTCTATTTGATACTACCGTTCAAATAATTAAATTCACAGTAATTATGTGTACAACATAGAAGATGAGAATAATTGCAACACTTGTAATTAAATAATCCGTTTCATAAGAAAAATAGATAAAAACAGTTTCAAAATTAATAAGATTAAAATACTATTGGAAACAATTTTATTTTACAATATTTTTATACATGTATTTTATTACTAGGGGGGGGGCAATAGCTACTAGACCCCCCCCCTCCCCCCATAGATCCACCACTGACACTGAGTCAGAGTCGTCATTTTCTTTAAAAGACAATGCTTCATTTCACAAGAAATAAAAAATACGTAAATTAATTGTTTACATTTTACAGTAATATCAACATTTTTAAATAAAAACGATTATTTATTCTTTAATATTTTGGTCAGTACGGTTCAATTATGTATAATGACTCTTATGCACTTGTATTTTTAATTAATATCTGTTTTAAAACATAAATAATTCGAGTTTAATTTAGGTTCTTCCAAAAAGTATCATAATTGGCTTGTGTTACATATGTAGATACCTTTTCTTGTTAGCTGTGACCACTCAGTAGAGCGAAACCGCTCAAGTAATAATTTAAAATTCATCTGTGTTCTCTGGGTCAATGGTTCCCAATTTATTATGGTCCAAGCATCCTTTTAAATTATATTTTCAGAAAGTGAAATACGCAGAAGTACGAATGAAGTGTGCATTTAATCAGGAAGTGAGTGGAATCAAGTAGTTGCAAATAAATTTAAACATCGGTGTGTGATTAGTGACGTGGAAAATAGGAAGAGAGTCATGTACGAAAATTGAGGTAATGGCAGGACGTGATTTTATACAGTGTGTCCCGCGTAATTGGAAACACTCCAATATTTCCTAAACTATTAAAGATACAGGAAATTGCTTTGGTGGTCATTGCATGGTATGAGAGCGCAACATCTTGACGTAGACAAATTTTTTTTTGCATTATTATTTTCAAAAATATACTGGCAAAATTTGGTTTTTTAAATGGAACTATATATTTTTCTTTCGATCATTTGATAGTGCTTTTTAAATCGAATTCATTAAGCTTGCATGTATACATTTGATTTTCATTTGTTTACGAGATATTGCGCTAACAAATTTGGAGATTTTTCACGGGAAAAATTCCCTTCAGTGGGAAATATCAGCTGCTCCTTCATGTAAGATGGGACCGAGGAGACAATACCGCCGCTAGGAAAGACGGAGAGACGGTAGTCGGAACCGTCCCATCTTACTTGAAGGAGCAGCGTTGGAAGGGGACCCAAAACATGTGTTCCAGGAGTGGATTCCCCTACTTGGACAGGCCTGGTTTACAGCATCAGAAAAAATACTTCACATTTAAAGGTCATTGAATTCATGGATTTTGTACAAGGAAAAGTAAAGAAAGATAAATGGATTTACTTTTTAAAAATATTTTAATTCTGACTTCAATGAATTCATTGACCTTTAAATGTGAAGTATTTTTTCTGATGCTGTAAACTGTAAACGTAGCAATTAATTAAACGTAGCGTTAATGTGTTCACGAAGGCCCAGAGCACGAATGAACGCTTTTCGACGGCTGTAGCGTCGTACTCACTAGAGCATTCGTGCGCCGAAAACGGCCCGTTATGTGTTCGCGAAGGCCCTGGGCACGAACGAACGCTTTCCGACGGCTGTCGGTCCATCAAAGGATATTCGTGCGAACAATTTTACTGTGCCGGTTACAAATTTCCAAGTACCGTTAGTCGACCGCTGTCGAACTTACCCTTCGGAAAAACTCAGTTTATGATATGGCCTGATGAACCGTCATAAACTGATTTTCGAAATCCGGAACAATTTTTGATATTAATTGTTTGGATACTTTAAACAGCTACTGAAGACTCGTATATGAATCTCCCGTTGCTAAAAAACGTGGCGTTATCGCTAAGCGTTCTTTCACCGTCACAGCTTTTCTAAATCTGGTGTCGATTTTTTGTATTTTGGGGCCGATAGCATTTATTAAAAATTCAAAATCTTCTGACGACATCCCCACAAAATTTTTCAAATGTCCACTAGCTTCTATCTGTAAATCTCTAACTAGCTTTTCACCACTAGAGGTTGCTCTATTTTTATACATCTGACTAATCCACCATCGTTTATCTTGATTTTTTCTTCTTTTTCTTTTAATTATTGTGTTCATAATAATATACGCTGCACTGGCGATCGTGACATCTGTTCCTGTCGACATTCTGACTTCGACTGGTTCACGGTAGAAAGAACCTTTCTACATAGAACCCAGATACAAAGGTTTACGGTACCCCAGGTAGAAAGGTTTGCGCGAACAGGCGGAGAAAATTCACGTTTGTTCGCCGAGAGCATTCGTTTGGGCAAAATGCACAAGTCATACGAGGCTTTAAACTAATAATGCGAAAGATTTTTCAATTCGGCCAAAACATAGGGCCCCTTGTTCCATGCAATTTCCATATCAATAATTTTTTGTATCATTAATAGTTACGGAATAAGAGTTCTGTATCAGTTTAGGTGAGAGACACTGTATGTAGGTAAATACCTGGAACTCCCGTTAGTTTAAAGTTGATGACCTGTGAACCACCACTGCCTAATGTTTTCCACCAATGATACAAATCAACCAATTTGATCAAACTAATCCTCGTGGCTCAAATCACCCCGTCTGAAGTGATTAAGAACCAAAAGTCAACCGGCATCAAATAAAAAAATCTCCACTTAAAATACGTTCAAAATAAACGACTTAGTTTGTAAATAGTGTGTTTACTCAATCGATCATTTCATACAGACTTAAACTCGTGTTGTAAACTTCGAAATAAAATGTAACGAAAAACGACTCCGTCTTGGGTTCTCGCCACACGCCTTTATTTCACACTTTTCAGAAAATTTTTTCTCTTAAATGAATTACTATATTTTTTTTTATTGCATCATGCAATTTTACTTTGTTATTATCATACCATATAATTGCGTAAACCTTCAATTTCAGATTAAACTGTTATATCATTGCAGTGGTTTAACTGTTATAAAAGAAAGTAAATACCTTCAAACAGTAAAAGGGAAACAGTACAAAGGGATATCTCGTTCGAATAATAATACAAGGTGCGGATAATAGAGCCGTTCAATTATTATTAGGATATTCGGATAATAGGTATTCGGTAAAGGAAGGCTCTACTGTGCGCATTAGTTGAAATCAAAGCATGTTTGTTCGTTAAATGAAGTTTATTTAACATGTATACATATGGGTAAGTGAATTTAATCAGGTAATACTTGTGAAAGTACAAAATTGTATTTTTTTTTAAAGCTTTTCATTTTTAATTTCTTGTCCAAATTCCAAATTTACTTTTTAGTTACATTTACTTAATTACATTTACAATGTACTTAACCAGTAGGAATGTATTGATTTGTGAAGATTTTCAATATTTATAAAGTACATTTTAATACTTAAATATTAATACGTGATTATTTGTATAGCAAAGAAAATAAATCTCATTGTCAATGAATCTTATAGTAATCAGTTTCAAGTATTCATTTTATTTGTTTCATCTACAGTATCATTATTTTAATTGAGAACTTTTGATTGATTTTAAATACTCGTATAAATATATATCATTCAGTTCGTAAAGCAATTGCCAATGAGAATTAATATTTCCTGAAGATAATCATGACAGTAGTGAAAAATATCTCACTAACCGGCTCATAGATCACAGGATTATCAGTAGAGTATTGAAGAACAAGATTTATTACTTTCTGGATTACATATAAGATGGTCCATTTCAATCCATCGACGAATTAAGTTTAAATTCCAAACCGCTCAATGGACAAATAAGACAACTAGAATGCTTTAACCCTCGAACTTCATATAATTTTAATTTTCTAAATTTTACATTGTTCCTTTAAAAACTATTCTTTCAACATATGTAACTCTTTCATTTAAAAATTATATATTTAACTTGAGGTTAATATCCTTTTGTAAGTTTGGGTCTCGATTAAGCCAGACTCTGCTGTTTAAAGGTTAACGCAGGCACGTCCAAACAGTTTGCTCGTACGAGTGCCGGAGTACTATAAGGTTCTTACGGGCACTGTTGCCTGTACTTACCAAATAGTCTTACTTATTAAATAGTAAGTACAGAGCTAAAAATTCGTAAGTGAGGTCCGTTTTCGCCAAAGTGGGCAAAACTTGTAAACTTTGAAGGCCTATAATTTTTAAACAAATTCGAAACTGGCAAAATGATGACTTAACCATTTCGCTACTAACGGTGTACGCGCGTGGAAACATGATTGCTACTTGTTGAGTATCCAATCACTGTTGCGTATGACGGTACATGCCCCTATTGACACGACGTTCGATCGCCGGTGCTGTGCAGATTGCCGGTTTTAAGCGAATTTTACTCGAATCTTTTAATGCTTATAACTAAAAGACAAATCCGCAAACGCTATTTCGTCATTCTTGATTTTCATCTTGTTTTAACTCTCAGAATCATCTCTTACAGGGTAACTCAAAAGGAGCTTCAGTTTTGATTTCAGCGCCATCTCTTTATTTTTATAGATATTTAAATCATTATTTGATAAACAAGTAGACGTGTATTTTTCAATTTTGAAATGGCGACTGCAAAGCTCACATACAATCTCGAAGAACGTTTGTTTATCATCGCTTAGCGGTCAATGATTTCTTTCTCTGGAGTTATGTCAAGGATAAAGTGTATGAAGTGAAGATCAGAGACGTAGAACACTTCAAAGAAAGAATCATTGCAGTCATCCAGTTGCAAAATTGAGAAAAAGTCTGAACAGTGAGATTTGTATTCACACGTGTATTACTTATTTTTTATTGGTCAGTAGAGATATCGTTGTCTTCGAATCGAATTGTTTGAAACAAGGCTCCGCCACTTAGTGGTTACTTAGAGAAAACACTTTGAAAATCTCATTCATTAAATGTTCAACGTTTCTAAATAAAATATAATTTACTTGAATTGAATATCTCTTGTAGTTTTTCTATAATCAATTTTTCAAAACTAAAGCTCCTTTTATGCTACCCTGTAATATCTGTCCCACCTGCTGTCAAACACCTAATCTTCAAATTAGAGATATCAAGTATCGAACTTGGTATTTTAGGCGATCGAACATTTTATACTTAATGACCTAATACAAAAAATTTCAAGGTATATTTTTAAATCTATATCGATCGTGAAACAAAATCTGGAAACTAGTTCATATATATTGAAAGTTTCAGTCTGTCATTTTATATTCCATTCAAAGTTAACAATTTTATTTATGCACTATTTTATAGTCTTCCTATAAAAATGGTATCTTCATATTAGTATTAAATTTCGGTTGGTATTTTACAGAAGAGATGGTTAAATACTTCTATTACATAAATTATATAGCTAAATTCATTTGCCTTTTCCTAAGGATTCCTAACCTAGTTTCCTTACAAGTTCTAAATAGGCGAAACGTTTCCTCTGGTCTTGTGATCCTTTCCGTTGCCTTTCAAAGAGAATATTCAATGGTTTCTGGTGGTGTCAGGTTGTTTAAATACCTACTGAAGGATTCGTTTTTGTATGTTGACAATAGTCGGTTGAATTTCCTGGTTGCTTCTTTCAGTAGTCTTTTGCCATCGAAAGATCTAGAATTTAGCCATGTTCTTCTCAGGTTTCGCTTTTCACCGATTTTCTTTACGATAAAACCCGGATAAACGCACTAGATTGAATACATACGCCATTATAGTAATTATGGATCTGACTGCTTCAATGCGTTAAACAGTTTATCGCCCAGTCAATGTGGTTTCATGTTTTTAGCGAAAAGTATGCTATAGTTGTGGCATTATATAAAATTCTATAGGATGACCGATTCGTTTATTTGTTGTGGATGTCTTTCAGTTATTAATGCATTCAATATTGCAATAATTGTTGGGTGATCGAATGAGAAGTCAGTGTAAAGCTTAGATTGAATGTAGTGAAGTGAATGACCTTTAATAATAAAGAAATTGAGAAGATTTGCTATCTTGTTTTGATCTATATTTCAGTGAGTATTATGATTATTATGTAGGTACTCTGATTTATTTGTCAATGTACTCTACAGAAGTACTCTATCATAAAGTGTATCCTTACAATTTTTCATAAGCACAAACTTATAATAAATAATATATATAAATATATATCAAAAAAATAATATAAAGAAACGTATTAAAATCATTGGCGTGAATAGGTAAGAATGTAGATTGACCTCCTAGCCACTGTAAAATTTAAAAATTTCGAAATTCGAAATTCCAGTGTTTTAGAGTCTTAACATTCTAAATTACCACATTTTGGACTTACGGAATTACAAAATTCGAAAATTCCGTAATTCCAATATTTCAAAATTTCATAATTCCAAAATTCCATAAGTTCAAAATTCCAGGATTCCAGAATTTCATAATTCTAAAATTTCAGAATTCCATAACCCCATAATTTCAAAATTCCAGGGTTTCAAAATTTCAAAATTCAAGAATTCCCGGAGTCTGAAATTCCAGAAGTCCAGAGTTTTAGATGTCCTAAATTCTAAATTTTTAAAATTCAAAGATTCTAATGTATCAAATTCCTAAAATTCTGAAGAACTAAAATTTTTAAATTTCAATATTTTAAAATTTCTAAGAAAACTGACCCACACTAGAAAAAAGTCGTAATTACCTACCCCAATGATTAAACTTTTCCTTAGAAATCGTATGCTTACAATTAGTTCGGCAATATATTACTAATCCA
Organism: Osmia bicornis bicornis; assembly: GCF_907164935.1. Taxonomy (NCBI): domain Eukaryota; kingdom Metazoa; phylum Arthropoda; class Insecta; order Hymenoptera; family Megachilidae; genus Osmia; species Osmia bicornis. The sequence goes on along the minus strand of NC_060222.1, from coordinate 7,556,767 downwards.
GTTACACGACTATGCAAATCTTGTACTACGGTACTAATTGATTGTAGGTAGGTAATCCTGGTTATAGAATAACAGTAAATATAAGTAAATAATCGAAACAGTGATTGTGGCTCAATATCAAAGTGTAGTCAGCAAGAGTAGTAGTTTTGACTAATAGAATGACAAGGAAACGGGTGAAATGTCAATAGGACAAAAAATTGACTTAAGACATTGCTGAGCGAATGTAGTATTATTTGATTAATTAAAATGTTAACTGCCGCAGTAGAAAAAGCCATATCCAGTCAGACATACTAAAACTGTAACTATTAAAGGTATGATTGGCTAACTTAAAAATGCAAATTTTCAAATTGGTACCTAACGTTATTTAAAGTTTTGCGTTTTTATTCTTTCATTAATTATTTTATTATGCACAAAATCTGTATTTCTCGACATTTTTTGCATTTGTGGTCTTTTACACTTAAGATTTGTGATAAAAAAATCTGAAAAAATTCACAACGATAAATAGCCATGTGTATAAAGAAATTCTAGAAATTTTAGAAATTCTTCAGAATTTTTACATACCAATTAATAGGAGAAAATGTGGTAAAAACTGATAATCTGAATTTACCCTGTAACTACCCTCTTAGATTAGAGAGTTGAAACTTGGTGTACACCCGCGATCAAATGAAGCTATGCGGGGAAACTGACGAGATCCCTAATTATCGCTCTTCTCCGTAGGCTTCTCCGACGAAAGTGACAATGTAGCAAATGGAGACTCATATACAATAGTGATCCTTTCGCTAGTAAACTCAAAGGCAGTGCCACCACAATAGTATGAAGAGACATAAGTCATTTTCTTCTTATCGATACCTCGACGGCGATATCTCCTACAGCTGAGACGGCTGTGCACGTGAAAATGCGTGTAACGAAAAGGAATGTCTTATTCTGTTTTCTAACGCATTTAAATTGGACTTTTCTTTGGTAACGCATACTTTCGCGTACAAAGCCATTTCAGCTGTAGGAGACATCGCCGTTGAAGTACTGATAACAGAAAAGGGATTTGGCCCTCTTCATGCTATTGTGACGGCACTGTATTTCAGTCCACTATCGATATCCATTTGCATATAAACGTTTACTCAGGAAAATTTGAATGAATACTTGCTTCATTATCCGTAATTTTCAGTTGTACACTAAATTTTATTATTTCTTTTCCAAAATTACTTTTAATAATAATACAGTGGTACCTCGGTATATACGTCTGCTTTGGAATACGTCCTGATTGGACGTGACAAATTTTGCTCGGTATACGACATAAATTGTTTGTGTGAATTTTGCGTCATTTTTAAATAATTATCTCAGAGGAAAAATTATATTAATAATCAATTATATTCGGAGTTTATGTATTATTAACTGACTGATCATAGTAAGGATATCATATAACAAACTATAACCGCAAAACAGAAGGCAATAAAATTTATTCCATTTGGTTTGTTAATTTAGAATATATCATTAGGTTACATTTATATTTTATAAATTAATTGTGTTAAATAAACCAGTGAATATTTTGTATAAACTTCTAGAAAACCGTTTAAATGCTGTTCATGACATAAACAAAGTTTAAATTATTTTGTAGGTATAATACCCCATTAGTGTAGGTATAATATCAATAGGAGTTTTTCTTTTACATGAGAACGGATTAATCATTTTTACATTATTTCTTATCGGAAAGATTGGTTTGATATACGTCCTATTCGGTATAAGTTCAAACAGTATACCGAGGTACCACTGTACTGTCAAATTGGGGTTTTGAGAATTCCTGTTTCTCCGATATCGCTATATTTCCTAGGGAAGCCAGATTTGAGTGCGAGTGTACAATATTCTTTTTTTATTAAGCTAATAAAAAGTGCATTACTAAGTAAAATCTATTCAAAGGCACTTTCAACCATTTTATACAGCTAACTTTTTAACTTTAAGGCATCAGTTTCTAACAACCACCATGGTAGTCAAAGTGATAATACTTCAAGAAAGAGTATACAGGCTGGTTTGTAACTGGTGGTACAATCAAGTAGAGGGCGATTCCACGAGAAGAAATGAGTCGAAAAAAAACCAGATTCTTGTTAAAATCAATTCTAAAGATTTAAAGAGCAGTGTATGTTTAAGTGAGACTCCACTGTGCATTGAAATGATGGAAAACATTTTCAACAGCTTTAAAGTAATAAAATTGCAATTCACTTCATAATGTTAAAAATATTTATAAACACAGGCATTGACAATAGTATAGACTACTACGAGATAAAACTGGTATTATGCTAGATAAAACTTTAAAATTGAATTTCTTGAAACAAAGAACCAGATGACAAAATTTTATTCTTTTTCTTGACTTATTCTTTCTCACAGAATCGCCTTATATCCAATTGTACTACCAGTTACGAACCAGCCTGTATGAAGTGTTTCATTTAAGACAGGCCACGTAAATATTTTCTCTTTATTATAATATCAAAATTATTTTTTATATAATTTCAATTGTTTCAAAAAATAGACCAGATGGCGGCAGATTTGTTTATTGTATATATTACATTTTAGTAGGTTACCCATGTTTTGTTTCCTCTAATGGCCATTAAGTGGCCTGTTTCAAGCAAAACACCCTGTTCACTGCATTTAATTAACACTAAAACTACCGACGTTTGATGCAGTTATTTTTAAGCCGAAATTAAGGTAGAAAATTAAATAGAGAAGGGATGAAACAATGTAGTGGATATATTCACTCTTTATCTCGACAATAGCCAATACATATATATTTCAACAAAAATACCTCGATAAAATTTACAATGTAAAATAATAAACTTGAAACCAGTTATTTTGATTGGTTTGGTAGTTCTAGTGTTAATTATATTTTATAATTTTATTATTTTCAATAAATAGTATTTAACCATTTTTATGGTACTTACATGTAGATAGAACAAACTTATTAAAACATTTCAGAAGTCTATTTTATTAATAATACTCATTTATTTTATTATTACCAAAAATAGTTGATTGGAAGTGATCTTCTGCAGGTCGATCTTCGAGAAAAGCTGTGGAAAAAGAAAACAACAACACGTTGTTGAACATATACACGTGAAATAATAAATTCGATTCGAGCGCAATTGTTTTCCCGTACCAATAAATATAGTATCCACGACTGCGATGCATTTTTGTTGCTCTAGTTGCATCGACAACGACAAAGCGCGTAATGAATTGCACCACGAGTCGTTTGGTATCCGTGTGTGTGACCTGCTACATTCAAGGAAATTACTTTCTGTTTGATAAATTTCTGTTTACTTAAAATCTCGGAAAAACGTCATTTTGCTTACTCGTTTTATTTCCCTCGTACTCTTTTTCTAGTTAATATTAGAATTAATTCAATTCGGAATCATGTTTCAACGAAATGTAAAAGTAAAGTTGTGTCAATTATAGTATTTACCATTGCTTTTTATATTTATAGCTTCATCATTTATTAGACAGTTGATTAATTTCTTTTTGAAAAAATTCTGGGTTTTTAAACACGATGAAATTGTGAAGCCACTTTTGTGTCTCAGCCATTAATTGGCCTAATCGTATAACTATCGGAAATCATATATGTCAACATGGCTTAATTGCAAAATAACAAGAGTATCAATTGATTTGTAAATAAATTTTTTAAACGTGTAAGCATTTTTCGACTACCTACTTGTACCTCTAACGTGTATTATCATAATAATTAGTACTGCAGAGGAGTAGTATACAAATGCACCATTGGCTAAGTTCGGTAGGACTCCTAAAAATGTGGACTGGTTCCTCCCCAAATATATGGATTTGAAAAGAGCCAGGAAAAGAACTATGATTACTAGATTATGATTTCTTTGTTACAAATAAAAAACAAAGCATTACCACAACATTTTCCACAGAACACTTGAAGAATCAAATCGTAAACCATAACAGTTCAAAATTAGTAATTTAAAGAAAATCTGAAAATTAGATAAGGACCCGACAAGGAAAACAATCATAGTCGATTCTAAATCGAAATTAAGATTTTAGCATCATGTATTACAGCTTTAAAAAAGTAATCAAACCGCGGGGTAGTAAGCGGAAAAACGCGTCCAGTAAAAAAAAGTTAACGGTCAAAGAATCCTAAATTCAGGGAAGAGCGATCAATGTCACAATTCTTCAGCGGAAGAATGATCAAAGTCCACCCAGATGACCAGGTCGCGTAGAAATGCAAGTCTTTTTCCTAGCATGAAAAATAAAAAAATAAAAGAATTACAGAAAAAAGAAGAAAGGGATTAAAAGAATTTTGATTAAAGTCCACATTCTTTTATTTAAATAACATTAGATCAAAGATGGTAATTTAAAACATTCAAAATTCTGAGATCCACTTTAATTTTGTAAATTTTTAACCCTACCGCTATTTTAAAAATAAATCTTCTTCTTTTAAACATTTTAAATTATTAAACTATTAAAATATGTATTTTTTCGATGGTTGTCCCTTAATATTATTTATTTGTGGATGATGATTATTTTCTTTTACGATAAAATGTTATTTGATTTTATTTAGAATAAATTTCAATTTTTTAACCAAGGTATCAACCAATGATGCCTTTAAAGATTTGATAGCTCTGGGGCCACAGAAATATTGATTCGGTTCTGGCGTTGATAATAAAGCAAAACTAAAACTATTTTTTTAAGTATCTTAAAATGTGGTTTTTGGTCTTGTGTGGATTTCCACCTCATCAATTTAATTAACGTTATAGGAAAATTATTCAGATAATAATGAAGTGCAATATCTCTCCAAATGTTAGTTTTATAAAGTGTTACAAATCTCTTTTTCTCTGAACATAGATATTAATGTTAGCTTCAGTCTTCGATCAACTGTTTCCCTCTTCCCGTATCATTTTGTCTCTTATTCTAATTTCTCATTATTTTCTTGTCATCCGTCAGTCACAGTTGTCACTTACCCAATCCCGGTGATGTTTCCCCAGTCTCGTTTATTCGCTCGCTTATCCTTCTACACGTCAGTCAACCTCAAACGCGGACAATTTTAGTATCACAATACTTAAAATTAAGATTTTGTGATTTTATCAGATGCTTTGTATTTTTTAGTCTATATGTTACAGATTTGAGTAAGATTTTATATTTTTCTTAATGCAACAGTGCCTCGATCATATGAAATGTTTTAAACTTTATACATTGGTGTAACTAGGATTTTTTGATGGGAGGGCCCTTTTCCTTAGCTTTATTAACAATGACAAATATAAAAATTTAAGATCTTAGGAATTTACAAATTTAAGATCTTTACATTTTGAAGTTTTCAAATCCTGAAATTATGGATTTTCAAAACCCTTTAAATTTTAAAATCTTAGAATATCCCTTGGAATACTCCACATTTTTGAGGGGACCATGTACACCCTAGCCCAGTTATGTATTAGCAATTATTTTATTGTTCTATTCGGATAGATTTTAAAGTTATTTGCTTCTAGTTAGATATTTTCAATAATATCAATTTTTACCCGAGACTCCACAATCTCTAGGGACAGTTCAGTAATTATATGTTTATCAATAACAGTAGTATTTATATATTATCTTCTATTATAACCTGAATATTCTATTATAAGAAAAATTTTTATTAAAATTCTATATAAATTTTCCAGTTATCAATTTTAATATCGGTTCCTCAAAGAATGTCGTAGTTATTCAATGTCGCAGTTTTTGTTTTGTGAAGAGCATTGGCGTAACTAGGTACGTATCAGGGCTTGCTTCCAAAAACGTGGACTGACTCCTTTATCATTTTAAGACTCCAAGAATCTAAAATTTTTAAATTAAAGAATTCTGACTCTAAAATTTTTAAATTAAAGAATTCTGACTCTAAAATTGTAAAATTCCAAACCTCTACAATTCCAAGTTTTTCCCGTAAAATTTTGCGAAATGTAAGATATTAAATAGTGCACAATATTAATAAAGCTACAAGACCCATCCTAGAAAAAAAAGTTATGCCAATAGTAAACAGCCTTGCCATTTTATTCCTACAATTAGCCACAAAAGAGGCTGTGGATTTTACAAAATTTTGTCACAGAGTACAAAAACTGTACAAATTTTTTGTCGTATTATCCCAGGTAAACTTAGTCTGCATTAAGCATTCTGAATAATTGAAAGCCTACCGTATTTCCTTCTCTCGTGTTTCCCTTACACGTCTAATACCTTTGTAATAATTTAATCATTCACTCGACTATTCCCTCATTGAAATATTGAACATTTGGTTCCGAAGTTCTTCGATGTATTTAAGTACTTACAGAAAAAGCATTAGAGACGGTACGATAGAATTACTAAATCCTACAAGTACTGTAGAACGGTACTGTAGGTACTGTAGAAGAAGTAGCTCGTTAGTGATTATGGGTTATATAAACTTTTAGACTTCAATTAAAACTGTGCAAAATTATTAACGAATACGTCCAATATGTCATATACGCTTTCACTATCCTCAAAATTTGACAACAAAGCATCTACAATTTCGTGTTTAGATAAATAATTATTATTTTAATTGTTATCCAACCGAATCAAACGAATTACAAATTATTATAAAACAAATACAACGGTAATAGTTAGTTTTAACTATAAATCTTTTACACGTAATAATATAAGTGTATTAAGAAAACTAATATGCTTGAACTACATAATTATGGGTGAGCCTTATTTTTAATTTTTTAGAATTCACTAGAATACTTCTTTGGTTTTTATTTCTCATTCATTCAAATCTTACCGCGTAAACGTTTATACGTAAATGGTGGGGATCAGCAACCTATGTATATACATATGTATCTTAGCGTTTATGGATCCGCAGGATCTTAGCGCAAAAGGGAGGAAAATTTCATCACCTCTTATAAATTTCAAACAATCAGCCCTTATCAGGGCCACCAATCCTTAACGAGGACAACATGGTTCAATTGATTTTCACTGTAACATGTTCCTGAAACCACGAGAATTCGTCTCAGTCTACATTTGAAAAATATCAAATAGCGAAATACCCTGCTTTCATATTAATAACAATCACCCATAGTTTATTCGTTCATCAAAATTCGTGATGTTTGTCGCTCTGCCGATCCCGCCCGAGCTATGCCGAGCCGAGCCGAGCCGACTCGAAGTTCCACTGCTCGTCGTGCATACTCGTATCCCGAATTGAATCTGGGACCAGAGTTCGGTCGATTAACAACTTAACCCCTAGGGATTTTTATATCGCTCCCCACAGCTCTCTACATGACATTATACAAGGTGATTCTCTCGCAACGCAACACAAAAGCCGTCCCGCACAATGGAACCCTGCTGTTTTTGCGGGTAAAGAGACCCAGGGGCTATATCGCCGGACCCAAAACTGCTTTGTGTGTGATTATGGCTGAGACGAAGACAAGAAACCGGAACAGCAGGGGTTCCATTGTGCGGCACGGCTTTTGTGTTCCGTTGCGAGAGAATCACCCTGTACTTTCAGCAATGATTTGCAAAGGGCGCATTTATCGAATTTTAGTGTTGTTGCCACATTCATGAGTTCGCGCGCGCACGGGTTCCGAGATAAATGGTAGACCCTGTATATGGTGCCACATTCGCTATATTGTCATTCTCTCCTAGGGAATACCAAGGGAGAAGGCGGAAACCCGGGTCATTACCTTTTTCCTGAAGAAGCCCGATTTGATCGTAGGTAAGCTTCCTCAGGGAAAATGTCGATATTCCAGGTTTCCAAGTTTCCGACCCTCTCCGTAAGCTTTTTTCTTTACCGCATTTCCATCTCTTCCCGTAGGCAGTCCCAAAGAAAATGACGATGTGGGAGTGAAGGCCCCAGATATACCTACAGATTTGTGGCCTTCCGTTACTTACGTATAAATGTTTACACGGAAAAATTTGATATTATATTTACTTTATTATTCATATTTCTCAATTATCCACCACATTTTATAATATTTAGTAATTAAAAATACATTATTTTCTTTTCTAAATCACTTTTAATATTCGTATCGTCAGAATTAAGATTTTGAGAATTTCTACATCCTCTATAATGCCATTCTTCCTCGAGGAATCTACTTTACTTTATGCTATGCCTGTAAATTGTTTATAAATCTTCATGCGAATTTATCTGTTTTAGTGGAAACGATCTTAATTTGTTAGCGTCAGCACGTGTTCAAGGGTTGACACGTGGCAGGGTCATTGCATTTGGGGCTTTGACTTGCTTTCCAAGGATTTCTCAGGATTCTTTAGGCCAGGCCTGTCCAAGTACGGGAAATTACTCCTGGAACACATGTTTTTGGTCCCCTTCCAACGCTGCTCCTTCAAGTAAGGTGGGACGGTTCCGACTGCCATCCCTCCGAGGAGACAATACCGCCGCTAGGAAAGACGGAGAGACGGTAGTCGGAACCGTCCCATCTTACTTGAAGGAGCAGCGGTGGAAAGGGAAAAAAACATGTGTTCCAGGAGTGGATTCCCCTACTTGGACAGGTCTGCTTTAGGCTATCGATACCCCGAGCCCATACGTCTGTCATCGGACTTAGGCCGACGGTAGTTGATACTTGAGGTGCGATGAATTCTAAGAGTCGCGGACATTTTGTTTATGGAACGGCGATAGAGAGTTCGATCGCCGATTCTCGAAGGAATGCGCGTGTGGCCGATGACCCGAAGTCATGGTGCTGCATGGCACGTGTAAAAAGATAAGGATTTTCTAGAAGGATCTGGCCACGGAGTGGGGAAGATCTTGCATCTTCTGGTAGGAGGACCATGAGGAACGGCATGGCACTTACCCCAGAACCGTCGAAGGGAATCAAACGATTACTAAAGTCAAAAAATTTATAACAAATTAATCAATTATAAATAATTTTCGTAAATATTTGAAAGTTTATCCACCTAAAAATAACAAATATCATAAAAATGATATACCACATTTATTTTAAATGAAAGTACTAACTAAAAAGATGTTCTACGATTTTGTCATGGCATTCAAAGTGTTAATAGAATTTTAAATAACTTTGAAGTTTAAAGTTTCTATTAAACGTTTATACTTGTTGAAATTATTTTCTTGACTTAACATCTGATATTTAAAAAATTCTACTCACTTCTTATGAGTAAAAAATCATCTGTCATTTTAATCAGGGTAATAAGATGCACAAGTGCGGGAGAACCAGCTGAAAAGTCCGTATTACGTTCAAAGACCTCTTCTGGTAAAAAGTTTGCTCTCAAACTACTTTGCCTTCTCAACACGTCTTTTGAAACTCACACGAGGGAGAGGATAGTAAGCCCTTCGGAAATGACTAACCGCACTGTGTACTGATTCTCTTCATAACGAATAGGAATGAAATTAATAAACGCCTTAGAATGTTTGTAGTTGGATAAGTTATTCGTGAAGTTTGTCATAGTGAAATTCGAATACACCTGTACCTCGCTAGACGGCCGCTTTTTATACGGCATTTCGCTATAACGGCCTTTTTTAATTATGGCACTTTTTCGATTTACGGCCCACAATGTTTCTTTATACGGCCAAAAAATACTGTATTTTTATTTTTATGTAAGTATTTTTATAGGAAATAAAAAGAATAAAATGCTTTATGAACTAGAAATTAGACTACTTTATAAAAAATTGGAACAGATCCAATTGAATTTGTATGGGTTTGTATCAAAATAATTGATTCTTTATACAGCTTTTCGCTTTACAGCCAACTTTTCCGGATCGTATGGGTGTACTTCCAAATAACTTCATATATGTATACAATGGAAATTCTGAATAATTTTGAATATTTATTTTCAACTAGTGCTATTATCATATTACATAACTTCTTGATAAATGTGTATCATTACTCTATTTGAGAATATGCTAATTTGTTTGAAACCATCTACAAAATTTCATTTACATTTCTACACTGTTCGTAAATGTCAGAAAGTTTAAAATAAGTAGGTTTAAGGAATTTGTATATTTTAGGTTTTAGTATTTTAATTTAACGAAACATAAGAAATACAAAATTTAATTACATATTTAGTTATTAGTTCATTCTTGATCAAATTAGGATTCTCTAGGGAAAATGATTTTGAGAATTTTCTTAAAATTTTAATCTTGACAACGTTCAGGGCCGGCGTGACCTTTTGCGGGGCCTGGTTGAAAAATTTTGCGGGGCCAGAATACACATTCAAATCCCATAATTAAATTTCACAATAAGGAATTATTTATTTAAAGGATGTTACATATATTTGTTGTAAAATGAATATTACATAATTTTTCGCGCTTATTTCTCCGCAAAATCTTTGATTACGTCATCAAAATTGATTGAGTTTGCTACTTCGCTTTCTATTGGAAGAATAGCCAGAGATGTAAATCGGTCTTGGCTTATTGATGATCGAAGATAATTTTTTATTAGTTCCAACCGTGAGTTTTCGTAGACTGCGGGGCGTTTCAAAATGCGGGTTCCGACGAACGCGCTGAACCTGCCTCGCGCCGCCCCTCACAACATTAATGTAAAAATGATTTAGAAACAGAATCCTGTGATTTTTAGCTATTAAGTATTATAAAATTGAATAGATAATTGAAAAGTAGGAATAATAAAGTAAAGATTAATTCAAATTTTCCCGTATATTTAACACGCAATATCGTGTGAACGAATTTTTGGCGGCGAAGCACGCGATATCGCGTTAGAGATCACTTAGCGGTGGCAATCGAAACGTGCCAACTCCTAATTTGATTAATCTTTACCACATACGAAAGTGTTTAAACGTGGTGCTTGGGTTAAATGCTCCATTTGCCAGAGACTAGAGACGGCCCTGACTAGTCACACTTAATCTCTTTTTAAATACTGACGCAAATTTACCAGTAAAGTGGGACGCATTGTTCTCATAGAAAATGACTTCTCCGTTCATTTTCATTACCACACGTTATGAAGCTTGTTTTTTGAAAATTGGAACACCTATTGATGAAACATTATAGGCATCCTCGTGCAGTAAAAAACTTCAATTCATCGTTAGTGATAGTTACGTAATCAGAAGCATATCGTCGTTCTTAATATGTAGATCAATTTCCGCAATATGAATACATATTTATGAAGAATTTTGACTTCAGAGAATTGCTTTAACATCCCAACATCCTAAATGCCTTATGGTTGCTTTCAATTTAAATCTCAAATATCTTAATTTACTTTAATAATTATTATATATTTTATCCATAATGCGTTTGATAATTTGCTTACATAATAAACAAATTTTTCTTTAATTAAGATTTTTTAACTTTAAAACTTTTGAATATATTTTTCAAATTTTATAATTTATTTTTTATTATTTGTCAGGTTTGAGATTTTAAATATATCTACATTTATTAGAAAATTTGAGGCCCAAAGTAACAAAACTAATACAAGGAGTATAATTTTTAAACTAACGGATTTCATATTGGAAGAATAATTTTTGAAGGAACAGTATGAACAATATGAAATACAAAATTACATTAAAATTGGTACTTTCTGCATCATCCGCCGCTTGAAGGTTAAAATAATTAAATTACCATCATCTTTAATTATGCAACATGTCAATCTTTTCTTTTTAAATTTTGTTCAGGCTTTTATTATAGTAATATTCTGGGTATCTATGTACTGTAGGATAATATTATATTAAATTAATAGTTTTACAATAACTTAACAAATCATACTATGTACTTACATAAAGTTGCAAATATTAAAACAGAGAATATGAGTACATAATTTACCAATATTGATTTGCATTTTTTTGTTATTAGAAATCTTATTTACATTATGAAATTTTCTTCTAACACCATTTTCATGTAAGATAAGTGACATGGGGCTTGTATTAAGTGATTAGAAATCTGTTATGTTATACAAATACCAATTTTGGGACAAACGTGTGGGACTTAGGAAGTTTATCATATTTTCGGTCCGAAAACATTCTTTAAACATAAATATTTAAAGGAAAACAAATAATAAGAACAAAAGCATGTGTACCAAGTTTTTGAAATTGATTTTATTTCTTAATGATCTGTGATTATGTAATAAATAATGACTTATAAAACTTAAATAATTTTTCAATTTAATTGGGACCTGATACATCTAATTCTGTACATTCATTATTATACTAATTAGCGAAAAATAATAAGGATTTATTGTATTACAGCTTTTATATTATTATATAATTTATAAGAATACACCTTTTATTTTCAATTTCTTTACAAATTTATAATTTGCCACATGCTCCAAATAGTATGTAGTATTGTTTGTTTAAATATCTATGTATATAATTTTTTGAAGGTACATTATTCTAAAACAATGAATCCATATCAGAAGAACTAAAACATTTTTTTGCCTTTTATTTACTACATTTTTTAGGTGGCCATCATCCATTAAACTGTAAATTAAATTTCAACACTAATTTGAATATTTAATAATTTATCAATAACAAGCAATAAAAATGAATGAACCATCCATCTTACTCAAAGTAATTTTCACCATATCCACCTATTGTATTTCTCTGGTACGTCCCAAAAGATAGACACCAAGATACCAAGCTTGGGTTTTAGGTGAAAAAACTATTGAAAGCGATTACTGAATTCTTTCGAAATTTTTACCTCTTATCTATTGCTCTAGATCTTGAAAACAGGTAGAAATCAGCCGCTGAATTGTCTGAACTGTATGTGGGATATTTCAGCATTTCCTAGCCCATCACCGTTGAGTTTTATTGCGAACAATTGGAACGTCTTCGACGTCAGCTTCGCGACCCATGCATCCCCGGGATTTCCTTGCAGGATAATATCAAATCTCATACAATTCATCGAACACAAAGCTGGAAAATATAGGTTCTTACTATTATGGTTTTTGCATTTTTGTTAATGGAATAATGTACCGTAGACATTTTTTTTGCTTCCAAGTCCTTATTTGAGGGAAAGGAGAAAATAGAAACCTATTATCCTCGTAGGCTATGATAGTGGAAGAATAGCATTGGTATACTTAAAAATTCATATGGAAGTTAGGTTTAACATAATTTTCTGAGGCACCTTGTATTTGTAAGAATCGTTGGAAAATAAAGATCCTACTCCAAAAATTACACTATCATTTTCTACATTGTAGGGCCTACAATGTAGGCAATTAATTTTCGGACGGCAGACCATGAATAGAGCCACAATTTTAATTCAATTTTGTATATCATACCATTTTCTTTTTCTAAATACAATGTTCCTTTATTAATCATTGTTCCAATGTATGAAACACTTTCGTTTAAAAATTATACATTTAATTTTAGGTTAATATCCTTGTACATGTTTTGCAAGTTTGGGTCTCGATTGACTCAGAATCAGCTGTTCAACAGTTAACCCTATCGCCACTTATGTATACATGGTGTTCGACAACAGGTGGGAGATGTTTTAAGGGGTGACTTTAGGGGTTAAAATAAGACGAAAATTAAGCATTTGCAACTTTGTTTTCCAGTAATTAACGTTTAAAAATTCGAATAAAAAGCGCCTGAAACCTGTAACTTGCCCAGTACCGACGACTGAACGTCAGGTCAGCATGGGTGCGTATAGTCATAACCAAGAATCATTGAATAGTAGAAACTTACCTCGTGCTATTTTGTTTCTCGGTACCGCAGCATTCGGCTTTCTCTTCTTGGTTATGACTGTACTTACCCCTGCTGACCTGACGTTCAATCGTCGGTGCTGGGCAGATTGCAGGTTTCAGAATAAACGTGAATTACTGGAAAACAAAGCCGCAAACGCTATTTCGTCATTCTTGATTTGCATCTTATTTTGATCCCTAGAATCACCCCTTCAAAAATCTCCCACCTGTTGCCTAAGGGGAGAGATGCAAACTCGGGACATCACAGTTCTTCTCGGGGAAGCTTGATTTCATCGCGAGTGTGCCTTTGAAATTTGTTAATAAAGAAGAAATTCATCATTTCTAAGGGATTTAAAAATTCATTACACTAATTGCTGTCTTTTTATCTCCATTATCTGTTAAAATTTCGGTGCAATTTTCTGTTTTGTTATTCGAAAGACTACAACACTGCAAAGTACAAAAAGTTTAAAAATTTCTGGAATTTAATCTTTTTAAAATCTACTAATGGGAAATAAAGTGTTACTTTGCAGAAAAGGTTGTTAAAAACATTGAAAAATGTATATTCATATATTGGTTCTAATTTGCACAAAATGAATTTTCTTAGACTTCTTCTGTTTTATGTGTTATAAAATAGGATCAATTATCAATGTTGACACAGTACTATTTATTGATACTTCCAATTTTCGTAACGCGGTGAAATAGTTCCATTTTATTCGGGTTTTCGGGATGTGTTCGGGAGTGTTAATAAGAATTACATGCTAAATATTTTTTTAATATGTGTTTAGTTTTTTAGACGGTATTCTTATAAGTTCAAACGTTTAATTAATTTTTTCAGTTGATAACACTGATAAAAAATGCAATAAGCAGTGTGTTTCGACATTCATTACGGATCTTATATTTTATTTACTAATTAATATAAAATTATTACGTGTCAATTATTGGTACTATAAGCCACTTCCTTTTTGAAGGCACCTGTAGCCGTTATTGCGTCGAAGGCGAGTCAGGACCGGCCGTTGACAGTGTTTTGTCATTAACACTTTTTCGAGAAAGCACGGGAACGCGTCGCAACAGTTCGGCTATGTCTTTCGTTGCGAACGAACGGTTGAAACCGCATCAACCATCTTTTGCAAATAAAGCCATTACAAAGCCATTTCGACCATCCTTACAGTACACACAGTTTCAATGACCATGCTAAGTGTGTCAATAATTAATCTTTGCTACCATTTTTGGTTTCCTTTTTATATATATTTTATAACTAAAAATTTGTGTAATTATTTTATTTTGTTTACTTATTTTTATAAATCAATTTTTATATTTTTTTATGTGTAGAATACAAACTCACTAAATAATGTAACCCTTTGAAATAGACTTACAGTTTAAAAGGTTAATCATTATATTGTTTATTCTATTTACATCTCTGTAACCTTTACTATTACAAGTTTTTGAAAAGTTAATAATGAAGAGAAATATGTATTATTATTTATAAATTCATTTTTGCTGCTGCTATCAATACATAATAATTTTAAATGTTTTTTATCACATCTCTATCTTAATCCTAGAGAGACCAAAGAGACTGCTCGTCGAGTCCGTTGTTCATAAAATTTAAAATATTAAAAATATATTTTTCTCATCTGAAAATTTATAAAAAATTATTTTTTTACATTTATGCCTCCATGATCAGTACTGAAGAAGTGATTTGGGCTTAGCAAACATATTTAAAAAACAAAATAGTAAAAATGAATTGTTACGTATAAGCCTCGGTTTTTGTGAAACTAACTAGTATTACAAATGACCCATTCAATTAATACCTGAAACGATTTGAAGTGCCTTCCGCTCAAAGTAGGAAAAGTGACGCGGTATGTTTCAATATGTTCGAGCATGGTAGCAATCGAGCGGATTCGCGATTATTCAGGTGATTCGAGGTTTTACGTTCAGATTCCCGTGTACAGAACAACCGAATGAGTCCGTGTTCGTCGATAGCCATACCAGCGTGCTTCCTGGTGCGCTAGCCTGGAATATTTGCGAATGTTCAGCGAGACATCGGTCCTGTATACACAGCCATCTATCCGAGCGAACGGTGCCACGGTCGAACGTGACCGTACGTGTGTACACGAGGGAGGCGGGTTAGCACCATTGCAATGTGGTCATTGTTTCAGTACCCCCGGATATCCTGGACTACCCTACCAGCACGGACATGGTGGTGCGAGAGGGGAGCAATGTGACGTTACGATGCGCTGCCACTGGTACCCCAGAGCCAACAGTCACGTGGCGTCGTGAAGCAGGGGGCACAATCACCCTGTCAAACTGGCAAGAGGGTAAGTAGTTCTCGCATGCTCTGCTAGCTACACCTTTGCCAGACCTTGCTTCTCACCTCTCAATTGCTTTTCCCATTGGCCCTGCTCTACTAAGACTGCATCGACGCACACACACACACACACACGTACGCTTTCGCCTTTCCTTCGCCTGCTTACACCTCTTTCCTCCGTCTACATTGTCACTTCGCTATCGTTCTAGCCTGGCTCCTCGTATATTGCCATTTTGTTCCTGGTGAAAGCATGTTTTATCTGGCCTTTCTACCGGAGAATAAAGGCGTGACTGACGTCTCGCTTGCTTCTCTGATTGTACCAGATCTTTATTGCGAAACTAGACGCGGTAGGTGAGTTTCGGTAGCCAAAGCAGTTAGATGGGGCGTTTTATTGTGCTTGTATTACGTTCGTACACATGTTTTATGGCACCGTCAGTATTTGCTTTAAAATTGACTAGCGAGATCTATATAAAAATGTCTAATGAATGTTAGGACATATGTTAAGACTTTTCTACAATAAAGCAAATATAAAGCTTCACTTTAATGAAAAACTGACTTTTAAATCGGAACAAGTTAAAATGAACTTCCATGTTTATTCATACGTCAATGGAAATGTTTGAAAGTACACGAAAGAAAGTTTTTTATTTATTTGTTTGAAACTAATAGAATTCTAGTCTGCTATTTTCTGACGTCGTTTCGTGAAGGTGTAATTGATTTGAGTAGTAAAGGGTGCATCTTCGTAACCTTTGGTACGTTGTGTCATTAACATAGTAATTAACCTATACGTCGTATTTCAATTACAAAGAAGTCAGTTCGTTTCTGTGTATGTAATAATAAACTTTGCAAAGTGAATTAGTTCGTGACTACGAATGAAATACATTTCCATCTCACTACATATGAAGAATTAAAAATAAAGCTTTCTTAATAAACGCATTATTAGAAATTTTACGTACCTAATTATTAAGTAATTAAATAATTTCACCTGCAACAGTTGAATGTATATTTATAATCAGTAGTATATATTCGCAATCAAAGTAGATTTTTTCAGGAAAAATGGCGATGCCGACCCTGGCTGCCACACAGTGTCGGTTTTAGTAATATTGGCGCCCTGGGCAAGATTATCGTGGCGTCCATTAAAATATATGTATATAGGTAAAAATCGCGTCAGGAAGATATATGTAATATTACATATGAGATGTAGATAGAGCGAAAAGACAATGAGAAAATATCGGTATACATATTCGCATACTAGGGACACCGGGCTGCGGCGCCTCTTACAGATCTAGCGCCATGGACAATGCCCAACCGCGGCCCCCCTAACGCCGACACTGCTGCAACAGTCCCCTCCGCCCCCCTTTTCGGGTTCCATGGTGCCGAATCTTTACTGTAGGCCTCCTTTCCCCTGAACTCTCGACCGTTCCTGGAGACGGTCTCGAAAAAAATGACATAGGAGAGAGGATCCCACATACAGGGTAGTTCGAAATTCATAGTATAAATGCGGTCAAGGTGATTCTATAGCTCAAAATAAGTCGAAAATCAAGAATAACAAAATTACAAGGGACGCTTGTTTTCGAGAAAAATGCGTTTGAAAATCAGTTTAAGTGCGCGTATACTTAATTAATAACCGATGTTACCGATTCGACTATAGAATGTTGCTGTGACTGTTTTTATATGGTAAATAATGGTAATAAAGTAGCCATCGTATTGTTAATTATATTTCGAAACGTAACACTTATTAATGATGAAAAAAGACAGAAAATAGATTCATTTTTTAACGACAAAAATAAACAAATAGACGAACACAACAAAAATGTGGTTAAAAAAAGTCTCTGTACAGAGAAGAATTTAACAGTTTATTTCTAAGAATTTTGCAGAACGTTTATAAAGAAATCGAGGACAGTATGTACTTTAAAGTCATGAGTAAAGGGTCTAGCCGTATAAGCATAGTGAATCGGCCCCAGCAACACTTTCGGTTAATATTTATACCACATAATGCGTTTTGCCTAAACAACAATTGTATGCAATTTCAACCCCCTACCCCCTCTGATAAGGGAGATATGAGGGTAAAACCGAAAACCTTTATCATTTTTTTTCTCGCAAACTATTTAAGATATTTGATCACATTAAAGTGCAAATAGTAGGTATTCATTAGCTGTATATCATATTTTTTTTTCAAAATTTTTATTCGATGATTAAGGGTTGAAAATTAATAAATAAATTTTTGAAAATGATTTTTATAAACAATCCCTTGGATGACACCCACCGAAAAAATTACGAATAATCCTTTACTATTTAACTATTATCTGTAAAAATTTCAAGAGTGTCGGATTGGTACATCATAGTTAAAAATAAATAAAACCAATGCAACGCCCTTTCATAAGGCAAAGCCGGCCTGAACGATAGAGGCGCTCAACCTAACCGACCTACAGGGGAATACGTAACGCCGACCCGCCACGTTTCTCGTACCAGAAACAGCTCTCAGAAAAGTATGAGTTCTTCTTTCCCTAAACTGTGTGTTACTTAACAGTCATTTATTTAAATAATATATTAACAATTTAAATTTTTTAATTAAGTTTTCTGGTCCTAACTTTTAACGTCCGTGTTTTCATGGTGTTTCTCGTTTTAAGTATGTGGGAGCCCTAAATCACAGATTTATATCATGTCTTGAACAATGGCACTGTGTTAGATGCCATTAGTTGTCCTTTTAATAGTCGATAAAGGTATCACAGGTATAACTGCAATATCATTCTATTCAACGCTGTAAAGAACATAGACTTCTATAACTATTTCCGTCTTTACCTTTTCACGCACGTATTACTTTTAATTAAATTGTAGCTGGTGCCTGTGAATAGTTGTAACTAAGGTTTTCCTCGTTTTAAGTATATGGTCGCCCTGAAAAGGGTTAATTATATTATAGCGTACCAGTACTACCTGGAAATGTACTAACATTATTCCAGTTATTGATGAAAACAGCGACGAAGATTAAAACTTATTTACAAGCGTGTTTTTTTAAAAAAAGTTTTTGAGTGTTCTGTTTCAAATCATATACTTCAACCTGACAATACATAACACAATCAGCTCTTTTTAGGGCTTAATAATCAGCCCTTTTCAGGGCTCCCACATACTTAAAACGAGGAACATCTTAGTTGCATTTATCAAAGGGTGCCATTTGTAACGTACAACATAATCAGCTCTTTTTAGGGCTCCCACATTCTTAAAACGAGAAACACCGTGAAAACACGGACGTTAAAAGTTAGGACCAGAAAACTTAATTAAAAAATTTAAATTGTTAATATATTATTTAAATAAATGACTGTTAAGTAACACACAGTTTAGGGAAAGAAGAACTCATACTTTTCTGAGAGCTGTTTCTGGTACGAGAAACGTGGCGGGTCGGCGTTACGTATTCCCCTGTAGGTCGGTTAGGTTGAGCGCCTCTATCGTTCAGGCCGGCTTTGCCTTATGAAAGGGCGTTGCATTTGTTTTATTTTTTTTTAACTATGATGTACCAATCCGACACTCTTGAAATTTTTACAGATAATAGTTAAATAGTAAAGGATTATTCGTAATTTTTTCGGTGGGTGTCATCCAAGGGATTGTTTATAAAAATCATTTTCAAAAATTTATTTATTAATTTTCAACCCTTAATCATCGAATAAAAATTTTGAAAAAAAAATATGATATACAGCTAATGAATACCTACTATTTGCACTTTAATGTGATCAAATATCTTAAATAGTTTGCGAGAAAAAAAATGATAAAGGTTTTCGGTTTTACCCTCATATCTCCCTTATCAGAGGGGGTTGGGGGTTGAAATTGCACACAGTTGTTGTTTAGGCAAAAAGCATTATGTGGTATAAATATCAACCGAAAGTGTTGCTGGGGCCGATTCACTATGCTTATACGGCTAGACCCTTTCTAGAGTGCTAATAGACAGAAAAGGGTAAATATTTAGAATAAGGGAGCCACCTTCGATTTCGATCACCTTGAAATATGTTGTCAAGGTCGTCATTCTGAACAACTTTTTCCTATACATATAATAGTCGGACTCTTTTAGTTTTCGAGATATTTGAAAGAATAACGCGCTTTACTATCAATATTTCCAAGAGTGAATAAATTGCAACTAGGATCCTCTCTATTGTTTTGGGGGGCTTCGCCCCCCAAACACTCGCGCCCCCACGGCGACAATAATCCCAAACCTCTTTGGGACGAACTTAATTACTTCGAAAACACATGTGGGGATTAATGAACGGATAGTATACAGGGTGAGGAAAAAGTCCGGGACCGGTGAAATATCTCGAAAACAAGCCATTTTGGGAAAAAATATTTAATACATAAATTGTAGGGTGTCAATAGATGCATCAAACGGTGGTACGTATTTGACCTTGAACGTTAGTATGGAGGAGCTATCAAGGTCAAGTTAAAAATTTTAAATGGAAACCCCCACATTTTATTTAATATTCTTGTAGCTGACATCGAGAGCTTTTCAAAACACTTCCATGAGCTTCTTTCGGTTGAGTACTTTTCGAGATATGAGTCGATAAAGTTCAAGTACCGTCGGCATTAGTAGTACAGTCTAATGCTAAATGTCAAGTTCACTGATTACTTTGGACATTGAGTCAACGACTTTAGTAAAAATCATAAAGAAGATATATGTATATATACACACAAGGCACTCTATTGAACGTAAAATGCTGTCGAAAATTTATGTAGCCTTAAGATAACTATTTTCTCAAATATCTCGAAAACTAAAAGAGTCCGACTAATATATATATAGGAAAAAGTTGTTCAGAATAACGCCCTTGACAACATATTTCAAGGTGATTGAAATCGGAGGTGGCTCCCTTATTCTAAATATTTACCATTTAATAACTAACAATTGTATTATTTTTTTTTCTAAATCACTTTTGATAATAATATCGTTAGAATTAAGATTTTAAGAGTTCCTGTTCCCTCTATTTCGCCATTTTCCCTAGGGAAGTCTAATTTGATCGCGATTATACACTTAAGTATTATATTAACATTATTGATTTGATCGAAAAGGGAGGGGATAGTTGTTTCTATTTTTGATGCTGTTTGAGGCTTCTAGGTGTTTTTATTTCGCCATTTTCCCTAGGGAAGTCTAATTTGATCGCGATTATACACTTAAGTATTATATTAACATTATTGATTTGATCGAAAAGGGAGGGGATAGTTGTTTCTATTTTTGATGCTGTTTGAGGCTTCTGGGTGTTTTTATTTTTACCCTATTGAAATGGTACCCAGGAGTTACTTTCATTAAAATTTCAATCTGTGCAAAATAATTTATTCACTCCATCTATTTCTAATTTTCGTGAGTGATAGGTCGTCAATGCAGAATCGACATGTCTTTCATCAAAATTGAATTTTTCAACAGTCAATCAATTTAATATTGTTGGGTTCCTATCTTTAATTATTACTTGGATATTTCGCTATTATATATCATTCGTTCTCAATTAATACTTCGATACTTCAATTGCTTGAACGAACTGCTGTAGTTATGTAGTACTACATAATTAATTAATTACTTAATTGAAACTGTATAAGCGACTAAACTGCTAAATTTGACAATTTGAAAATCAGTATGGTGTCATCGTTTAGTATACTCGAGTTTCCATCGAATCAATGTTTCATTATTTAAATTATTAAAATATGGATTTTTCGGTTGATCCGAAAAATTATAATTTCGATCCATTATTATAATTTGGTGTATTTGTTCCGGGTAACAAATTATGGCACTATAGAAGTTCGTTACCATTACATATAATTGCAACGTAAAAGTAATAAATTAAAAAGTAATGCGATCATCCGTACACTGAAACTTCAACACTGTCTACCTTGAACAGATTGTAAATAAAAAATGTGGATCTAATAAACAACAAAAAATTTCACCACAATTACAATTTTCAACAAATTAATTATAAATATGGTGTTGTCTAACAACTTTTATGGCCTGCAACGAAAAGAATAAAATCTGAATATGTAACTTATTATGTGTTGTCAGCGTGCAATCGCGCGCACGGTGTACGTTTCGTTGTATATCTGCTTATGCCGGTGTAGCATACACCGTTGAATTCAGAATAAAATACGTAATATTTTTAGTTACTATAAAAGTGTAAAATTTTTTTAAATATCCCAAGAAACTATTTTTTTCAAGAAGAAAAACTTTCTAACAATGTTCTTAATGTAAGTTTATAGCGCTCGTTGTGCCATTAAACTTTTACCTAAAACATTTTTGTCTATCTCTTGTACTTTTAAGAGATGTACACGAAAAAGTGGAAGTGCATATTTTCACTTTGAGGTTAGTTTTCACACCCCTAAGGGGCGAATGGGGACGAATGAGGCATACCATTATTTTTATCTTGGATTACTCTATAAACCTACATATTTTCATTCAAATCCGTGACTGACGGTTCGCGGTTTTCCCTTGTAAAGAATGAAATTTTTCGTTTGTTTCCTTGCGTCTCACATTATACCAATTTGTAAAAATTATTTGTTGAATATTTATTACTTATTTATTACTTATGTGGGTAAAATTTCAGCCAAAAATGACTTTCACAAAGAAACATTACAATTTTAATCTCTGCACCTTTAAATGTGATTAAGTTCTATTGTGTTTTTAAGTGGCCTACAGTTATACTATTTTAAGGTCACTAGATTTAGTTAATTTTTTTTCGTTAGGATATAATACACCCAATTGCTCATGGATTTTTTACATACATGTAAACATACTTTTTTTATTTTTTATTAACTTTATTATTTTAGTAGACTTTTTATTAGGTCATCAACTTAACTTATTATTACTTTTTTTTATTTTATTCACTTTACTTTAACTTTCGGACGGCGTACCATAGAGAGTTCCAATTTTAATTTAATTTTGTATTTCATATCATTGTCATTTTCTAAATTTTATACTATTCCTTTATTAATCATTATCTCAACATATGAAACTCTTTCGTTTAAAAATTATATATTTAACTTTATTTTTGTTTTATAAATTTGGGTTTCGATCGGTCCAGACTCCGCTGTTCAAGGATTAATGTTATGGTTTACTGTTATATTCAATATTATTGTTTCCTTACTTAGTTCATTACTTTATTGTACTTTAATATTTTGCTGTTTTGGTTCAATATTTTCGCGTAATATTGTTTGTCATTTTGAATACAAATTCATTTACAATTTTGCATTATTATTATTATGATATTAGCCAAGCAATACCAGGTACTATATCTAGTATAGAATAAAATATAGATTAAAAGAATATATATTTATATTTCTATAAATATAAATTGTAGGATTTATATGATAATAGAACAAGCTTCGTTCTTTCAAGATGCAGATTTATTTATACTGCTCAACAATATACTTTCTTCAGTAAAACTTTGTTGAAGTAAATTTAATTTAAAACACTAATTTTAGACAAGTGAATGAAATATCACCTATGAGGATCTTTTGTTCCTAAGGAGTATACGTTAATTGCCATTCGTTGCCCTCGTACGAATTGCTCGTTTGGCTCTCCTTCGTCCGCTCTTTGCCCGATACACCATTTCTCCAATTCTCACCCACTTCCCTTGACAAGAACGTGCAACTGTTCAGGGTCGTTTTGTGACTAATTGCACACGGAAGTGCAGGGGGCGTTTCGAATGGAATGATGTGCAGGTGCGTAAGTAAAAGGGTTAGGCTAACCCTTCTACTTCTCTTCTCATCCCTTCGAAAGCCTTTCCGACTTCCATTTTCTCAATTCCCCTTGTCGTGACGGTGCTAGAATTTAGCATTAAAACTTTGAACACAGACACAGAAAAATCATTGCTTCACCGATATTACTTTTTATTTGACAAATATTTTTAGTGTTTTTGTTATCCTTGTTTAAATAAAATTGAAATGGTTGAAGCATATGTTTTTACAAATCGGTAAGAAAAAATGGTTTTTGATCATTGGCGTAACTCCTCATCATTTCAAAATTTTATTATTAAAAAAATTTAAGGATTTCATTATTAAACAATTCAAAATTTTCTACATTTCAAAATTCCAAGATTTCATATTACAGTAGACTCTCGTTATATGGACGCGGACGAAACTGTAGTAGCAGAAAATTTGTTAAGCTTCCAAACTTTCAGTTAGGGAAGAAAAGAGAAATAATAAGAATATTAATATTAATTTAGTGCTTTGCACTAAATTAACGCGGCGCGATATAGCGGTTACGTGACAAAGCGTAACTCATATGGGGGACTTTGACCCCCGATTTCGGGTGGAAGGAGTGGTCCTAGAGGTCTGAAAATTTGAACGTGCTTCCGGTTATCGATCCTTCTGCGTTCAATGGTCAAGGTCCCAAGTCGATAAGTACTTACCTCTTACCGTTTGGCTATTACGGAGCGGGACAAACAGACATACTGGGGAGGAGTGGCCGCGCCGTCAAAAATGTATTATTTTCATAGACTATGATGGTGGAAGAGTGGCACTTATATACTTAAAAATCTGTGTAAAGTTCAAATCGTTCATATATTGTATAAAAACTTCATAATTTCAAAATTTTTAAATCCAGAATTTCAAAATTTTAACGTTGAACCACTTTAATCTTAACTTCTAAATTTTTAAAAAAACCTGCATTATCCTAAAATAAAGTCCTAGTTATGCCAATATTCTTAATTCAAACTTAATTTATGCTTTGCATAATTTGAATATATTAATTAGTTTTTAAATTAATTGACCGTTTTGAAAAAGTGAAAGGAATTGTAGAGAGAAAAGTATTTGATTCATGTGATTGCTGAGCCGAGATTTGAACCCGGATCTTCCACTTGCTGAATAACTGCTTTACCAATTATAACCCTATTGGATGCTTGTTATTAGGCTTTTCAATACCATTGATTACTGACTGAACATCAATTACTAAACCTTTGGTGATTATTCATTCGTCTATAATTCAGTTAAAATAATAAAAAGTGATGTGCTATGGTTAAGAAAAAAATAAAAGTAAAAATTATTCCTTCGAATTTTTAATTACTATTAAGTTATAAAGTAGTAATGCTTATCCATTTCATTTTTACCACCTTATTGATAAATAAGGTGTTAAGTTATCCAGATTACCACACATCATGGACAAAAGTCCAAAATAAAAAAAGTTTGGCTGAACTTTGATTCCAGGGACATAAAATTATTGCCCTTTTTTCTTGCTCTTTAATAGTTTTTGACACGTAGAATCCATAAATGTAGGTCGTAACTTTAGGAAATTAGCGGGTCAAAAGTTATGATTATGTAAAGTTTCGCGTTTTTAGGGTATTTTACACGCTACTTTGACGCCATGTTACTTCCATCTATTATTTGATTGGCCCGCATAGATGAGCATTCGGCGGCCATTTTGGCGGGATAAATCAAATGTTTCACTTGAATTTGTTTCGCACGTATCTTGTTTTAACAAACAACAATTATTTTGTGTTCTGTCTATCGTTTTATCTACCTGCTTCGTTTAGTTTTGTGTTTTTTGTGTTCTATTAATGGCAATTAGGAAACAATATATTTTTAAATAAGATAAGCGGAAGTATCAGATTAGGTTAGGCTATACAGGGTGTCCCAGAACTGGGGTAGGAGCCAAAGAGGAATGATTGCTGAGATCATTCTAAACAACTTTTTCCTTTGTCAAAATGTTGTTTAAGGCTTCGTTTTCGAGTTATTAACGAAAAACACTGGCCAATCAGAGCGCGCCCTTAGCGCGGGCCGAACCACGAGAGTGTTGGGTATGCTCTGCGTTCAAACCGTGGTCGTGATCAAGTGCATCGGCACTACATCAGTGTAATAGGATTCGTTGTTCATGAGCAATCAATAATTCGATATTATTATTCCTTTCTTTTTTTAATTCATTATTCGATACAACTTTTGCCCAACGAATCCTATTATATCGACGTAGTGCCGATGTACTTGTTCACGACCGCGCGGAGCATACCCAACACTCTCGTGATTCGGCCCGCACTAACGGCGCGCTCTGATTGGCCAGTGTTTTTCGTTAATAACTCGAAAACGAAGCCTTTACCAACATTTTGGCAAAGGAAAAGGTTGTTCAGAATGACCTTACCAATCATCCTTCTTCGGCTCCTACCCCAGTTCTGGGACACCCTGTATACTTAAATCCGACCGCCGCCAGGCGGTCGGCAACGCTTTCGTGAAATAATAATACTGTTGAAATGTAATAAGTTCTTTCAAAGGGCCCTCTTTAAAATTTTTTGGTTGGTAGAATGATACATAGGAACTCTGAATGCTCATCTATGTGGGCCAATCAAATAATAGATGGAAGCAACATGGTGTCAAAGTAGCGTGTAAAATACCCTAAAAACGCGAAACTTTACATAATCATAACTTTTGAACCGCTAATTTCCTAAAGTTACGACCTACATTTATGGATTCTACGTGTCAAAAACTATTAAAGAGCAAAAAAAGAGGCAATAATTTTATGTCCCGGGAATCAAAGTTTAACCAAAAGTTTATTTAGTGTAATTATTGTATAGATTATCTGTGTACAATTTTCTAATGGTTTCAATGTTTAGATTATTACCTTTTTGCCACCACTGAATGTTTAACCCCTTCGCCTATGATTTATTCGATAGTTACGTTAGTCAGAGCTAACTATTCATTGCTTCAATCTTAAAAAACAAGGGAAAATAAAATATGCATACACAGCATACAATGATTCTTAACTGGGCAAATTAGAATTAAACTTAAAATTCAACCATACTAAAGGTACCAGCCAAATTTTATGCATTTTAACTTAATTTATATGGTTGTACGTTGCAATGATTTAATAATTTTCGGATCTTCTTTTTGTCTGTTTTGTACATCTTATTATGTTTTCTGTTAGGAAAGTACTGAAGTAAATTATTTAGATTCTTAATTTTAGAATGTATCAAGAATATGTCATGTTGGAATTCGAGGTATCTAACATTACAACCTACTATTAATGCAAAAATATCTCAATACTTTCAAACTATTAAAACTGAAATGTTCCAGTATATCTTCGGAACAAGTTCTTATTCATCTATTATTACAGCACATATTGCATTTTAAAGACGATATTCTTCGAAAATATCTTTAAGATGTGCTAATGGTCTGGAAATCAAATTGAATATGTATACAACTTTCTCTTAAACGAATCACCTGAATTTGCTCTAATTTTGGATTCTCGCTTCACTAATAATTATTTTATTACGAGAGGAAGATCCAAATGATGTAAGGAAATTCCAATATTACTTTTAAGCCAATTGAGCTGCTCATTTAGGTATTGAATAAATTAAGTTGTGCAAATCAAACAAAATATCTTCTTCTAAATAAAATTCAACAAATTAAATTGCGTTCACGCGTTACAACTAGGCAAATTGCACCCCTGCGTTTTCACGTGTCTCTTTGTCTGGACAAAATGAAATCGCAATCGAAAGTTATACAAGAAAGAGTTGAACAGTGTAAGCAGGTCTATTTTTCAGAAGCTCAATTTTTATATAAGTGTAATAATGCGCTTATAAGTGCAAATGCATTTGTTTAAATAATTATGGATGAAATTCTTCTGCCTTTAAAAAAGTGATCTATCTCTTCCGAAATTATATAAATTATTTGCTCGAAATTTTTTAAAATGTATTGATTGTTCAAACGTTTCTACAAAGAATGAATGAAAACCAACGCGTTAAAGCATTTTTGTCTCTCAGAAGGATACCCATTGTTAGAAAGCGTAAAGGTAGAGGAAGGAAGGTCTGTTCTCAACGGTCGGAAGATACGATTGAATTTGCGGTGATTTATTCATCGGATGAATCTTGTATCGTCCATGGCTGGTTTTAAGGAATCGCTTTAAGCGTTTGTCGCCATTTCTTTTACTCTCTACGTTCGTTTCTTCTCTAACCGACGCTACGTTTCCCTAGAATGTTTGATCACGATTCCATTAGACGATACATCGTCTTCTCTTTTCTTGTTAACCTCCCTATTTGATCGTTTTACAGCTGATGTACGAGGGAAACTTGGTGTAAAAAATTCAAGATAAAATCTTTAATTGTGAAACTTCCTGCTGGTAATTTCAGAACAATTAAAAGCAGTACTCTCTCGTAATTGCATTCTGGACAACTCGACACGTGAAACGAATTTACACATATTAAACGCTCTTCTCAACAGGTATTTAAAACAATATATCTTGTTGTTCGTTTCTAAACATCGTTTTAAATGACTTAATTAACAATTTCTATATTCTTTTAACAGTGAAATAGACGACGTCAATAGACGACGAAATAAAAGTTTTGCGAAAAACGGCTCATAGTAGTGCAAAATTCCCAAAACATAACAATAATCCATTTTCTATAGAAAAATTATTTAAAAAAATTTATGTCGCATTATTGAGATGTATGTATTAATCATAAATTAGCGATTCCCACAGAAATCAAAATTGAGGAAAAAGTATGTCCTGTAAAGTATCGAGCAACGTAGGCTTCTTGCAAGGAAGATGGCTATATAATGGAAGCAGCAATTCCCAAAATCTTAATTTTGATGATATTAATATTAAAAGTAATTATTAAATGTAATATTTAGTATATAATTAGAAAATATGAATAATAAAATTAATATCAATTTAAATTCTCCCGCGTAAACGCTTATGCGCAAGTGGTAAAGGGCCACAGATTTGTAGATATCGGGCTCCGTTCCCTATATTGTCATGTTCCCTAGGGAAACCAGTTTTTTAAGAAAACTTCAAAGAAAACTGCTGGTTTGCTTTTATATTTAATACAGAAACAAAGAAGTTTGGTAAAATATGCGGAGCCGACAAATAAAGTGGAAAATGTCCACAAAGATTGATGCATTTTAAGTGTCATTTTCGCTTTGATCGTCGTTTAAATACAATATATTTGAATATCTTTAATGCAATGATGACACGTACCATTTTATTCGAGGAAATACATATAATAATTCTTTGATAAAAGCAATCGAATAAATATTTTCGAAGTCGAAATTTCTTATTTTTCTTCAAAATCAAATTTCTTATAAGCTAGCGGTACGAGCGAAAAAGGATTTGCGTATTCAGTGCATGAAAATCTACATGAAACACCTAGTAAAAATAGATGGTTGAAATACGTGTTGAACAGTGGCTTCCTTCTTCTACAGCGTCATTTTCCCTAGGGAAACCTATCGCACTCATTGTCAGATTCTTTAGATGACACTGATTCTTTAGTGTAGGGGAGAAAGCAGGAATATGGACCGAGTTCTTATTTACCAGATAAATGTTGCTATCTGACAAAAACTGAAATAAAAACAACAATTAGTGTCTTTTAATACCACCGGGTAGAGCTGGTATAATTTGTATGTTTACTTTAGTTAAAAAGTGAAATTGCCTATCTTTGTTCATCTGAAAAGATACTATTGACAAATATAATTTGATAAAAGGTTGAACTTTCGAATAGCTCCCACACCCGATTTTCTTGACCTTGATATATATTATCAAGGACACCCTCCTGAGTAAGATTCAATAGGTTTAAGTCGTCGATTATTGTTTATTCAAAAGTTATTAACAAAGAAAGATCGATAAACGCACCGCAATTTGGAAAAAGTCTCCACACCCGATCATATCATCGCCACGTCGCGTCGCCCTCATCACCCTCTCCACATCATCAGGCGATGACGAGGCGATTTTCTTCAAAACTCCCTTATTTGTAGGTATTGACTAAAGAGGTACTTTTAGGTATATAGACTGGCCCGGTTCAACCCTTGACCATTTCCGAAAACCCGTCAAAGGCCGTGTTTTCACTTGCGAGAAAACTTCTGCAATAAGTGTCTGACAGACTGTCAGACAGCAACTAGCCATTGTAAACAGTACTGCGATCTCACTTGCACAATGGCTAGTTGTTGTCTGACAGTCTGTCAGACACTTATTGCAGAAGTTTTCTCGTAAGTGGAAACACGGCCAAAGAGTACTACTGTCCAAGGTCTACTAAATGCAGTTGAGAGTGTGGCGCTATCTATAATAGTTATTGAGAAAATGACCTCCAGAAAGTCAAAGGTCAACTCGGCGCCCATACACTTTTTTGACTAACTTCTTCAGCCATTTTTATTCAGATGGACCCCAATGAAGAATTATAACCATTTCTAAGACTTAGGCCGAGGGGCCGGTACCCTATATGATTTTCCTTGGTGCTCTTTGAATTGATATTTATTTATTATTCATATTTCTCAGTTATATACTAAATTGTATAATATTTAATAATTAAAAACTAAATTATTTTGTTTCTAAATCACTTTTAATATTAGTATCGTCAAAATTATAATTAAGAGGATTCCTGCGCTCTCTATATAGCCATTTACTCAGGTAAGTCTGATTTGATCGCGGGAGTACATACGATCTACATTGATCTATAAAAATGTGCAATAAAGAGATCGCCCCACATTTAACTGTTCAAAAATTTCATCGAATAGAAGATCGAACTCTGCCTTACTTTCCCTGCCCGCCAGGCTTACCACTAACCTGACTGTCATTTTTTTTCATCTTTGAATGTTTGAAATGTTCTTTTAGACAGAAAAACCTTGTGAGATTGAACAGCTGCTCTCACCTCGTCTCCTTTGACACTCTGATTTAAAAAATGTAGAACAACAAAAATGGTGTTGCAAAAGAAAACATGTATTGATTCAACTAGTTTTTTATTTTGATTATAAATCTTCATTCTATACGAAGTTGTCGGTGTTCAAAATTTTCGACATTTATTATAGTACAATCTAATAATAAAATTTCACTTTGCGGAAGTTCACCACTCTCAACAGTACAAGTCACGTAGACCAAAGTTTTACTTTAATCTTTCATTGTTTGGAGAGAAAATAGAATTCACTTTTATAGAATTGAATGTTGTGTTTAAAAGAAAATTTAATCGATCTATTACGTTCAATGTACAGTGGGTTCTAAAAGTATTTGATCGTCCTTTAAAACAGAATAATCTTTTTAAAATTGAACCAAATAATTTGAGTTATTTTTGGGAAGATAGAAGGATTAGTTTACTAAATGATGTGTTTTTATGCTTTTTAAAAATTTGAAGTTGGTCAAAATAAAGCTCGAAGAGGATCGCCATGCTAGTCAAAACGTTGCTAAAAGGGTGTAGTGCTGGTTTTACTAATATCTTTGACAAAATTAGATAAGGAGAGGGGGAACTATCTCGAAAATGTGGAGGCCATTCAAAAATTTCAGGATTTTAAGATTTCAGATTTCCAAAAATTCTAGAACTTCAAAATTTTAGAAGTCAGGAATTCTACAATTCCAAAACTGTAGAATTATAAACTTCCAGATTTCCAAAAATTTAACATTTTAGAATTTCAAAATTTTAGAAGTCAGGAATTCTACAATTCCAAAACTGTAGAATTTCAAATTTCCAGATTTCCAAAAATTGAGTATTTTTAAATTTTTCAATTACAGAATTGCAGAAATCAAAAGCTTCGCAATTCCAAAATCTTAGAAGTCAAAAAGTTCACAATTCCAAAATTTCCAAATTTCGATATATCAAAAGTTCTAAAATTAAAAAATTTTTAGTAAACCTGACCCACCGCAAAAAAATTCAATTATACACCAATGCTAACATCCATGCTATTCGTATAAAATTGGAACAAATTAATAAACAGCTGTAAGATTTATTATATAATATAACAAATCATACACGAATATCTACTTACTTAATTATCATTAAAACATTATTACATTATCTTTAAAATGTTTCATCCCTTTATAAGGTAGATCAAAAAGATTAATATTTCCCACCACCATTTATTTCATTTACTTTATTACTGAAAGCAATCGAAAATTTTCCACAAATTTTTGAAATTGTATATTATAGTATGCGACAAGAACATTTAAAACAATTTCAACATCCAAGATAATTAATTGTGTTAGATGCATACCATAGGTATTGATTAAACGCCACTGTGAAATTGTGAGGTGCATTTGCGGCGCTGGAATGTAATAAAATGTATGTAATTAATTACGTTGTCGACGAAACGGAACCGACATGCATCAGAATAAAGCTCGATACTCTCATCTGTTCGATATTCAAACTAAATCATTGAAAATGTAAAAGCTGTTTATTAAAGTTGCAGTCGTTGCTTGTCTTAGCGGTAAATAAATATTTGATGTGCACTGACTGATGTGTAATAATGAAATGTTGCATTTTTGCCCTAGTTTGTTTGTTCACATTAAGCGTCGCAGGGGTCATCAGCGGCCCAAAATTTAAAACATACCGTCTGTGCATTTAAACGATAGTTATACGCATGCTCAAAAATAGAATTCAAAAATTTCATAATTTTAATTCAAAAGATTAACAATTCCATAATTCCAAAGTTCAAAATTCCACAAATCCATAGTTCTAAAATTCAAGAGTTGAAAAATGTTTTAGTTGTTTGTAGCTTCTAATTGTAGGTTAACTGATTTGAATGAAATTTTCAACATGCATATAACATACTTAAACCTACAAAAGGTGTATTTTAAATTTCCATTACAGGTTCAAATAAAATAATTGCAAAATGTGGCCTTCATCATTTTATTTGCGATTCGGATTACTTACATTTTTTCTAAACGACGAAAGCACATCATCTAGTAAACTAATTTTTATAGCTGTTCACAAAGTCTAAAGTTATTTGGTCCTAGTTTTAAAAAATATATTCTGTTTTGAACTGTGTGTCAATACTTTCGACACTGTATTTATACTGATAAGACTATCTCCAATGTAAATAATAGTGGTGGCTAATGGCGATTAGTTGATGCAACAATAAATAAACAAATATATAAAAATAGCTTTCAATTTTAATTTGAGTGATGACAATCAATATTTCAATTGAATAATTAAATTTTTTGCAAAAGAAGAGAAGAAACTGGTTTTATAAACTATCAAATGAATAGTTTTGTTCGAAATCTTTAGATCTAACAATAAGTTATTTCTGTATTATAAATTCCTACAAAATTGTCTAAAATTGTCTGAAAAATTTAAAGCCACAAGTATCTGAAAAGTTTCCCTACAAAAGTTTTCAGATTATTTCTTCCAGTTTCTAGACTGCTTTCTTAGGAAATTATGATCAAATACGGTTTTTTCTATAACGGTGAAACGCCGAAGTTTTTGTTATGAAAGTTCAGTATTAATTAATTGTTTTACATTTCAAATGTCATCAGCTAATCAATATCTTAGGAATTTACAATGCATTCTTTTACATATAGAAAAACTCCTACATCCCTTTTTACTTTATTCATTTTAATGAATATATTTATAATATTTAAAAAAGATAAATTGTATTCTTCTTTCAACCGTTGGTTAAAAATTTCTTTAAAAGATATTAAAGTCTTCTTAATTCTTCGGTATATGTAATTCATTTCATAAATTCTCAGTTAAATTTCAGCTGGAAAATGTGGAGGAAGTTGTAATAATTTTAGACAATGGTAGAGTAAATGTTCTTGCAGAATCTTTGTATTATGTTTGGGATCGTCGCCTGAATAATACCTGAATGTAATTTGCAATCATATTTTTATAACATTTTTCACTAAATTTCTTTTTAGAATATTGAAATAAACATTATTATCCACTACGCCATAAAAAAACAGTTTATAAGCTCTATACTTTTACAAGAGTACATTTCTACTTCCGTGTTTTATAATCGACTTCATGTGATTAATTTTGAACTCTTTATTTTTTTCCCCTTCGCGCCATTTCTCGCTTATCAGATTCAAGAATGTTAAATGTACCTTCATTACTAAAGACAATGCCAGTGATCCGTATATCATTTTTTTAAACAAACCTTTCAAATACAGCTTCTTCCACGTAATTCACCCATTATAACAATTTTTTTTCATTATCCCACGTTTTGTTTGAAGATTAACTTTCTTCCCACTCTTCTAAACCTTCAATTGTTATAGATTAACAGGGTTAACAATAGCGCCGCTAGCGGAGTAGCAGTGAAACGTAGAAAAGTGATTCACGTTTTTCGGATACAATTAGAAAAATGCATGGTAATTATGATATCCATGTTCAGGAAAAGTATGCCGATCGATATACAGAGCGTCTATTGGGAGAAATTGTACAATGAAGTGTTCTTGTACAGAAACGTAGAGGAGAAGGGATGAATATGAAATAGGATAGAAAAATGAGATACCAAGGTTTTAACCTATACGCAGTATTGACACTTTTAACAATGATTATACATATATCAAAGTATTACGACGAGTAAAATACTCTCCCCCTTGTACCGTGCAATTTCCATATAAACAATGTTTCCTATCATCAATAGTTACGAAATAAAACTTCTGTCACACTTTAGCGAGGACACCCTATATAACAGCCATTCTTGATAGGTATCATTATTTTGTTCAACAAACGTTTTAACTTTTGACCGTAATAGAAAGTTTCTTTCTTAAAATGAAAATTTTGGTTTATTTTGTATGCTTTAAAAAGACAAAACGGGTAAGTTATACTAAAACAATCATAGTATTATTACATCAAAGGATATTTGAAGTATTTGTATTCTGGTTATGATAAACAATAACTGATAGTGAAATGACAAATTATTAGAAATATAAGATACTTGATTCGTAGTAATATAAAACAGTCCCATATTACTATTAAATTTTTTAATGTATTACTAAATAATAAAATAAACAGATGAACAATGTGAATATTTTGGAAAAAAAATTTTCTGAAAATTTGAAGGGCGAAATCTTATTATGTTTAATTTATCATTACTAATGTTCTATTTTAGTTTTATAGCTTTATTTTCCTCAAAAGTAACACTGTCTCGTGTTACTATCAGAATTTCTATTAGCCCGAATTTACCAATATTTAGAAAAAGTGAAAAAGAAATAAAGGTTTTCTAAAGTTTATAATATTTCTATTGTAACACCAGAAAAAGAAGCTTCGCAAAAGCGACGCAGTCTGGAAACGTCCAGACGATTTCGAGAAAGTCGGTGATAGAGCATCGCGGGAGGCAGAGACGCGAGGCGGAAAACGCCAAATTTATTCCTGACGACGAGATCGTTGATTTCGGCGACCGCGGATAGCAACGAGCGGATATAAATTAAGGGCTCGCGACTGCCTCGGTCTATTTCGCCTGCTGTTAACAGAGAGAAAGGACGAGGTAGGACCATCGGCCGCTTTTGGTCAGCAGGTTAGGGACTCCGGCAGGAGAGTACGGCGACAATACCTGGACGCCTGCCGGAGAAGAGAGAGAGAGAGAGAGATCCCGGTAGGAGAGTTCGGCGACAATACCTGGACGCCTACCGGAAGAAGGGAGAGTACGGGAGACCTGTTCCTGGACGCTCGACCGACACGGAGAGTACGGCGATAATATCTGGACGCCTATCGAACGGGAAGCGTATAAACATGGCGCTCGTCATAGAATGTTTTGTACGAATAAATAAACAAGAAAACTGTATCCTACACCTTGTAACCTCACCTAATCCGAATAAATCCTGTCTTTCAACAGAGTTCCTTGTATTTCAATTAAACAATGGCTACACTATTGATTTTTCTATTTATGACTATTTTGAGACTCTCTACATCGAAAAATAGAATAGATATCCCATATTCGTATCCTCTTTTCTACTTTTTATAAAATTTTAAAGGTGAAATAACAAAATCGGGCTATAATTGGGCTGTATAATTATACAAAGAAAATTTTTAACAAAGAATCATGTTAACACGTTCGCGACGAGGCCTGAATTTAGTGTCCCCGCCGTGGGGCGGGATTTAAATAAATTTGTTAATTACAGTAATCAGTTATTTAAATGCTATGACGCGACAATAGTTCATGTACAACCGGTGGATCAGCCCGCCGGATGAGACAATTATGTATGTACCACCGGTGGCTCATCCCGTCCCATGGGACAGACAAGAATGTACCACCGGTGGTACACCCCGTCGCGAACGTGTTAAATCATTAATTCTTGAACTAATTATTTAGTTCTTGTCTATGTATACACGAAGAAAGACGAGGTTTGTTCAGAGTTTATCAATTTCTGCACATGAGGTCTCCAAGATCAATTCGAACTCCTATTGACCCTTAACCTTGATACACACAATGTAGAGTTTTCTACCATAAATATTTTCATATTTGTCATTTTGAAATTTCTATTGTATCTCCGTGATTTCGAATTATACTCGTTTTATATTGAACTTGCCGATGTTCTGTAGTTGTCCATACTTTACAATAATGATTTTGCGGTAAGTGACTATGATTGGCTGTCATAACAAAAGGGTTATCACGTTGAATGCTTGAGAGTTATCGGTGACCGAAATTGCAATACTTGAATTATTAAAAAGCAAATGATAAAAATATACTATTTTTTGAAAGCGTTGAAACTATACTAATAGTGTAAGGTAATAAATAGAAAGTTAGAAATTTGCAATTTGAAACTTAACTATCCTTATTCTTAATAATTTTAACTTCAATACGTTTTGTAACAAATGCTCATATTCCCTGCGGCAGTTAACGTATTAATAATGTTATACCAATTTTACCTTTAATGTCTCGATGTTATAGTGAAGTTTACGGCGAGTTTATTCTTCTAATATATTCCATAGGCGTTGATTATAGGGATTTGAGGGGGATTTTCTTATGGCCAATCTTTGGCGACAATGAATATTGCAGGTAAATTCGCTTCTAGCCGACACTGTTCCATTTTGGCCACGTTAGTTGGCACAGAATCTTGTGGGAATATTTAATGGTTTTCAGCAGACAATATATTAAGTATAGAAATGAATTCTTTTTTAAATACAATCAGTACACTGATCCAAATACAAAACACTTTTTTTTATAAATTTTGTAGTATTGATATGTAACTTTAATTTCATTCTAATATTGGGAAAAATTTGTTTCTACGCCCAATATAATTGAGAAGTTTAACTACCTTCCCCAAAACATCATTTCCATAATTTTTAATTCTGCTGTTTACTTCCTATTTGTAAAAATGCAATTGCTTAACTTCGTTGTAGAATACTCCCCATCAAATCATTAGTAAAGTCTGGTAAGATCCGGTTTCCACCTTCAGTATCACCTGAGCAGCTTCTCGAGAACTGCGAACTAGTTGAATTTTTCCTCGGTGGCGAAGAATCTCTCATCCGTAAAGAGAATTGGACAGAATTCACCGTCCACGTACTTTTCTAACAAACGCTTTAGTCTCGTCCTTCTTGTTTCAGATAAAGTTGCGGTACGTCGCTGATCACTTCTGTTAGCACCAAGCTTAAGGCTTTCTATAATGATCCAAGATATATTCCTTTTTTTTTTTT
Organism: Osmia bicornis bicornis; assembly: GCF_907164935.1. Taxonomy (NCBI): domain Eukaryota; kingdom Metazoa; phylum Arthropoda; class Insecta; order Hymenoptera; family Megachilidae; genus Osmia; species Osmia bicornis. The sequence continues at coordinate 7,519,628 of NC_060222.1, read as the reverse complement.
TATTTAAAGCTTTCAAATCATATTACAGATTTATTCACTTTACAGTATAGAGAATTGTATAAACAGTTCATATTTTGAAGTTACAACTTTTGAGAAATGAAAGATTACAGGTGCACGTTGCAATATGAAGTCCTTTAAGTAACAAAGTCATCTTTAGAGGTGGCTGAAGCTTTTAATCTTTATTTCATGATTTTTTGATTATGCAGAATGCTACGATACATTTTTTAAATCATTGCTAATGTTCTTAATATGTGAGGGCAGTCTCTTTTCGGTTTTGCTATTTACAAGACAGCCCGGTATTGCTTTTACACATAGACGGCCACATATTTCAGAGGAATTAAAAAAAAAAGTAATTATTATTAATTTTTAAATTACAATTAGGTAGTATTTGACATGGTAAATGAAATTGTTAAAGCTACAATTAAAAATGATTGATTTTTGAATTGTAATTAGTAGATATTTGATACAGTAAATAAAATTAAAGTAAAGAATAATATTATAAAAAGTTGAATGTCAAAATCACAAATACGTAACATCGACCATCAAAGTATTAAATAAGATAATGAAATACATTATCGATATGCACAATTTGCTAACAAAATTTCCGGATTGCTTAAATAAAAACAGAAGTTTCATAATCAAACAGATTTTATCAATCCAATTTTCTACATACATTTTTTTATTATATTTGGATATACAGTTTGCAGTATTCCAAAAATCCTTATTATTGGAAGATTCCAGGAAAACCTGTTTATAGAATTATTTTTAAACAGATCGTAAGTGTCTTCTGAATTTCCAAAATGGATTCATGTAGTACACTTCTAATTGGAACTCTAACTGTTGGAAATGGAATAAAGCTTGTGCAAGCTAAATCTAGCGAATAAATTTAAAACCGTGATGACCTGCTTTTTGGCTAAAAATTGACTTACTATTGTTAACATTTGGTATTTGTAAAAGATACTGCTTTTCGCCTGGGGTGAAGAGAATATTAGAGAGAATTATGATATTCATATTTTTGAGAAATATACTGGATACAGCAATGTATAGAGCATTTGTGGGGAAAAGGCATAAAATTAGTTCGTACACCTAATAAAAGCCTAATTACAAAATCATAAGAAAATATTGCTTCTTCAACTGAAAAGCTTTGAACTACGAAATCGCTATATTTGAGACATTTGATGTCACTATAACTGTGTGCTTTTCTCACGTGCTTATGTTTTCAATTGTCAACAACCATAATTAATTAGTATTTAAATAAAATAATATATATCATTTTAGAATAAACTGTGTTTAACCACCTCCACCTCTTTTAACTTTGTTTTTGACACGTTAAATGCTACAGTGAAAAAAGCCGTGTGTAATATAACCCACTATAATTGCAATTTTCAGAATACTTTCCTTTCATTTATCCATTTAAATTGTCCACTTGATACTTTGCGTTAGTAATACAATATTAACGTTACTGAAAATTAAAAAAATTTTTCCTCTCAGTTATCCGCTTATATTAAACTCATGATGATGGTCAGCAGTGGCCACCACAGCACTCAACGTGTTAATAAGTACACTTTCTACTACAGTTAACACGGTTTGTGTTGTCCAAAAGTGAAATCTTCCATTATAAGTATAAAATCAGAAGTAAAAATTGGATACAATATTTAAGTTTAGGAAAGATCAAAGTGTATGATGTACTAAATGTGCTTTTTTGTTAACTTGGGCTTTCAAACAAAATACCCTTGATATATCTGTAACTTACAGAACCCAGCATATGTTACACTGCACTATTGAAAAGGAAATGTTTTCTTTTGTTAATTAAAAATAATCTGATTTTCCAATTTGTTTTCGCTTTAGAAAATGTAAGAAACAAATTTTGTTACGTTTAAACTTAAAAGGAAAACAAAAGTACAGTGCATTCGTTTGGAAAAGGGGGTGACATTTATTATTCAATGATTTACGTTTTGCTATGTGTTACACGATTTCATTAATCAAAGTAATATATTATGCTTGTGTAACGTTTTTATTGCGCTATTAAAGAAACTAAAGATTTATGGTATTTGAGGTTCTTAAAATTGATTGTAAATACTAGTTATACATTATTAACAGTAACAGGGGAAAGTAGAATTCAATAGCTCCAAACACAAAAGCTTATAAATTTGAAATTATTATTATTATTATTTTTAAATTCTGTAAATAGTAATAATAGCAATGAAATAGCAATGAAAGAAAGATACTTTTTTTCAAAATAATTTTATATTTTGTTAAATTTTCTATATGTAGTTTCATTTGTCACGTAACAGTAACAAAAATTTTTCAAAATTTCCATTTCACCGACCTTGTGGTTCCTCATCAGTGCTTTGCACTCGGAATTGTTCCCATGTGAAAAACACAAAGAAAGTTTTTGGTATTGTAAATTCAATGGTGGACAATATTTCGATATTCTCGTATTTCAAACAGTATTTGTATCCTTCCTTGAAATCATCGTCGCACGCAACCGAACTGCGTAGTTATAAGCGAGAGAAAAACTCGATTCTTTAATTAATTTTTATTGTTGCATCAACCCATTAGCAACCACGGTATCTCACAAAATGATAATCGAAGTTAGGTTAGATTAAGTGAAAAATTTTAATATGTTTTATAAATACGCTTGAGCAAGAATTAACAGTCCTAGTCACTTCTCTGGGGTTTCCATTGATTTGGTACAGTCGTTTCTTACGTTGATACTTCTGGTAAGATGTAATGATATGATTAATCGAGTAATAGTTTGGCAGCTGTTACATATTAGTTGGTTTTTCCAATAGGTAGACGTGTGTCAATTCTCAGTCTTGTTAATATTAGGTCATCCCATAAGTTCGTGCCGTTTTTTGAACGGTTCCATATGTTAATGTTATTAAATGTGTATGAATTGTTGTTTTTGGTATTTCTAGAATATTTGACATCTCCTGAACTGATAAATTAAGTAATTTCTCTACAAGATTTTGAATTTTGTCTTCCTGTGTCTGAGAAAGACGCCCAGAACGTTCCTCATCTTCTAAACAAAAATTCTCATCTTTAAAACATGTAAACCATTTTCTATAGTTACGAGATGAAAGAGCACTTTCTCCGCAAACAGCACATATATTGTTTGTCGCAATTGTTACCGAACTTCCTTTTCGAAATTCATATAACATTAGATGTCGGAAATGAATACGAATTTCACTCATCATTTTTAACTGTTAAAAATCAATGCGTTCATTATTTCACGATCCCATTTCCACGAAAATCTCTTTTAGACTGCCCTCAAACAAACTGAAGTGCATTGGTTTCTTATCGCCTTGTGTTTATAAATCGAGGCGTGAAATGTAACATACAAAAGTCGGCACGAACTTATGGGATGACCATACTTGATGCTTCCTGTCGAACGATAATAATGTAGGACTAGTTTCATAGATGTCATTCCTGATACGATTAATATATGACGTATGGGCATATTTCCAGGACAGGTTCCAGTGTTCTTTAAGAATTTTGTAGAATGATTTAAAAACCTCTTTGTGGTAAGTATACTGAGGGTATACCGAGGTGAATTCGTAGCCTCTTTTGCAACTTTATCAGCTTTTTCGTTCCCTGTAATTCCAATGTGTGAAAGAACCCACCCAATTACTTGTTTAACAGAATTTCGCTGTACTTCTCAATAATTTGCCTAATAATAGGATTTTAAGGTTCAGAGACATGCAGAGCTGTAAGTGCATTCTTAGAGCTGGTTCAGGCACGGCTAGTAATTTAGTCGAGTGGCGAGTAGCTATTTACTACTAAACCGTTTAGCACATAGAAAATTATCCGGACTAGTACAGTTGAGCTTTGGAAATCGAGAGTACGATATATCGCTTGACTAAAGAAATGCGTCCGGACAAGTCTGTTCGGAAGCCTAGTTAGTGGTGGGGGAAGCCTACTCAACCAGAAAAATCCAATGAAACGGATCTATTCGACTAAATCGTTTAACTAAACTACTCGACTAAACTGTAGTGTCCATACATAGCAAGTTACTAAATTACTCGCCACTCGACTAAATTACTAGCCATGTCTGAACCAGCCTTTAGAGTCGGTGTAGATAATGTATTTACCTTTCTTATTAACTTTTTCTATGTACTTTAGTCTCGCCAATATAGAGTATGCCTTACATGAAAGGATTGAAAAGTAATCTGACAATTTAAAGCTTATGTCTTCTTCGGGAGTCACTATACCGCAACCAGCTCCCAATTGTGTTTTAGATCCATCAGAGTATACAAAAAATTTTCTCCTTTTTATACGACGTAACGTAACACATTCAAACAGCGTTTTTTATTAAAATATTAATTAAATTGTTGATGTTTACAAAGTGCATAAAGTTTGAAATATATATCAGTTTTACAAAATGAATCTATTAATATTAATTATTTACTGTATTGTTGCAAATATGCCACATAAAATAATAAGCAAACTACACGTTTCATTATTAACAGCACCGGATTAAGGGTAGATTTAAGGGGGCTACAGCCCCGGGCGTCACTTTGTAGGGGTTCCGATATAAGCTTCCTATGTCAAAAAAATATTAAATAAAATTTTGTTATTGCTGCCTTTTTCCTTTACGATTAAATGTTACTTAATTTTAATTAGGATTAAATTTGAATTGTTGAACCAAGTCTATTCACCAGGTGAACCTTCGAAAGTTTGATAGCCCAGGGGTCCCAGAAGTCTTGATTCGGTCCTGATTATCAATACAATTATAGAAGACACAAGCTTGCCAAGTTGTAATATTATAAATTTTTACTTTAAATAAGTTTCTGCAATTTGATAAAAAATTTGGTTATTGTTATACTTTTCTTATTATTAACCATGAGAGTTAAAAAGTATATTTTATCTTTTTAAAAAAAATTTAAAAAATGATGTCATAAAGGGTTGATATTCTTAAATTATTTATTATCTATTACTTAAATTATTGATATGTTATATTTTACTATAGTAAGTACATAAGATAAAAAATGATTGTTTCCTTCTTTAATTCTCTTACAATCGTCATTATTTTACCCTCAAATGGCAGTCCATGGAAAAAGTTTTTAATTTTAATTTAATTTTTTTAATTTAATTTCATACTATTTTCATTGTCTAAATTTTACACTGTTCCTTTAAAAATTGTTCTTCCATTACATGAAACCCGTTCGTTTAAAAATTATACATTCAACTTTAGGTTAATATCCTTGTATACGATTTCTAAGTTTGGATCACCATTTATCCAGGCTTCGCTGTTCAAGGATTAATTACTAATTTATACAATTTCATGGAACGTGATGGAAATTTCTTCACGTACAATTACATTACTTACATCGTCCTTTAGGTCAGGTTATCTAATTAAATTTCTAACTTACATTTTTCGTTCCTGCCCGTAAAGTTAAACCCGTGTTCTGGGTATATCATACTCTAACTGCTCGTGGTTCGAATATTTTCCAGCAGATTACTGCCGCTGCGAGCATAATCGTATTTAACGTCTACCACTCTCGGAAACGTACAACGTTATTGCCGCTAGACATAGCTATTGATTACGTAAATAACTGACAAACTTCCTAACAATTCACGTGTACTAGTTACCCACAATGAGAATAACGACACGTACTTCGTGTACGTATTGTATATACATATGTATTCATATTTAACGAGGGAGAAGGCGGAAATCACATTTCTCAGCCGGACCTATAATTTTTCTCTTACGACTTATTAATTACCAAGTTTGCCATACCGCAATCAAATCGTTATTGGCAGCATCGTTTCTTCGGGTATTTTTAATTTTGCGCCGCCTCCGAAAACTTTGAAATGTATTTGGTATCCTATTTAACGATTAAGTAGATATTATTAATAGCTATGGAATATTGGTATAAATGAAATAGAAATTATTTCACACTTTTTAGTGGAACCAGTAGTATTTGTAGGATAGTGTAAGGTGATTTTGGGTTTCTGTTGCTTAGCTAATAACCATAAACCGGAAAAAATTGACCGAATTTAAATGGTTAATAAACAACAAATTTCATAAATTTTTGCAAATGGGATCATCGCGGATATACAGGGTGTCACGCGACTACCTCGACAGCCGAAGAGGGATGATTGCTAAGGTGATTCTGAATAACTTTTTCCTTTGCCAAAATGTTGGTTCGTTTTCGAGTTATTAACACAAAACACCGACCAATCCGAGTGCGTACAGCACGCGGGCTCAGGGACTGCAATGTCGGCTACGAAAACCGGGCCTGACTTAGCTCGCGAACGAACGGCTCGGCACCCCATTGGCATAGCACAATAAAAGAACTGAACTGGTAAAACAATTTTATTGGTTTAGAATGAATACGGAACCTAATCTTTTGTCGCCTGTCATAATGTAAAAAAGGAAATTCCAAGCATTCTAAACAACAAATAAAAATGATTGAAATGGAATAATTAATAAACGTTTGAATTGGATGCTACGTTAATGATGAAAAATTTGAAAACAATTTAAATGAAACTTTCGCATTCATTTCTAAATTAACCTGCTACGCTGAAAGCAGATAATTGTCACTGGGAAACGAGGAAACACGTTCGGTAGAACAGCTGCTCTAGAAAGATGAAAAAAATATTTCGTAGATCTAAGATAATGTATCAGTAGATGTTTGAGGTGAAAATTCAACTAGTTTGAAGATATTCCACTTTTACACAATGTTGTCAAAATACTGTTGTCTCTGTGAATGTTGTCTCTGGTTATAGACCAGAGTTAAAAAGGTAAGAAACGCAACAAATAGGTGATTTCTTTTTATAGACTTTGCATTTTAAAATTTAAACAATTTTCTTTATTTTTACTTACATGTGAAATTTCAGAATTATTTAGGCCTCAAACATTTAAAAATTTTTAAATAGAAAGAAATTTTGAAAAGTTTCAAAATCGGGAACAGTAGAAAATAAATAATTGATTAATGAAATTTAAAGTAAAGATTTTTAATAGCAGCACCACAATAGCACCTCCGTCCATATTATCATCTCCCATGTTCTTGTAAAAAACAATAAACTTTCGTTATAACTACCGTATAAGCGATTTCTTTCACTGCTGAGCGATTTTACAAGAATTTTCAATTTTACGCCTCGGTATAAATAGATTTACTTAAACTGATGTGAACGTATTAAGTGCTGTAAAGAATGAGATTTTGCTGTTTTATTATTTCTAAAACTACTCCATTTTTACAACTCGGTGTGTGTACTCCATTTTTACAGCTCGGTAATATAACGGGAGTTTACTGTAGTCTAAAAATTTTAGATTGGGAAATATATTTTCAAATAACTAATTGTAAGTAAAGGATTTTGCAGTTCAAGCTTTTATTTAATTATACTTCTATAACTAACATATTATATTTGTCAATTAATAAGAAAAATATTGATTAATTTTATCTTGAAAAACTCTTCAGATGAACAAAAACAAACACTTTTACTTTCTAGCTGAAGTAAACGTGCAAATCATTCCGACTAAGCTTCACCTCGTGACGTCAGAGGACACTAATTGCTGTTCTTATTTCAGTTTCTGACAGATCATAACACCTACTTACATATATCTAAGAAATAAAAACCTAGTTCGTATTCTCATTTTCTTCCTTAATATTTCGTTAATACGTGTACATTTATATTTAACACTTGACGGCCATGCTAAAACTATTGAATGTTTTGTCGGAGCATCCACTACTAAATATTTAGAAAACGTGCCGTCTAAAACTTTCAATAATCAGTGTTTATAAAACGTGCCCAATATGGGCTAACCGAAATTTCGTTCTGAGAAAAAAGATAACATTGAAGCACATGGCAAAACAGTCGTGAATGGACCATGGTCGCGAGCGGTCGAACAGTTTTTCTTGTCTTTACCGCGTAGTCAGAATTTAGTAGTGTCTTGCCGCAATTAATTTTCTACCATGAAATCGAGTGTTGTTCTGCGATTACATTAGTTTTCTACCGAAACTACCAACGCGCCCAGGGCCTTGCCGGTCCCTGAATGCAAACCAAGGTCTTGCCGGCCACAACCAATAAATCATCTGCCCGAGGTCTTACCGGGTCCACAAACCCGAGACCTCGCGGTGGCAATAATTAAAGCGTAATCAAATCATCTGCCCGAGGCCTTACCGGGACCACAAACTCGAGACCTCGCGGTGGCAACAATCAAAGCATAACGCCCGAGGCCTTACCGAGACCACAAACCCGAGACCTCGCGGTGGCAACAATCAAAGCATAACGCCCGAGGCCTTACCGGGACCACAAACCCGAGACCTCGCGGTGGCAACAATCAAAGCGTAGCGCACGAGGTCTTACCCGGTCCACAGACCCGAGACCTCGTCGCGCCAACAGAACTCACATAACGCCAGAGGCCTTGCCGGTCACTGATTACAAACCTCACCGGCAACCAACAAACGTCTCCCTGCGCAGGGTATCCAACGTCGAACGTTCGTATACAGTATATCAACCATATCACACGCGGCACACTCACACACACGAATCAAACTTCAAGGGTTTTTTACGCCTTCGGGCTTTTTCTCTTTTTATTTTACTACTTACTAATGCCGATTGATTATCTATCAAACCGGCGTCGACAGATCCTAAACATCCTTTCGAAACGTTCGGTAATTACGGTCCTTTCACAAATCATCACCCTTATCGCTCTCAAGTGTTTAGTAAACTAAAGATCTAAAATCAAAGGGGGAAAAGGATTTAAAAGAGCTCACATCGAGAGGACGAACACTCTTGTTCGAACCTTGGACGAAACAAGATCTAACTTCTAACCTTCTAAAGATTTTTATTCAAAAAAATGTATTGGAGCTGTTCATGTTGAAGAGTTTCGATCGTACATTTTATTATGAAGGTAACACGAAGGTATGTTTCATTAGGTAGAATTTCTATTTTGAATGTTATCTATTATCTTCGCATTTTATTTTATCTGATATTGATAATCGAAAAGTCTATACTCCATTCTAACTTGAAATTGAGATTTTATCATGCTGTGTTAGAGCTTAAGAAAAATGCAGTATAGTACAATTCAACAAAATTAATGGGCAAAAAATCCTGAGTTCAGGGAAGAACAATGAATGTCACTATTCTCCAACGGAAGAATGATCAAAGTCCACCTGGATGACCAGGTCGCATAGAAGCACCGTTATAAAAAAAGAGAATTTTAAAAATAAGAATAGAACAAAAATAAAAAGTTAAACAATTAAAAATAGGATAAAAATGTTTTTTCCTTAGAAAAATTGATGTTATTGAAAATAACATTAAAGTTCGAACTATGCAAAAAGTTGAACAATTAAAAATAGGATAAAAATGTTTTTTCCTTAGAAAAATTGATGTTATTAAAATTAACATTAAAGTCCGAACTATGCAAACAAATGTTACCTTCATAAAATTTATCATCTAATTCAGAAACCCATTATCAGAAATAAGAATAATTTTGGACCGTGTGTATTCAAGAGAGTTCACGGAATTTGTTTTTTAACTTTTTGAAAATTTTACATTTTGTGACTGCTATCGTTTTTCCTTTGAATCTAATAGGAGTATTTTTTATGAGGTAATTCAAAGGAATTTTGAATAACATATATACAGGATGGATTCTTATAAAAAACCTAAGCGTTATCCGCATATGAGTGATATGATAGTCAACATATTAAAATGAATGAAAAGTTGTACGTTTATATGTACTATTGTGGTATAATTCATATTATACATATTTTATTTTCATGTTGTTTTTGTGTATTTTCCCAATTATTCTGAAAAAATAATTAAAACTCCCAGCTACTATTTCCGGAGTTTAAAATATTTTACCTTTTATACTAATTATAATTTCTACCTTTTTATAACTTTGCCAACATTTTATCTTTTAATCAAAATATTTTAATCAAAATATTTCACTTCTTTTAGAGTTGAACAAAGATATATAAACATGATTAGATGGTTAATAATAACTGATCCAAAAAGAACATTTTATTCAGGAAACTAGAAATCGATTGTTTAAATTATTAAGAATGAGGCTGCATTATTGTTCACTTTCAAGAGTGATTTTAGTGATTTGGTTAAATAAGTTTAGTCCGAAATAACTTCTGCTGCAAATTATTGGAAGTCTCAACTAATTTGAGCCGTTCTCTGCAGGAGCAATTAAATCAGCAAAAGTGGAAACGAAGAAAACATCAAAAGAAAAGAAAATTACTGTTCTAAATTGTTATGAATAAATACAATAGGATTTTTTGAAATTTCTTTTCTACTGAATACAATCATTTGATAATTAAATGAAACAAATAAATAATGTTTAATCATCTTTATATATTTTTTTTATAAACTATATTTGCAGAGGATTTATTATTCTTACGAACAATTAATTATTTCGAAAAGGTGGTATAACAACGTAATGAATTGTTTAATTGCTATTCACTAATACGATTTGAAAAATCATTAAAACCAAGTTAGCCTAAGACTGGAGTAAAGGTAAAACTTGAGTAACAGTTTAGTGAAATAAATACTATTTTCTAGAGGTGTGCATAAAGCAATTAAGAAAATAGAGTTTCGTTATTCTATATAACTATCAAAACGTCAGATAATCCAATAAGATAATATTCTACCTAACCCAATCCGAATATCCGATTTGACCCGATATTTTCGGACTCTCGCATATCTTTAGAAAATTTTCTATTTGACCGAATTAATCTCCAATCTTCAAGAAAATAGCATATATTTAGTCTTATAAGCTTTCTTTTTCTTTATTTAATTGTATATACATATAAATTATTAGTAACTAATATGTGTTTTCGTTCTCGCGTTCATTTAAAGATTGATACTTCATTCATTTCTTTATTATCATCCAACCCCATTCAAAACTATCCAATCAACTCTCTTTATAAATTCATACAATAGATTCATACAGATAGATTTATGTGAGATTCATGTCTTGCCACGAGCATTCATAAATTCATACATTACTACATCCATTCATCTATTGACAAGTTAATGGGAATGTACATTTTCTGTGGTACATAGAAAATAAGCCAATTTTATGTTCCTTTTCTCAGAATCTACTGCAGCTATCAGTTTTTAATTTTTAGAGCATGAAGTATCATACTAGATGTATATTTTAACCAAAGGGAATGTTGAAATACCGAATGGAATAAATTACACTGTACAACAGCCAAATGATTTCGTAACCGCCACTATGAAATTCTTATAGATTTTTGCGAGCTGGATACGAATCTGAAATCCGTTTCTCTCCAAGTCTTGGGGAAAATTAATGTTAAAAAAAATTGCAAATTTTCAACGTTGGAGATGTTTTGTGCTTTTAACATAGCAGCTATTCAGTTGCTTTTGACACGAGAAAAATTGGTGAACTTTCCCGAATAAAACGATATAAATTGTTATTACATTGTAAACATTTAAATATGTTTAAATAATGATCAAAGTGAGAAAGATACCAAAAATGCACCAGTTTTTGCTGATATTTTTCAATTTATTCCCAAAACTAAGAGACTAGGTAAAAATCTAACCATCGTACATGATAGAGCAGACATTCCTGCTACAGAAAGCATCAAGCGAAATTACCAAATCACTTTCGTTTTCATTTTACAAGGAAAATAGTTCGGCAAAACACGTGTCGCTACCAGCGGTACATGCTCAATGTTGGCGCGACGCAGTGGTTGCCCTGCTTACTGCCTTGGCGTAACGGAATAACTAAACGGCGCGGCTCGGCGCGACATATAGGGTTACCCTGAAATAAGCAAGTGGTCTCTGCTTCGAAATAAGCAACTCGCTATCCCCTCTTCTTTGTTTGAAGACGCTCGCAAAGTGAGAGCCGTTTACCGCTACCTCGGATCTCTCACTCGTTTCTACGAGTGACGTATCTTGACGATCTCTCATTCGTCAAGCCAATAGCATACCTGCTTCGTAATAAGCAACTGTTCGGTCCCGAGCGAGTTGCTTATTTCGAGGCAATCTGTATTTGCGATGCGGAATAATTGACTACAAATTTTACCTATTTTCATTTGTTATTATAATTTGAATCAATAAATATTTTAGTTTTGTAAAGATAAAGTGTTAGTTACGATTACATGCAGTGTTAGTTACGATTACATGCAGTGTTACAACGGTTCCTGATAAGTGGTCAGGACGGACCACTTATCAGGGTTGATTGTAACATTTTCCCCGGTTTCCATTTTTGATTAACAACTTTTTAATAAGTTTTTGCGTAATCGTAGTTCAAAGTCAAATTGTTACTTAGGTCCCTGCTCTCCTCTACCTACAGTTTTCTGTATGCATGTTTTCCTGTCTTGTTACAGTTGGCCAGGGCCCGGAGTTGGAAATAACCCGTGTGACACGTCTTCATATGGGACCGTATCTCTGTGTAGCATCGAACGGTGTCCCACCAGCAGTCAGCAAGCGAATTGTTCTGATCGTTCACTGTAAGTAGCTTAAACGCATTCTTAATTTGTATTTTTCAAATAGTCAAAGAAGAAATTACTAAATTTACCAATGCCTAATTTAGTAATGTCTAAGCACTCCAATTCCCTACTTACCCAGCTTCTAAACAGATGAAACCACCTGAAAAAAATAGCAAAAATATAATACATTGCATCTAAACAACAGATTCAACTATTAAAAGACACTATAACTAATTAAGATACATAGGGTGTTTCATACACTTGCACAGTGGGCTAGCGGACCAGAAAAACTCGACAAAATTCGGTTTCGGAATGTCTCTGAAAGAAGTGTACTAGTATCAAGTATATAAACTAAAGTACTTTTTGTGAAAATTTCAAGTCGATTTGTTGATTAGTGTTCCAATAGCAATTATTTGAAGTTGGAAAATTGCGTTTCAGAATTAAAAAGAATTTTCTTGCAAATGTTCGAAAATTTATGTACATTTTACAAAATTAAATTATACATCTAAAATTTCTTCACCTCGTTGTATATATTTATCATAAAAATAACGCAGAAAATTAAAAACTACATAAAAATATACACCTATAAGCCATTTTATATGCGTTATCCTCTGATTTTCAATCCCGGTCACGCTACCAAAACGTCATATCGTTACATACCGCTTTTAAATGATGAAAATAAGGTATCATTACATTCCTATTGATGAGCACTTGAAGGTGAGTCTGCGTCTTTTTGCGTTTTTTTGGATAATTCGTAGGATATCATACAGAACGTGCGCGACAAGTTGGTTTCCATTCATCATTCTTTACGTATAGTGGTATTTTTTGTTTAATATTGAACTAATGTGTTTAATAAGAATATGTTTAAAAAATTATATTAATAATTATATTAATAATTATTTATATTTAAACTATGGAAAAGATATCAAATTCAGAAGATTTTCTACCTTAAAAACTATCAATTGTATGAAAAAATAGAACACTAAAAATTATTGTTTTCCTTGGAAGATATCTTTTATCGAACAATGGATTCTTCAGATCCAATTATATCGACTATGAGTCTCGAAAAAAGGATTCAAAAAAGAAAAAGACTTCCATATCCACAGGAAGTAGTAAATTTACTTCAAATTCCTTCGATTCCTGAATCCTATCCTGTTACTGAAGCCGAAATCTGCGATAAAAATATAGCCGGTCTTGAAGAAACTTTCACATCCTTAAATAACTTAGAACTATCAGA